>NC_072446.2:15382884-15692115 GCF_028878055.3 Symphalangus syndactylus | reverse complement strand
CTGTGGGTTTGAAACCTTGTGTCACAGCCCCAGTTACAACACGAGGCTTTTGTGCATTGTGAAACACCAGGCAAAATTAGTAAGTCTGATGGGAGACATGATAAATAGTTCTCCAGCCCTTGAGAGAGTGATACTCACCGGCCCAGCCTAAAAGATCGGCTCCCTTGTTCTTCCCCAAAGCAAAGCTGGCCAGGTGGGTTCGTCCGGAAGGGAGGGCCCGACCATCCTCATCCTCCTCACCTGCCGCCTGCCCCCGCCCGCCCGGCCTGGGACAAGGCTGAGCATACCCGCTGCCTGGTGCTGACACAGGGGCTTGTGATGAGCCCAGGAGGGAGAGGTCGGGGCACGTTCCTCAGCAGAGGGTGATTCATTTCAGAGCCGTCTCTTGGAGATGTCGACAACAAATAGAAAAGCACAACTTTTAAAATTCCCTTTGAATGTTCTCCTTTCTCCAGTGAGTATCAGCAGATCCTATTTATCTCAGTCTGGCTGGGTGTGGATGCCTAAGCCCAGTTCAAAGATTCTCGTTAGCTTCCTTTGAGCGTTTCCAAATTGAAACCCAAATAATTCAACTGAAGGCCCCATTCATGATGCGGCGGGGGTTTGCTCAGCGCCTCATGAATTGTTGCATGCACACAGCAAACACAAGGCCACTGACGTGGGGCTGCTTTGCCCGTTGCCTTTCTGTCTTCCATGCTAGAGTTATACACGGTGACCATAGCACTTAAGGGCACCAGTGACAACTGGAGCAGGAGAATTCTCTGCTGCGGGGGCCGCCCTGTGCAGGGCAGGATGTGTAGCAACGTCCTTAACGCCAGGGGCACCCTCCCCTCCCCAACTTGGGAAAATAGAAAACGTTTCCAGATATTGCCGAATATCCCCCGCGAGTAGAGCTGAATGACAAAATACAGATGCTCAGTTAAATTTGAATTTCAGATAAACAATGAATACTTTTTTTCTGTCTTATATCTTACATACTTTGGAGCACACTTAGAGTAAGACAGGATTTGGTGTTTATGTGAAATTCAAATTCAACTGGTCACCCTGTATTGTTATTTGCTAAATGTGGCAATTCTACTGCAAAAGACACAGGAGCCACTGACTTAGGAGAAAGAACAAGTCTGGTTTCTGGTCCGCCCAATTCTTGGCCTTTTAAATTCCTCAAGCTTTCTTTCTTCAGTGTAAAATGGGATCATGATGTCTGTCCCCTTTCATCGATAAAAGGATCCAACGAGAGTGAGCTGCCACTGTGCAGGTGAATGCCCGAGTCCGTCAGTCCCTGCCCTGTCTAAGCCCGAGCCTCTCGGGGGGTCGCTCACTCCTTCCTATTTGGACTCCAGTGTTGGGGGGTGGGTGGGGGCCGCACCCTTGGCTCTTGACCAATCAGAGAACCATATTTCTCCAGGGACAGGGATTGGCTGAGGGAGGCCATGTGACCTGAGCAGAGCCAATGAGAGACAATGTGGCTTTTGCGGGGACTTTCAGAGAGAGGCTCCTGTCCTGGTCCCCACAGCTGAGCCTGGAAGTTGTAAGATCAGAGCGGCTGCGCCCAGCCAAGCACAGCTGAGACAGGGTGGATTTTTGATGGAGCTGTACCCAAAGCCATCTCCTCCTCTGGACTTTTCTGTGCCGAAACTAATGCATTCTCTCTTTATCCAAATCAGTTGGAGTTGGGGGTCTATGCCACACAAGGTACAAGCAGCCCAGCTGATCCGCGTGTGAGATGGTTTCCCAACGCCTTGCCCACTCTAAGTGTTCAGTAAACATTGAGTAGAATTGTAACATTCTGCTGCTGTTATTTCTTCAATGGAACTACAATGTCTTCAGGTTCAGAGGCCACAACTTCCCTCACATTGGTTTCCTGGTGGGTAAACCCGACGCCTGGGGAGCTAGAATTAGAATGACTAAGTAAAGGGGTGGATGGGCGGATATACAGAAGGAAAGACGCACGGGCAAATTGACAAAGGGCATTATGGGATGCAAAAAAACAAGCAAGACCCTCCTCCTTGAGAAGCTTTTTGTGAACTATCACTGCAGTGATTCCCGCTTTTCTGCATCCAGCCACCTTTGCATGGTGACTAATTCCAAGCTGGGTCCCGCCAAACCCAGCTCCAACCTCAGGGCGTTTACCCTTTCTGGAACACCCTCTCCAACTTCTGCTTGTGGCTCGCTCCTTGCTATTCAGATCCACATTCCCATGCCACCTCTTCCAGGAGGCCCTCCCTCATCGTCCTAGCAGCTGCCCTTCCTATCATGCTGTCATGCTTTATTTCACTCGGGGCTACTATCACCATCCACAGTGACCTGCCCACTTGCTAACCCTGCCACCGTGTGAGCACCGTAGAGACAGGATCTTAATCCTCACTCACTGCCATGTCCTCAGCACCTAGATTGAGCACATAGTAGATGCTCAATAAATATTTGTCAAATGAATGAGTTATTTACACATCTGGCTTCCGTCCCTGGAGGGCAGGCCCCTTGTTTTACCTGTTTTGAACCCCCAGGTTTCTACTCAATGCAAATAAGGTATCAAATAAGACCTTAGTACATGAGTGTTGAATGAATGAATAATATTTAAGATGATGTTAGTTTCTGAAGAACCCAAGGCAACAGAAAGCTCAGTGTGGGGCTGCATCTCTCAGCCTCCCCAGGGCATCTGCCACTGCTGAAGTGACCTCCTGTCTCAGCAGCATCGGCGGCAGGATTACAGGGCAGGGTCGGAGCCTCAGGTCTGCTGTTGACATTGTGATTAAGGCGGAGAACACACCAGGGCCTCCCTCATAGGGCGGCATGAGCGTTAACTGGAGAAAAGCAGGTCACACGCTCAGAACTGTCCCAACGTGCCTGCCACAGAGAGGCGTGATAGATGGGTTTCCATTTCTCCACACATCCCTGCATCCATCCTCTTATCGCTCCAGAGGCGGGAGCTTCCTCCACGAAGGAAGGTACGCGTCCAAGGTCACACAGCCAGTGAGAATTTTCTCAGCACATCCAGGAGGTGACCCGCCCCCCGCCCCTTGCCTGACACCTCCCTCTCCACCCCCACACCTCCCGGTTTCCACCCCGGGCTCATTTTTCTGCAGTTAAATCCTCAGGGACTTTTTTCTTTCCCCCAGGGTGGGCACATTTTATTTTAAACAGAAAAAAATGACAAAGTCGCTCATAAACCGAGCTGTTTTTCACACTGTCCCGTCTCTGACAGGCTGTTAGAAAAGTTGGGAGGAGAGGTGCTACTGTTACGCTTTTGCTATTCGGTGCTAATTAGAAGAGAGCTGAGCGCTGGGATGGCGAACAGTTTCCAAAGAGGCACTTATTGTTCCCATTCGAATGAAAACGCGTTCGGATTTAAAAACCTCTCTCATTCCTGCGTGCTGCATTTCCAGCAAAATATTTTGTTTTGCTCTTAAAATTACCTGGGCAATAGAATACCATAGACATATTAAAATTTGTTAGAAAATAATCTTCTAAACATTTCTGTTAGAATACTTAAAGGTGTCTGACTGCTTCTTCTGTAACAATTGTAATGAAGATGCAGAAGGAACGTGTGTTTGATCTGTGGAAAGACATATCTGTGTGCACAGACTAAGCAGAAGAGGTAGAGGGGAGTCTCCTCCTTTGTGAGGGGAGACAGGATGCTAGAAGGAAAGAACTTTAATTGAGAAGCCTGAAAAGGGAAAGAGGGGTGCCGGGTGCCGTGACTACACCTGTAATCCCAGCACTTTGGGAGCCCTAGGCGGGCATCTTATGAGGTGAGGAGTTCCAGACCAGCCTGACCAACATGGCGAACCCCCATCTCTACTAAAGATACAAAATTAGCTGGGCGTGGTGGAGCAGGGCTGTGATCCCAGCTACTTGGGAGGCTGAGGCAGGAGAATCGCTTGAAGTCGGGAGGCGGAGGTTGCATTGAGCCAAGATCATGACACTGAGCTCCAGTCTGGGCGACAACAGTGAAACTCCACCTGAAAAAACAAAAAGGTGGGAGATGCAATGGACATTTTTTTCCTCCAAAGTCCACTGTATGCCTGTTGCCCTGTCGCCCTGTCCAAGCTGCATTCTGGCCCCAACACTGTTGCTGGATGTGGCAGTGTTTTACTGAATCCTCACATCTGCCCGTGGGGTGCACACTTACTGTCAGAGGCGTTTGAACCAGAACAACCTCATCTTGAATAGGAGCAGGTAAAAAGAGGCTGAGACCTACTGGGCTGCATTCCCAGATGGTTCAGGATTCTAAGTCACAGGATGAGATAGGAGGTCAGCACAAAATACGGGTCATAAAGACCTTGCTGATAAAACAGTAAAGAAGTCAGCCAAAACTCACCAAAACCAAGATGGCAATGAGAGTGACCTCTGGTCGTCCTCACTGCTACACTCCCACCAGCGCCATGACAGTTTACAAATGCCATGGCAGCATCAGGATGCTACCGTATATGGTCTAAAATGGAAAGGCATGAATAATCTCCCACCTTGTTTAGCATATCATCAAGAAATAACCATTAAAAATGGGCAACCAGCAGCCCTTGGGCTGCTCTGTCTAATGAGTAGCCATTCTTTTATTCCTTCACTTTCCTAATAAACTTGCTTTCAGTTTACTCTGTAAACTCATCCTAAACTCTTTCTTGCACAAGATCCAAGAACTCTCTCTTGGGGTCTGGACTGGGACCCCTTTCCTATAACATTATGATTGTTCTGATTTCTATAAAGGAGAAAAGTAAGGCTCAGAGAGGTTAAGTAATGTGCCTAAAGTCATGCAGCAGGCAAATGGCGGTACCAGGATTTGATCCCTTCCAGGCTCCGGTGTAGGACAGTGGAGGGTTGGATCCCAGCCAGTGCTCATGTTTTTGGCTTCAATCCTGGGCCCCCTTCTATGGAAGCATTATTATTGCCCAGTTGTACAGGCGAGGACAGGGAGACTCAGAGCATCCCATCCTAGTTGAAGGCCGTGCAGCAAGAAGGAGTAGAGATGCTACAGGAAAGGGGTCCAGATCCAGACCTCACAGGAGGATTCTTGGATCTCACACAAGAAAGAATTCAGGGGGCATCCAGAGAGTAAAGTGAAAGCAAGTTTATTAAGAAAGTAAAGGAGTAAGAGAAACTGAGGGCTGCTGGTTGCCCTTTTTTATGATTATTTCTTGATGATATGCTAAACAAGGGGTGGATTATTCATGCCTCACCCCCCATTCTTTCTTTTTGAGACGGAATCTCGCTCTGTTGCCCAGGCTGGAGTGCGGTGGCTCAATCTCGGCTCACTTCAAGCTCCTCCTCCTGGTTTTACACCATTCTCCTGCCTCAGCCTCCCGAGCAGCTGGGACTACAGGCGCCCGCCACCAGGCCTGGCTAATTTTTAGTATTTTTAGTAGAGACGGGGTTTCACCGTGTTAGCCAGGATGGTCTCGATCTCCTGACCTCGTGATCTGCCCGCCTCCGCCTCCCAAAGTGCTGGGATTACAGGCATGAGTCACCGTGCCCAGCTGCCTCCCCTTTTTAGACCACATAAGGTAACTTCCTGACGTTGCCATGGCATCTGTAAACTGTCATGGCACCTGTAAACTGTCATGGCACTGGTGGGAGTGTAGCAGTGAGGACGACAGGATGTCCCTCTCATCACCATCTTGGTTTTGGTGGGTTTTGGCTGGCTTCTTTACTGCAACCTGTTTTATAAGCAAATGTTTATGAGCTGTATCTTGTGCTGACCTCCAATCTCATCCTGTGACTTAGAATGCCTTAACTGTCTGGGAATACAGCCCAGTAGGTCTCAGCCTCATTTTACCCAGCTCCTGTTCAACATGGAGTTGCTCTTACTTACATGCCTCTGACAGAATCTTCATACAGAATGGGCCCCCAGCTCCAGGAAGGAGGAGGCACAAAAATGCAGTGGAGAATAGGAGCCCCAAGGGGCTGGGCATCTCCAGTAAGTGAGGCTCCATGTCCCAGCTGGACAACCTCAGGCAATGACTTAACCTCTCTGTGCCTCAGTTTCCTCACTGCAAAATGAGGATAGTAACAGTTCCTTCCTCACTGTGCGGTTATGAGGCTCCAGTGAGGTCATCTATGTCAAGCACTTCACAGCGGGCTGGTTCCCCAGTATTGCACACCCCGGGGAACTCCTGCTGTTACTATTTGCCTGATTCTAAAGCCACGCCATCCTGTGCACCAGGATGCTGCCAGGGGCTCTCTGTTATCTAGACGGGTCCTCTCGAGTGGGCAGGCCACTTGCTCCAGGTGTTGGTTTCTCCCAGTGCAGAGCCGGTGCCTGGGAACAGATGACCTCAAAGGCCCTGGGTGGATCTCTCTGTGCTGCCACTGAATCTTTGATTCTAGATTTCATTCATTAGTTCAACAGTGCCAGAAACAGTGCAAGGCTCCAGAACAAACAGCAGTGGCCTTCGTTAAGTTCTGAGTCTTATGTGTGCAAGAATAGAGATTCACGAAGCAGATAGGAGTGATCGGCCCTCTGAAGCCACGTGCTTTCTGCATGTCTCTCTCAGGAGGGAAGTGGTGTTTGTCAGAACACTTATTTTGCAAAGTGCTTTCACTTCTTCCCTCTAGGGCAGTCGTCATCATGCTCATCTAAGCTACAAGGCAGGCTGGGCAACCCTCCTTTATCCCCATTTGACAGATAAGAAAACAAGTCCGTAGAAGTTGAAATGATTTGCCCAAGGCGAGGGAGCTAATGATCAGGTGCTTGCTCCCACAGCATCCTCCCCCACCTTATCATGCCCTGTGAAGTGATCATTTTGGTCATGTGGTCATTGGCCGGGTCCTAGGAAGACGGGTTTCTATGCATGTAATGAGAAAAATGTCTTGGTAGCTCTTCAACTACAATTTATTTCAGTCTCCTTAAATTCTAGCCAGGCAAAAGGCTATGATCCCCAACCCTGCTGCAAACCACTCAGTGAGTCAACCAATAAGGGCTGCGTGAACTTTTTGTTTGTGCCTGGAAGGGTGATAAAACCCACTCACAACCTGTAGGCACTTATTCACACCTTCAGGGAGTGGCAGAACTATCAAAGTCAGTAACTTATTGAGCATCTACTGTTTTCCAGGAATTCACTGTTTGCCAGATTAGGGGGTCACATCACTTACTTTTCACCAGATTAGGAATTCACTTTCTTAATTTACATTTCCAGATCACGGAGAGGAAGCTTTGTGAGATCACACACTCCTAGAGTTGCCAGATAAAATATAGGACAAATGCAATTTATAAAATCATTATACTGCAAGATTATTCGGGTTTATCTGAAACTCACATTTAACTGGGTGTCTTGAGTTTTTGTTTGCTAAATCCGATAACCCTACTGAGATCACACAGGGCACGTGGATGAGACTGAGATGATGGGACTCCTCAGCCTCCACTGTCCACCAGTGTGAGGTTACCCTCCCAGCTGCTTCGAGAAACTGATGGAAAAGGAGGGTCAAAGCCAAAGGCGCAGGTGGCTGTCCATTCCTGCTGGGTCAGGGCTCAGGGCTTTTCTGGGCTGGGGCTGGCTGTTCAGTTCTAAAGCCAGAAAAGTCCGGGGCAAACGTGGATGAGTTGGTCACCCTATCGGGGGCTCCAGCTGGGCCTGTTGCAGGGGTGGGTAGCACTGAGCCAGGAGGTCTTAGAGAGCGTGATGATGAAAGGAACTGATCCTAAATCCTGCATGAGACAAACTCCTTCCCCTCCATAATCAGTCAAGAGCCATATTTCCCCACCTCCACCATCCACTTAGAATTTCAGGAATTTCTTGGTATCCTCATACAACCTAGTCTAATAATTGACTCACCTTTCTCAGATAAACGCATTTCTTTGAAAAGAACTACTCTATCACCACCATAGATGGAAAACCAGCATCTGTTCCCACAAATATAAGATAGCCATAAAAATAAATTTGAAAAATTGTTAAAAGAAAAACAAGTTGTTAATCAGTGTACACCTAGAAATTAACTCATGTGCCCATTGGTGTGAATACCACCCTCTGTGCCAGATGAAGGTGTGCCTTGATCTAAGGAGACAGAAGACAATGAGGCTGATCTTGAGAACACCAAGTGCTTCCGAATGGAAGTAGTTGTAGGGCTGTGAAAAAGGAAAGATCATAGAGAAAGCCAGGAAGCCTTCCTGAAGGAGGCAGGGCTTAGGTGATCTTGGAGTCAGGGCAGAGTGTGGACAGGCAGAGAGAGGCAAGGCAAGCCTTCCTTGTCAGATTTGTTTATGGGAGCTGGTCTTTTTCCATGGGCTCCTTTTGGGAAGGTCCTCGCTTTGTGAAGTTCCAATGTGCACAGATGTCGGTCACCACGTTTTAGTTAAATAAGTCCAGTTCTCCAACAACACGGTTCAATTTTAAGTTACTACAGTATGTTAACTGTGCATAATTGCATAAATTACAAACTTCCCTGCTAGCTTCACAGCCCACAAATTACTACGTAATAACAGGTGCACATCGTGATCCATGACCAATCACGTCACCGCTTCAAAGTCTGTCAAAGACTGGTCACTGCCCATCTGTATTCAGTTTATACACAGACAGCAAAACTTGAAGTTGCATTGCCTTCTTGTTTCCCCGTGATAAACCCACATGCATTTTATAAAAGTGAGGGATCCAAAGAGAGAATCAGGGACAAAGATGAAAGTGCAGCTAAGAAATGAAAAGCAGTAATGCTAAAAATGACATTTGGATTGAACATAAATGGAGTTACTGAAGAAATAGCTGATGATGGAAATGGTGGCTCAGATCTAAGGGTGATGCAAAACCTTAGGGCCTTTGAATCCTGAATCAGAGACTGAAAAATCTAGAGATGCCAAATTCACAGCATATGTTCTATTACTGCCATGTAGGCACTTGTGGCAGACATCACTAATCAATTCTAGCACTCCACAGGGTGCAGAGGTTACAAAGTTTCTGCTCCAAAACCTGACTGCCTGGCTTTGAATCTAGGATCTTTCAGTCTCAACCTATGTGCCCTAAGGCAGGTTATTTAACCTCGCTGAGCTTCCATTCCCTTATCTACAAAACAGACATACATAACGCTATCACACAGGGTTGTTGTGAGAGTAAAATGGGATATGTGTGAAGCACTTGATATTGTCTGGCATCTACTACAGCTCCATGTGTGGTAGCTAGCAGCAATAGCAGCAGTGCTGCCAACCCAAGATTCAGCTACAGAAATCTTCTCAGCCCAGAGCACCAGATAGTCACTATTGAATCCGAGCTGGAAGGGGAGGTGGAATCTGCTTGCCATTCCTGCTGTGATCCAACCAAGCAGACTCTGCCAGCTGAAACAACGAGCCCATGGTCTCCCAGAGAGCTAGAAGCCTTGGGCTGTGTTCTGGATCACCCCTGTATCAACTGTGCCTTCCCAGCCCATCTTACCTCCTTTCCAACCATGCTGAAAGGCTGTCAGCATGGGCTTAGGATGCTGAGGCCAGGAGGATCCCCCTTGAGGATCTTTGGGTTTGAGGGCATTTTCGTAAGTCTTGAATCTTCCCATTCAGGCAAGATCTCTGGTAGTAATGTTTAGCTTTTGATGTTAAGGGCTAATGGCATCAAAATGCTTGTCTTCATTGGCCGCTGAGTTTGAGGTGGGCTGTGGGCAGTAGTGAGAGAAGTGAGAACCGGAAGCCTTGGTTACACCCTAGGATGTCCCAGAGATGGGCAGCTTCTGTTTTCCTTTGCAGAGGGTCGAGCATGGTCAGGGCTGGCAATGCCACCTGAACCAAGAACCCTGCCTTGCTGAGCAGGGTTCTTGCTCAGTGTTGCTTCCCAGGGATGGGTCTTTCCTTGTTGCTATCAGCAGCGAATTTCAGAGCTGGTGCCTGAAATTGTCACCTGGTTGAGCAGACCTGGGAGGCAGACCGTGGGCAAAGGACATCCAGAGACAATCATATAAGGGGAGCAAATTGCCAGGAAGTGTGGAGAGGCTGGGTCTTTCCAAGCTGGGTACACATCTCACTTGTCAAACAGCCTCGGAGACCCCATGCCTTAGCCAGGCTCTCAGGTAAGGCCAAGTGTGAATACAGGTCTGGTGCCTCTGTTGGGCAGCAACTTCTTTGCTTCTCACCCAAGAACAAAGCCACCCAGAGTCATAGCAAATTCACTCCAGCTTCCAAGGCAGATGAAATAAGAAATCAGGAACTGGGCTGGGAGAAAGAGAGGCTCCCAACAGAAATAGCAACAGAGACAATCATGACAAAGTTTGCTTCTTTGGGAGCTTTCTCATCATATTTGCTGTTTATTGAGTGTTTAATATGTGCTGCACACTCCCTAATTATGTGTGTTTTGCTTTTTTAACCCTCAAGGTAGCACCATGAAATATATCATGGTGTCACTATCTTAAAAATGAGAAAACTTATGCTCAGGTTTTTGACATGCCTAGATCACGCAGTCCTGGTAAAAGCGAGACTCAAATCCAAGTCATGGTGCCTCAAAGTCTTTTCCATTCCCCCTGTGTGATCTTTTGGATGCTGGTCCTGTGTCCAGCGCCTCTTATAACCATATTTAAAGGATGCGTATAGGTCTTTAGTAGATGGAAAAGAGCAGAAGGTGATTCAGGTGGAAGGAAAAGATTGAGAAAAGTCCAAGGAAGTAGAAATTGGCACAGTGTTCAGTCACCATCCAGCAATAGTCTGCTTTGATCAAATGGTAGAACTAAGGATATGCCAGGAATAATTGCCAATAGACAGGTTGTGTTTGAGGGTCACTGGTCTTGAAGGGTCTTGAAATTTCAGCAGGGGTGTTACAGTTGGATGCAGTAGGTAACAGCAAGTCATAGTTGGTTCTTGAGCAGGAAAGTGGCATATAGAACAATAACCTTGGAAGACTGGTCTGACTGCCCCTTGCAGGATGGGAGACAGAAGGCAGGAAAGATTGCTTAGAACTGTGCCGTTATCACAAAAGATGACAAGAAGGGGACAGTTAAGAAAGTAGGGTGCGTCTTTGGAAAACACTGAGAGAAACAGGTTAGGTCTTGTGGCAGGTTTGCTGTGGTGGCCCTGTTGCCTCCTCCAAGGTGTGATGAAGGAAGTGCATCTGAACCATTTTTGCTATGAGTTGTGAGGGCCAGCCCGCAGAGTTCTACTCCTTCCCCTGAATGTGGTTGTCTAGAACTGAACCTGAAATGCCCATCTCATGACCACCCATGAAATGCCATCTCACGACCACCAAGAGGTCAGTGGCAAATTCACTCCAGCTTTTGAGGAAGACTGCCCAAGGCAAAGCCAAGACCCCAAGGCTGGCAGAGCAGAGAAACAGAAAGAACTAGAGTCTGATGTCATCCCTGAGACAACTTCCTTCTGCACCTGGAAACGCCCTGTCTCTCAACTTCATGCCATGGAGATAATAACATTCCTTTATTTAAGTTAGGGGTTCCTGAAACTTGTGCCCAAAGGCCTCCTGACAGAGATACTGATTGTGGGAGTAAGAGAAAAAGCTTAGAAGCAGAGACAGTCCTTGCTGAGTGGGCATCAGCTAGTCTGAATAATCCCACATTCCAACCTAGCTGGTCAAGGGGTGAACGCCTGACCTCGAGACCTCCTATTCATAAGTCTGGCCAAGCCAATAAAATTTCCTCTCATGGAAACTTGAACTAAGAGACTCAGAGAAGAGATTCCATGTAGGGTAGACCCTCGTGCTGAAAGATGAGGTTGTTATAAATCTAGGAAGTCAAGGCTGGATCAAGCTGAAGATGCATACGTTGAGGAAGTTGGTTGGGAAAAGAGAATGAAGCAGGTAGGCAGAGATAAGGAGAGTAGAAAGAGAAACAGAGAGAGAGATGAAGAAGGAATCCAGGAGGGACAGAATCAGAGTTGAGAGAACATGTTACTCCTAAGACACATATACAGCAGGGTGGCTCCTGGCCCCCAGTCCCAGTTCCAGAGGGTGCAGTGTATTTCTTGCCTTCAGAATCTGTGCATTCCCCAACAATGTCCCTTTAGCTTAAGCTGGATTGAGTGGGCTTCTGCTCCTTCTTCAAAATCGGTGTGAGCAGAACACATGGAACCAGCCCTTGTGTTGTTCATCACTGTGTCCCCAGCATCTAGGATGGTGCCTGGCACATAAGTATACAACGGATGGATAGATGAGTGGGTGGGTGAGATGGATGGATGGATGGATATATGGGTAGGTGGGTAGATGGATGGATAGGTGGATGAATGGATGGGTGGGTGAGATGGATAGATAGATGGGTGGATAGATGAGTAAAATGGATGGATAGATGGATGGATGGGTGGGTGAGTGAGATGGATGGATAAATAAATGGATGGATGGGTGAGATGAACGGATGGGTGAGATGTATGTATGTATGTATGGATGGGTAGATGAGTAAGATGGATGAATCGGTGGGTAGGGAGATAAGTAAGATGGATGGGTGGATGAATGGGTGGATGAATGGAAGGATAAAGATGAATGGGTGGCTGGGTGAGATGGATGAATAAATGGATGAATGGGTAGGTGAGATGGATGGGTGGATGAATGGATGCGTAAGATGGATGAATGGATGGTGAGTGGATGTGTGGATGCATGGGTGGGCTTTGGAGGGGATGTGGAAAGGCAGGGTCTGATGTGGGGTCAGATGCCCCTAACACCCACCACTGCAGATACTTCAGCTGCAACAATCTTAACTGTGACCCCCTTATTCCAGTTGGGGCCCTGACACTGTGCTGGAGCCATGGTCCTTAATTACCTGGGGACTGGTTAAAGCTTAGACTTCTAGGCCCACCCACAGCATCTCTGATTCCTTGTTGGGGGTGGGGCTAAAATATTGCATTTCTGACAAGTTCCCGGATGATGTTAGTGCTGCTGATCTGGGCACCCCACTTAGCAAACCACAGTGCTAGAGGAATATGACACCTGGTGATGCAGGGCAGGCAAGCCCCAGAGTTGGTGCTTAGCCCGGGAGGGTTTTTGGCTTTGCTCAGGAAAGAATTCAAGAGTGAGTTGGTGCTAGAAGAAAACAGTTTTATTGAGGCAACAGTGTTATAGCTCTGTGACTGCCCCTGCAGAGCAGGGCTACCCCCTAGGCAGTGTGTGGGGAGCTCAGGGGCAGTTCTGCAGTTACAGTTATACCCACTTTTAATTAAATGCACATTAAGGGGCAGTTTCTGCAGAAATTTCTAGAAAAAGGTGGTCACTTCTGGGTTGTTGCCATCAAAAGAGGCGGTAACTTCCAGGTGTTGCTATAGCAATGGTAAACTGACATGGCACTGGCGGGCGTGTCTTATGGAGAGGGGCTTTTGCCTTTTCCCTGTTTCAGCCAGTCTCCAATCTGGTCCGGAGTAAAGTCCTGCCTCCTCCCTCACTGGTGCTCTCCCGCAGCCCTCATGGTCCAGCTGTGAAACACGTAAAGAATGGGAAGGTGGGGAGGAGAGCTCAGTCGGAATAAGGCAGGCCTGGGCTAGGAGCACCCACGAGAACATGGGCCCTTGACCCCAGCCAGTCCCAGGTCTCAGGAGCACCCTCTCTGACAAATGTATTTCCTCATTCACTACTGACTGAGGGTCAGCTGAGCTCTGGAATGGAGAAGATAAAATGGTCTGATGTAAGCATGGAGCTCACAGCCTGCAATCTGCATGAGATGAGGGCAAATATTCACTCACGAAATGTCCAGGTGGGAGGAAGCTGGAGGGGAGTGGTGCTCCACCCAGATCCCTGCAGATCCCTTTTACTGTTTCCACATGCTTCGACTGAGGTAGGAGGCTGGACTGGACTCCAGAGACAGGGCTGGACACCAGACTGAATTGAGGACTAGCTAAAACAAAGATGGGGGTGGAAGCAGCTTTCTGTGAGACACACCCACCAGTGCACCACATCAGTTTACCTTTGCCATGGCAACACTTGGGATTTACTGCCTCTTTTCATGGCAATGACCCGATGACCCAGAAATTATTATCCTTTTCCTAGAAATGTCTGTATAAACCACCCCTTAATCTGCATGCAATTAAAAGTAGGTATGAATCTGACTTTAGAACTGCCTTGAGATGCTACTCTCTGTCTATGGAGTAGCCCTGTTCTACAGGAGCAGGCACAGAGCTGTAACACTGCTGCTTCAATAAAGCTGTTTCTTCTACCCTACCACTGGCTCACCATTGAATACTTTCCTGGCTGAAGCCAAGAATCCTGGCGGGCTAAGCCTCAATTTAGGGCTCACCTGTCCTGCATCACTGCCTCTGCGCTTCTCTTTCCAATGACTAGTCTTTGGAGAACTAATTCAGGCTATCAGAACTACATGGGGCAGGTCCTGAGATCCAGAAGTACCTGGGAGTCTATACCCTCAGGGTGGTCCTTACCCAGAAAATAACTGGTAGGGCTTAGGAGAGCTTGACTCCTGGCGCCTGGTCAGGAAAGCTCCCTGGTGTGAATTATGGCCCAGAGTTCCCTGAGGGGTCAGGCTGCAGCCACTCTCCCTGGGCTGCCTGGAGTCTCGCCTTTGCTTGGCTTCTTCTCACTCCTGGCCGGCTGCCCTCACTTCCCAGGGGTCTCCCCTGAGAGATCTATTAAGTGTCCTTAATAGATCACTTGCCTGTGAGTCTTGGTGTCAGGTTCTGCTTCTGGGGAACCCAGCCTAGGACAAAAGCCATGTGCAGGAGTTCAGAGGCAGACACCATGGAATAAAGAGAAAAGCCAGGGACAGGTGTCTGGAGGAGGAGGCAGAGGCATGCAGAGTCAGGATAGTGAGGGGTCCAGCTGCGCATGGGCTCTGAGAGTCGTGGAGTCATTGGGGTTGAGTAACTACCAAAGCGAGATCTCCATCTAGGCTTCTCCTTCCACAGAAAGCAAAATCCAGACTCTGAGATGCAAAGGCAAGTCAGGCGCATTTAGAGAGGTTTCATAAAGTCCTGTATGGAGAAAAAGTGAGAGAGGTTTGGGCTTATAATTTATTTCAGAAACTTTTCATGGTTGCCCTTGGTCCAGTAGAGACTACAAGAAAAACGCTAGAGTGAGGCTGTGAGCTCTTGCTGCTGCTTGAGCTGTTTCTGCAGAGAAGCTGGGCTGCTGCCATCCTGTGTCCGGGAAAACTAGCGGGTCTTGTGCAGGGCAGGGCTGGCTTGAGTATTAGAGCTGATGACAGCCATGGCCTGTCTGGAGCAGTCACTGTGGGGATGCCAGCTGCAGCAAGGGAGGTACAGCTGGGGCGGCGTGATCCATGGAGCCAACAGCAGCTGGGAATAGGTGGGAGCCCCACTCACTACCGTGTTGGCAGTGTGGAAGCCGCATGTTCCCAGGCGCAATTGCAGCTGCCCAACCATAGCTCCAGACCCAGGCATTCCTGTGCTCTTGGGGACCTGTGAAGCACCCTGCCGTGACCCCGCCTTCGCCCCTGCCCCCACAGGCTCGGAAGTGCTGCTGGTACTCCCTGGTGTCTCCCTGCTCCTAGTGGCCACTCCTATTTCAGAGCAAAGTTGTGGCCTAGCCTGAGTGCTGTTACAACCCAGCCAGGTGCACACACACTTGGGGTGGCGCTGACATGCCAGCCCCTCATGCCACCTCGGCCCCCTCCAGACTTTGGGTGTTGATGAGCGCAGAAGGGAGGGTGGTGTGGGGCTGAGGGCAGCTCAGCATAGGCCTGAAGGCACCCCTCAGTGCAAACAGCCTGGGTGTTGTGGATGGCATGTTGATGGCAAGAGGCAGACACGTTCCTGGGTGGAAAGGGGTGGGTCCCAGTGAAACCTCCAAGCCAGGGACTGCCTGAAGCCTGGGGGCCAAGCTGCCAGCTCCAGGTGGAGTCCATGGTCTGGAGAGAAAACTTATGGTGCTTTTTCAGGCCTGCCCATGGCTACCTATGGACCAATCAGCATGCACTTCCTTCCCTCTGAGCCCATAAAAACCCCAGACTCATCCAGACTCAGAGAGACTTGGGACTACCAGCTACTGGAAGGAGCTACCCGCTCTGGGTCTCGTTGACCTGTCAGAACACCTGCCTGTGGAAAGGAGCTTCCCACCGTGGGTCTCCTCTCCGCTGAGAGCTGGACACACATCAGGACAACCTGCCTGAGGATAGGAGCTACCCACTTTGGGTCTCCTGAGAGCTGCTGTTCTGTCACTCAGTGAAGCTCCTCTCTGCTTTGCTCACTCTCCAGTTGTCCACATACCTCATTCTCCCTGGACGTGGGATAAGCACTTGGGACCTGATGAATGGCAGGACTGAAAAATCTGTAACACAAACAGGACTGAAACATGCCCCCCACTTGCCACGTTGCAGGCAATGAGAAAAAGAAAAGAGCTGTGGCTCTTTGGGGATCCCAGACATAGGAACTACTCAAGCCAGGGCTGTGACACTGTCTTTGAGTCTGTATGGTTCCTGGTGTCTCCAAGTTTCCAGGCGCCACCATGTTCCCCAGTGCCCACAGTGGAAGCTGCTTGCAGTATGCCTGGTCCAGCTGCAGCCTCGCAGGGAGCTGGTGCCTGGAGCACCTGCCTGGCTGCAGCAAGCATGCTGACCGGACTCCATGCTCACTCACACACCCCTCACCACTCCATGCCTGGCTTGTGTGGCATCTGGGCTAGTAGCATGAGCAGACAGCAGCCTGCCAGTCTGAGTGGGTGGAACGAGCCCAGCAGGCCTGAGCAAAACTCAGGCAAAGGAGCCATGGGCCACAGAGATTTCAAGCTGGGAAAGTGACCCCTAAGGATCCTGTGACCCCTAAGCCAGCAGAGTTATCAAAAGGACATCCTGGCCCCAACCTTGCCTTTCCCAGTGTACATTTGACAATTGGTAGAGACTCCACCCATTTACTGCCAGGGAGGCTAATTGTAGGGGATGGGGAATATTCCAGAAATAAAGAGAAAGGGAGGTATAGGTCTTCCTTTGTGTTCACAGCTATGATTATCTGTTCAGGGGTTGCCTCCATGACTTGGGGGCAGAGCAGGGTGGAAGGAACTGGGGGAGGCCCTTGCCAGGACTGTAAAGATGAGCTCAGCTTCCAGGAGGTTCCCTGTAGGAAGTCTTGCTTTGGCAAGGCCGTGTTCATTTTATTCCTCTGTATCATTGACTGAATAGCATTCCTCTGAGAAAACTGTTCCCTTTTGGGGATAGACAGTAACAATAGCTACCATTTTCTCTATGGCTCATGTACTTTGTATTTTAGTTTCTTCACCTCAAACCACCCCATGATAATCTCATTTTCCAGGTGAGAAAATTGAGGTTCAGCATGGCTAACTCACTACTGATGGTCACACAGCTGACAAGTGGGGAACTGAAAATCAGGCCTCCAAGTTGGCAGGATGTGGCCACTTCCCTCTCCAAGCTCATCCCTCCCTGTCCTCTCCCTCACTAGTGTCAGCCACGGTTCCTTCCTGTGTCTGCAACTCCAGAGCCCTTTCTGGCCTCCAGGCCTCTGCTTATGCCAGTCCCTCTGCTTGGAGCACTGTTCAGACTGACTCATGCTCTTCAATCTCTACTCACTCATTAGGTAGAGAAGAGTCTTCCCTGTTCTCATCTAAGCGGGTGCCCTGATCCCCTGCTTCCTCTACATACCTCTACATCTTTTTCTTTACGACCATTATTCTAGTTGCAATTACGTATAGGTTTACTTATTGATCTTTCATTTTCTGTCTCCCCAAGAAGGGTAAGAAGCATTGATTTTTTCACATCCCACTCTGTTTCCAGAGCTAAGCACCATGCTTGGCACATAGCAGGTGTTCGAAAACCATTTATTCAGGGAGGGGAGACTGACGGTCTTGCACCCTGCTTTCCAGGTGCTTTGTGCTGAGTAAGTGCTGTCTGTCTGTCAGGGGCTACACTTGCTCATGATGTTTATTTTTATGCCAGCACAGAGCAATGTGTGTTCTCTATGGCCTGGCCTGTAGCCCCTTTGGTGAGGGCAGGAGAGTTGGCATCCCATCCTGTCACATTCATGGGCCTCATCAGGATCAGCTTTTCCTTAGAAACTTCCTCCCATATGAATCCACCCAGTCCTCAAATCCTAACTGTATGTGTTAGGAATCGCATTCTGGGGTGACAAACTGTCCTGGTTTGCCAGGGGTTGAGGGGTTTCGGTGCTAAAACTGGGACAATCCCAGGCAAACCAGGATAGTTGGTCACTTTACAGATTTGGCTGCTGTGAATAGAAGCCTGTAAAAGAGTGGCTTAAAGAAATTACGTAAAAGGAAAAGGCCAGGACTGGAAGGTGGCTTCTTAGTATTATCAAGGACCTGAGCTCCTAGCTTTCTGTCCTGCTATCCTAGAGGCATAGTACCCACACTCAAGGTCGCCTCATCTTCCCAAGATGGCAGCAGCAGCTCCAGTCATCATACCCTCATTCTAGGTGAGAACACAAGGAAGTGGAAGGTCAAAGAGGACAGGCACCTGCTGAATTATCCCCCTTTAAAGAGCTTCCTCAGAAGCCCTGTTTGGGACATCTACTCATATCTCTGGCCAGAACTGTATCACATGACCATTTCTAGCAGCAAGATAAGCTGGGAAATCCAGCTTTTTAGTAGGGTGCATTGTTGCCCTGATTAAAATATGGTTTTGCTTGTTTCGAAAAAGACCAGACTACATATTTGGTAAGTTGGGTGACAGATTCAATGTGGTTTACCTGGAACTTCCCTAGTTTTAGTACTGAAAGTCCTGCATCCCAGGAAACTCCTTGGTTCCAGGCAACTAGGATAGTTGATGTGATTGGTCATGCCACTGGTAAGCGATCTCTAGCCTCTAACACACCAACCCCCCTCAACTTGGCAATAGCAGCTCCCTTAGGGACGGAGTGTTAGATCTCTGTTTAGTGCCTTGACATCCAGGCATAAATCAAACATCAAACAGCTCAAGTGATGCATTAAAAAATAATTTCACCATAGCCCAGGTGCTGAATTATAGCAGTTGAGCTATAATTATTTGATACATATCTGCAAAGCTGAGAAAATTCTGCCTCAATTAGGAATAAAGTTAAGCTTCCAAAATGTTCTCTGAACAGTTCTATCTTTCATGGAGAAGTTTCCCTCCTTTGCTCACGTTCACTTAGTTTGGTTTTTTTAGGTCCTAAAACTCTAGTTGGCAATGTTCATTATAATAACATTGAGTTTTTGCAAAAGCTGCAGATTTGAAGGAAAGAGGTAGGAAGTGGGAAATGGAAAATACCCATCTTTGAAATAACATAAATGTCTTACAACCAATTGTGAATGCTACCAGGGACCTTTTAGTCCAGGAAAGGGGTGGACAGAGAGAAATCTCAGCCAGCATGAACAGTGACCAACAATGATCAGCCATCTCCTGTGTCAGACACTGGGCTGAGTGACATCTTCGGCTCACTGCATCTTCATGACCATGCTATGCTCCATTTTACACCTGGGGATACGTAAGCTTCCAGAGGCTAAATAATTTGCCAAGTCCACACCACTAGGAAGTCGATGGGGAAGCTTGGGTTTACGCCCTCATCTGGCTGACTCCAGAGTCTGGTTACTATATCCTGCCTCTTGGAAAGATCTGGGTTAGGCCAAAGGAGAGGCACATATACAGCCCCCCAGCTCTGGCCAGATCCATCCCAGCTAAATCCTCAGAGTGGAATGTGGAAGGCAGTTTGTAGCTTCTGGCAATGTATAGGTCTTCCCAATGCTCTGGAACCTGAAAAATGCCCCACGGTGTTAAAATAACAAATGTCATTGTGTTTTTTGTTGTTTCTATTTATTTCTCTAGAGTGCTTGGTATCTGGTCTTTCTGCAACCATGGCCGTTCTCCAAGGCCAAATTCACAGACTCTAGAAGTTGCAATGTAAGGTTTAGCACCTTTTAAGGAGACCCCTGGTGATTTCCCAGGAGAGGCTCCTGAAATCTTGGTCTAAGTTGCAGTGGAGACGCCTCCTGCAGGCCTGTTGCCTGCTTCAGCACCCCTCTGCACTCTTCCTAGGTGCTCCTGGTCTTTGGGCGTTGGTTGAGGGGGTGCCTGGGGTTAGATTAGGTCCAGAGGATGCTGTGTTGATCATGCTTTTTGGGAACCCCACGGCTCCTGAGGCTAGTGACACACGCAGTCTCCACTGACCCCTGAGTCCCAGCTGGAACGGGGGTTTCCAAGTGTGATGCTGAGCCTTGGTTCCTTCATCTAAGAATTAGGTGACAAGAGCATCTGCCTCACAGGGCTGTTGGGAGGATTAATTGAGATGGTACCCGTCAAGTATCTGGCACCATCTTCTATATGACACGGTGCTTGTTATATGGAAGGCTCCATAAGTCTCAGCCTTCATGTGGTGATGGGGAAGAGGATGAGGAAGAGAAAGAGGAGGAGGAGAAAGACAATAAGGAAGAGGAAGAGGAAGAGAATAAGGAAGAGGAGGAAGAAAAGAAGGGGAAATGAAGGGGAGATAAAAAGAAAGAGATCATCTGGTCAGGTGCAGTGGCTCACACCTGTAATCCCAGCACTTTCAGAGGCCAAGGTGGGAGGATTGCTTAAGGCCAGGAGTTCGAGACCAGCCTGGGTGACCCTGGTCTCTACAAAAATTTTAAAAATTAGCTGGACATGTTGTTGCACACCAGTTGTCTCAGCTATTTGGGAGGCTGAGGCAGGAGGATTCCTTGACCCCAGGAGTCTGAGGCTGCAATGAGCCATGATCACACCATTGCACTCCAGCCTGGGTGATAGAGTGAGGCCCTGTCTCAACAAAACAAAACAAAGAACAACAAAAAGAGAGATAATCTGAGATATTGCTCAATTTCTTTGACTATAAAGTGCGAATAAGGCTGGGCGCCGTAGCTCACACCTGTAATCCCAGAACTTTGGCAGGCTGAGACAGGTGGATCACTTGAGGCCAGAAGTTAGAGACCAGCCTGGCCAACATGATGAAACCCCATCTCTACTAAAAATACAAAAATTATCCAGGCGTGGTGGTGCACGTCTGCAATCCCAGCTACTCAAGAGGCTGAGGCATGAGAGTCGCTTGACATCGGGAGGGGAGGTTGCAGTGAGATGAGATGACATCACTACACTCCAGCCTGGGCGACAGAGCGAGACTCTGCCTCAAAAAACAAAACAAAACAAAACAAAATAATAAGTAGAAAAAATAAAGTGGGAATAATAACAGATCATCTTTCAAAAGGTTATAGAAAAGATGAATTGATATGATGTCTGCTAAGTGCTTAATATTGTGCTCAGCACATACTAAGTGTTCAATAAATCCTAGTTATGACAACTCTTTAAGCTTCAACAAAATCAGGATAATAAGTCACCTTCTTCATAGGTTGTGGTGAAAACTCAAGATCATGTATTTGAAGTGAACAGAAAGTGCCTGGTACCTGTCAGACCTCAGTACATTGTCACTACTATTCAAGCAGAGGTGAGGAACTGTCCTTCTGATTGAACATGTGGCCTCAAGGGGGACAGGAGCCGGGCCTGGGAATCTTCTGGAGAGAATGGAACTGAATTATTGCCCAGAGCCGGTGGAGTCTTCCAGGCAGAAGCAGCTCTCAGGGGGCAATGTCTGGCTGCTCCTGGCCTGGCTCACGGTGGGCTGCAGCCTTTGTGGCAGGCCTGTCCTGGTGGCACCGTGTCTCCCTCTCTATCCTTTAGTTTTCTCGCCAAAGGCCAGGGAAGCCAGGGCCAATGTGAGTGCTGCCTCTGGGTGGTCTCCACAGTGCGGGCGGTGACTCCACTGCCCCCAGCCCCTTGACATCTGCCTTCTGTAGAGCACATGTTGTCACCAGTTGACACTTACACAAGCCAGAAGCAGGCCCGGCCCACACTCATTGCCATAATAAACACACGCGGTAGTTTCTGAGAGCTGAGCTGTCCCATCCATCAATCCAGCATGACATGCAAAGAGCCCCCGTGGTGGGAGTCGTGACTTCAAAGGTCAGAGCCTGACATCCAGGTGTGTGCATCAGGGATGCTGTGTGTCCTGGGCTGCAGTGAACGGTGGAGGTGAGCCACGGAGTCTGCGTGGGCGTGAGAGTCTGTGTGCATGCATGTGTGTGTGCATATAGATATGTCTATACACATAGGTGTGTGCACATAGATATGTCTATACACATAGGTGTGTGCACATATGCATGTGTGTATGTATGTATGTGTATATTCGTTTGTGTGTATATGTATGTGTGTGCATATGTGTAGGTAGTGTTCACGTGTGTATATGTATATGTGTGTACATGCATGTATGCACGTGTGCACATGTATATACGTGTGTGTGCATGTGTGCAGGTGTATGTATATAGGTGTGTATGTGTGTTTATGTGTCTATGCATGTATGCATATGTGCGTATGTGTTGTTATATGTATACGCATGTGCATGTGTGTGTGTATGTGTTTATATATTTATTTGGTTGTGTGAGTGTGTATATGTAATGTGTGCAAATGTGTGTGTATGCAGGCAAGCACATTAGATCAGGAGATCTCAATTCAAACATGTTCAGCCGCCAGCAAGGTTGTATAAATGTGAAAATGGGATGAGATAGAAAGAAAGTGACTCTGGTCCTTCAAATATAGGGCGCATATAGTAGAGCGTGCCGAGGACTGTGGCAAACAGGAAGCCTGTGCCCCTGAGTGCAGCAGACGCAACCTCGTTCCTGCTGCATGAGGAATGCAGGTCCGGTGTTACCAGGAATCCCCATTTTCCAAGAGAAGCCAGAAAGCTGGATTTTTATGTGAAATGGCTTGATTTTTAAGAATCTATTGTCAGCTCATTGAAGGAGATTGTTAAATGTCTCCGGGGTCAAACAAAACACATGTGAGGCTTGAATTTGGCCTGTGGACATCCAGTGAGCAGTCGATCGCCACTGCAGTCATTTCTTTCTGATGCAGAAGGGACTACTCTACCAACCCGGGCTTTTCCCAGAAGATTCTGCACTGGCTTGGAGGAGTGGTTCCCAATGGGGTGGTTTTGCCCCCAGGGGGCATTTGGCAATGCCTAGAGACAGTTTTGGTGATCAAAACTGGGTCCTTGGTGGTGGTGGTGGTACACTCAATACTGGCAGCTAGGAGTAAAGCCAGGGATGCTGCTGAACATCCTACAGTGCCTGGAACAAACAACCCCTAGCCTACCTCAAATTAAAGAATAATCTGCTCGGCTGGGCACGGTGGTTCAAGCCCATAATCCCAGCACTTTGGGAGGCTGAGGTGGGTGGATCACTTGAGGTCAGGAGTTCAAGACTAGCCTGGCCAACATGGTGAAACCACGCCTCTACTGAAAATATAAAAATTAGCCAGGCTTGGTGGCAGGCACCTGTAATCTCAGCTATTTGGGAGGAGAATCACTTGAACCCAGGAGGCGGAGGTTGCAGTGAGCAAAGATCGTGCTTTGAACTCCAGCCTGGGCAACAAGAGTGAGACTCTGTCTCAAAAAAAAAAAAAAAAAAAAAAGAAAAGAACAATCTGACTCTAAATGTAGACAGTGAGGTAGCTGAGAAACCTTGAATTAGAATCATCCTGAGGGTGATTTGAGAAGGCCAGCTTCTGGCTGTGGAAATTCCTCACTCATGAGCCGTGGCCTTTAGGAGTCAGTTTATGCCTGATTTAAAATGTCCTCCAAAGGTCTTCTTTCCAGCCTAGTGGCCTGTCCAGGTGCTTTCCTGACACGGCAGCCCCATGATAAGTGTGTCACATGTCTGAAATCAGCAAACCTCTCAACTCCCAGGGGACAAACCACTTTTATCCCCATTTTACAGGTGAGAATACTGAGACAGAGAAAAATCGAGCAAGATTCTGTGGTCACACACACACATACACACACACCACATAGGAAAGTTGGTAGAGCCTGGATGTACTTTGGACAGTCGGACTCCAAACCCACCCCCTTAATGACAGGGCTACACTGTGAGAAGATATGGACTGAAATTGCTTTGCATTCTCTTGCACATCTGAGAGTTTGCTTGACTGCTTTCTATGCCTGGAACATTCTTCTCTTGGAAAACACCTACTTAACTTTCAGGGCTCAATTCTAAAAGCTCCTTCTCCTGAACGTTTCCCCCCGAGGAGGGACTAGGTCAGGCACCCAGTCTGGGGTTCCTTCACCGACAAGGTGTTTTCCCTATCAGAGATTGTTTCTCATTTACTGTGATTGCTTCAGTTTCTGTCTTATTGTGGCATGAGCATCCATCATGGCCATGCTAATACCTGGCACACACTAGGCACTGACTAACTGTTGAATGAACGGATCAATGAATGGATGGGTGTTTCCTTGCTTCCCAGTTAGCTTTATTTCTGAACTTTGCAGTTGAGTCGTTTTGATGAGCTAGGCACTATTCTAAGTACTTTACGTGTATTAACTTGCTGATCTTTGCAACAGTCTTATGAGGTAGGCATTATTGCTATCCTTGTTTATTCTCATTTACTCAACTTCTTAGGCAAAGAGAAGTTAAGGAACTTGCCAAAGTCACACAGCTAGTTAAGTGGCAAGGACTTCTTCAGTGGCTGCTGCAGTGACTTTCTACAGGCCTGGGAACAGAGCTGAGCTTTGTGCTTGTCCTAACTCTCTGGATCTCCAGATAAGGGCTCAGTGAGCTTGTATTATGTGACTCAGGACAGATTCACATACAAACAACTATTTTACCGAACATCTACAATATGGTAGGCACTGAATTAGTTGAAGTGGTTATATTTTCATGTACCTTTGTTGTTTGTATTTATTGTTTAGGTATTTGCTTGTTTACATCCTATTAGTACATTTGACTTTCTGTCATTGATTAGCAATTACTCTTTACACATTAAGGCTCTACACGATATGTTTGTCACCTTTTTCTTATTTCCGCAATTTAGTTACTTTTCAACTTGCTTATAATTTTTTATTTGCTATTCAGAGTTTAATTTTTAGATAATTAAAAATGTTTTTTATGGTTTTAGTCCTTAGTACCATGCTTCGAGACTCTTTTTATCCCCAAGATTATAAAATATTCATTCATACTTATTTTTCTATTCCTTTTAGTTTCACTATTTACATTATTTATTTACTTGCTTATTTAACATTTTAATCTTTGGTCCACCAGGAATACATTTTGCCATAAGAGGTGAGGCAAGAATCTCAGTTTATTTATTAAATAGGTCTACTTTTACACTCCCAAGAAAAACTCATTGCTTTGGCTAAAATAGGCAGCCGCAAATGTTACAATGTACAGTTGAGCAGATCAGCTCATAAACCTATTTGCCCCTCAGTGACTGAGAGATCGCATGCTGTGTATCTTAACCATGTAACCAGTGCATGTGATCACGTTAGACTCTGGATTTTTGACAGATGATGCTTTTTTAGGCATTTACTTGGAGGAGATACAGATACTCCAGACAGGAGTGCCTATTACACAGTTGCTCCTGCACTAACTCCCCCCACCTCACCTTGCCACCTGTCAAATTACCCCTTTATTCACATGCCTGGTGGGGACCCCTTGGTACATTACCAGTTTTTAAAATGTGATATCGGTTTTGGTGATCTGATTGGCAAAGATGAAAGAGGTCAATAACTCCTGCTGTGGCAGCTACAGAGGGAAAAGGGCCGCCTTGATCCTCACTGTTTTGAATGTGTAAAGTGGGGGTAAGGTGGAGCCAGGGGGCTCTCTGCAGAGCAACACCCAGGCTGGGCACTGGTCACTGTGTTGTGGGCCTTACATTCTTTCGCCAGGCCTCCAAACCACCGTTAAGAGGTAGGAACTATCTTTAAGTCCATTTCACAGACAAGGCCACTAAGGCATAATGAAGTAACCTGCCCAAGGTCAAGTATGTGGTAAATACAAACCCAGGTTGCCTGGGGTCTACACTACAGCCTTGCTCGGTTTGCAGTGACAGCCTTCAAGCCCTGCTTCCCCTCAACCCAACAACTGTCTCTATAGGAATTGATCTTAGGGAAAGAGTTATGGATGGGTAAGCAGATTTGGGATGAGGCTGTGTATCAGAGGGTTGTTTTTTGATTTTGTTTTTGAGACAAGGTCTCACTCTGCCACCCAGGCTGGAGTGCAATGGCATGATCACAGCTCACCCCAACCTCTGCCTCCCGGGCTCAAGCGATCCTCCCATCTCAGCCTCCGAGGTAGCTGGAGCCAAGGCATGTGCCACCATGCTCAGTTAAGTTTTCGTTTTTGTTTTTTTTGTAGAGACAAGGTTTTGCCATGTTTCCCAGGCTGGTCTCAAACTTCTGGGCTCAAGCGATCCACCCACCTTGGTCTCCCAAAGTGCTGGGATTACAGGCATGAGCCACTGTGCCTGGCCAGGGTTTTTTTCAACAGTGAAAAATTGGAATTAACCTAAAAGCCCATCAATAGTAAATCAGTAAATTCTACTATATAATATTGCATATCCTGGACTGTGATGCAGTTTTTAAAGAGTTATAAAATCAATATGCTTTTTTGATACATACAATTCCAATATATCATTGCAGGTTACAAATTATAATGTATGGTAAGACGTCATTACTAAAAAATATATAGGCATAGAAAAAAAAATGGAAGTTGGAGCTGGCCTTGCCGGCCTCAGCACTAGTGACATTTTGGGCTGGACAGCTTTTTATTATAGGGGTATGTCTTGTGTGGTGTGTTTAGCAGCATCCCTGGACTCTATCCACTAGTTGCCAGCAACATTTCTCACTACTGGGGGCCCTAGTTGTGACAACAAAAAATGTCTCCAGTCATCGGCAAATGTCCCCTGAGGGGCAATGTCACCCAGCTGAAAACTACTGGGTTAGGGTCGGGCGTGGTGGCTCACGCCTGTAATTCCAGCACTTTGGGAGGTCGAGACCAGTGGATCACTTGAGGTCAGGAGTTTGAGACCAGCCTGGTCAACATAGTGAAATCCCATCTCTACTAAAAAAAAAAAAAATACAAAAATTAGCTGGGCGTGGCAGCAGGCACCTGTAATCCCAGCTACTCGGGAGGCTGAGGCAGGAGAATTGCTTGAACCTGGGAGGAGGAGGTTGCAGTGAGCCGAGATGGTGCCACCACACTCCAGCCCGGGTGGCAGAGCAAGACTCTATCTCAAGAAAAGAAAAAAGAAAAGAAAAATACTGGGTTAGAACTTCCTCCTTGTCTCCTCCCTTGCTCCCTCCCTCCTTTCTTTTCTTCCTTCCAGTTTCTGCTCAAATGTTACCTCCTAAGAGGCAATTCCTGGACCGCTGTGCTGAAACCGCGCCCTTCCTTCCATGCTAGCACTCTCTGTCCCTTATCCTCTGGGCCTTCCCTGATAGTCCACAGCACATAGGCCTATTTATTTTCTGTCTCCTGCACGGGATGGGAAGCTCCCCAAGGGCAAGGGCCTTGTCTTGTTCCCTTCTGTATATTTCCTGGCCGAGGACAGTGCTCCATTTACTGTAGGTGCTCAACAAGTGTGTATTGAAAGAGAAAATACCTCTGTGCCGAGCCGGCATTTTCAAGGCCCTGCTGTGCACCAGGCTCTGCTTTAAGCCTTTACACCCACGAACTCATGTAATTCCCCTGAAACTTCTGGGAAGTGGGTTCCATTATTACCCTGGTTTACAGATGAGGAAACTGAGACCAAAAAGGTTATGGTGTAGCTGGCCAAGGCTCACATCTTTCTAGGTGGCTGAGCAGGATTTGTTCTTCAAACGCTGCTAAGATGAACATTCAGGATCTCACAGATCCTTGCACGTTGGTGGGAGGAAAGCCATTGGATACTTTCTGCATGTTGGGGGTGAAAGAGACGTGCATTTTAAATTTTGAGTGCACTGCTTAAGAGCTTTCCCTGAAGGCCTCCTCAATTTGCACTTCCTCCAACAGTGTCCTGAATTCATTTTAGTAGAAGGGACACGAGAACACCAACACACAATAACACAGTGTTCTTTATTATTATTATTATTATTTGATACAGAGTCTCGCTCTGTCGCCCAGGCTGGAGTGCAGTGGCACGATTTTGGCCCACTGCAACCTCTGCCTCCCAGGTTCCAGTGATTCTCCTGCCTTGGCCTCTCGAGTAGCTGGGACCACAGACGTGTGCCACCACGCCAGGCTAATTTTTTGTGTTTTTAAAAGAAACGTGGTTTCACTACGTTGGCCAGGCTGGTCTCAAACTCCTGGCCTCAAGTGATCCGCCCACCTTGGCCTCCCAAAGTGCTGGGACTACAGGTGTGAGCCACCATGCCTGGCCACATGATGTCCTTGTTGAGAGTTTGTAGATAGAGCACAGGGACCCTCTGAGCTCTGAGGGACAGGAGGGGGTTGTCGCCAGGCTAGGCTCCCCACTTAGGGATGCTTGTCCTGGTTTGCTCTTGGAACCCAAGCATCCCCCTACCCCAGGACAATGGTCCCAATTCAGACTGATAGCACTCCGAGCTGCCTGACTGGGTGGTGGCCACAGCGTGCTCATCTGCCCACTGGTCTTCAGTGTCACTGTCAGAGCTGAGAGTGGCCACCTAAGGGCGGGGCTGCTGCTGCTGCTGTTTGTCCAGACACTGAGCAAGGGAAGAGGGGGGACAGCAGGATCACACCAGGCCCTCTGCCCAGAATGTCTCCCCTCGTCTTCCCAGGACCGACCCTTCTCACCCTCCAGGTTATGGCTGGACTGCTCCTTCCTCCAAGAAGCCCACTTTGAAACCATGCATCTGCAGTGGGTTGAAGGGTGCCCCCAAGAGAGACGACCACCCCAAACCTCAGAATGTGAGCCCGTTTGGAATAAGAATCTTTGCAAATGGCAAGGTCCTTGAGATGAGATCGTCTTGGAGTGTGGTGGCCGTGAGTCCAATGGCGAGTGTCGTTATAAGAGATGGAAAAGGAGAAGAAGCAGAGAGCCATGAGGAAAAGACTGTGGGGCCAGAGAGGCAGAGGCTGGAGCAATGTGTCTGTAAGTCAGGGAAGCCAGCAGCCAGCAGTGGCTGGGGGGAAACATAGATCAGACTCTCTCTCTCACTGCCTCTGGCAGAAATCAGTCCTGTTGACATTTTGATTTCCAACTTCTGTCCTCCAGAACTGCGAGAAAACAATTTTTTTTTCCAAGCCACCAGATTTGTTATGGCCACTCCAGGAAATAAATATAGCATGCCCACCTCCACATACCAGCTTCGGCAATTTGGGGCAATTTGGCTTGCACTTAGGCAGGTTACTTCTACCCCTCAGCCTCAGTCTTCCCATGTGAGAAATGGGACCGTAGCCATACTTGTGTGTTGTCGTGGTGAAGATTAAATGAGGTGGTAACTACACGGACTCAGCTGGCAGCCTGCCACCTGGTAAGTACTCCAGGAATGTTAGCTACTTCTTTTTTTTTTTTTAATCAACCTAGAACGCGTCCCCAGAGATCCTGAGTTAGAATTGAAACCGAGGTCAAAGCACATTCTCCATTTGGTTCTGTGCACAGTGAGGTTTTTGGGCCATCAGGTTCCAGCACAACAATAAAAACATGGAAACCACCCAATGCTCACCCCGAGGGTGGGTCACTGACCTTATGGTGCAAGGGAATCACGTGCACCCACTGAAGAGACATTTAGAAAACATTTTTGCCCGATGGGGAGGCTCACTCCTGTTATCCCAGCACTTTGGGAGGCCGAGGCAGGTGGATCACTTGAGGTGAGGACTTTGAGATCAGCCTGGCCAACATGGTGAAACCCTGTCTCTACTAAAAATACAAAATTAGCCGGCACCTGTAATCTCGGCTACTTGGGAGGCTGAGGCAGGAGAATTACTTGAACCTGGGAGGCAGAGTTTGCAGTAAGCCAAGATCGCGCCACTGCACTCCAGCGTGGGGAACAAGAGCGAAACTTCATCTAAAAAAAAAGAAATGTTTTTTGGTAATACGGAAACATTCTTGGTAATAACATTAAGTGGCTAAAAGAGGTACAGAAAATTGTATGTGCAGAATGATTACAATTATACAAAAATAAATACCACGTTTCTATTGAGAGAAAACACACAAAAAAGTCACAGGGAAGCGATTTAAATCCGTACATATGGGAAGGAGGGAGGGGGAAAGGGAGGAAAAAGGAAGGGAAAGGAGAAGGGAGCAGGAAGGAGGGAGGCCCACAAGAGACGGAGGAGTAGCCAGTACTCCTTATTGCTGCAGTAACATTAAGCCATCATATGTGTGTATCACAATTAAGATCTTCCGAAATCTTTCCCGTACTTTATTCCAACCCATTTGGCAGTTTTAATAAACTCTCTGAGCTTCAGATCCCTTATCTAAAATGCTACCTGCAAACCCAGCTGCACTCCACTTTGTACTCATGGGCAATCTCCTTCATTTCTATTGGCCTCCGTTTTCCAATCTATAAAATGGGGATGTTAAAAGCACTACCTCACTGAGTTGTTGATAATATCTCAGACCTGGGCTTGGCACATAGTAGGTGCTCAATAATCTCAAGCTGCTGTTATTTCATGTGGGACACGAGCCTGGCGGATCACTGCTGGCAAGGCCAGATCCTTAGGGCTGTCTTCTCGTCCTCTGGAAAGTCCCAAGGGTTGAGAAGATCCCCTCGTATCCCACAGACTTCCATGGCCAGAGGGCAGATGAGAAGGTGGGAGAGGGCACCCGTTCAGTGTTCCCACCAGGGACAGCCTCATTTCATCTTGGCACAAGACAACTTCCTGGTTCAAAGACCAAAGGCCTTAAAAAAAGAAAGGAGAAAGGGTTCCTGGACATCAAATGTTTCTTACAAACACTGTTTTGATGGTTTAAATGTAAACAAATCTGAAACATATGGGTTACATTTCTCCTGAAGGGCTTAAAAGTTAAAGGGGAAAAAAGGGAGTTGTCTCCAGCCAAATTCATGTTGATTTTTGCCAATCTCCAGAATCTTTGGGAAATAACTGCAGACATGTCCTCACACCCCAACTAGTGCTAAGCTGTAGCTTCTTTTTTAATTGCTGTTATGACTCACTGTTGAGTTGGTGATTATTTTTATCCAGTTAATGAAGGTAATCTATAAATTACCACTGACCCAGATTCAGATTCATTATTTAATAAGATTTAAATTACACACCCAAGCTCACTCAGAAGCAGCGGGCTGGAGCCTCTTTCTGAACGGCATCTGTTTGTTCTCAGAAGTCCTGATGCTCACATGTTATCACCCCCTCCCTGCCCCCATTTGAGCGTGTGGCCTATATAGTGTGACATTTGGGGCCACCTGGCCAGTTTCCAGGCCCTGTTCCTGCACATGCTCCGTGGGTATTGGCCCTGGACTCAGTGAAGAATACCATGTGGGGAATCCCAAGGCTGCCACCCAGCTCCTGCCTCTGTCAAACACTTGCAGGGTGCCTTTGGGTGACCTCTGGCCCCTCTGTGGGCCTTGGTTTCTCCCTGTATGGCACGTTCTTTATGGGAGTTCTTAGTACTGTTACACCAAGTTAGGGTTTCCCACGGTGTGTCCTGTGGGGCCCTGGTCCCACGGGTGCTGTCTAGAAGGGCTCCTTCCTTAAACACCCTTGAGCATGGCTACCGAATCCACAACTGCAGATTCACAAGGGCATACCATTAGGGTCAAAGTCGCCATGTTGGACCCCCTGAAAAGGCCATAGATTCCAGAGAGCTCACCCTCTCCTGCCTGCTTTCTGCCTTCTTTTACCCATAAGCGTCCTTTTACCCAGAAGGGTCTGGTCAGGACCTGACCCTGCCTTCTCAGTCCCTGTAAGGGCTCCCCTTGTCCTTAAAATGAAATCCACATTCCTGAGCTTGTGAGGCTCTGCAGGGTCTGCACCCAGAGGCAGCTTCATGGACAAGCAACCTGGGCAGTTGCACAGAGGGACTCCACGCTTGATTTAATGCTCTCTTGTCTCATCTTGAAATTCTTTCTAAGTTTGCCCGAGAGGCTCTGCAAATCACGCAGACAGTCCTGCCGGAACCCTAGCGCACCTTTGGCACTGACCTTTCCCTCTCTCTCCTTTTCGCTCTTCTGCCTCTGTGCTGACCGGACCCTAAGCCCTGAGTGAATTGTCAGTGTTTGACCAAGAAACACTTTCTCTGTAGGGCTTCTCCCCTCTTCCTTCAGAGGGACCTGTTCATCCTTCAGTTCTCAGCTCAGATGTCACCCCTCAGAAAGGCGTGTCCTCCACCAGCGACCGCAGCAAGCACGTAGCTCATCCCCATGCAGTGCTATTGGGAAACACCTGATCGGTTTCCTTGCTCACTCTTTATGCTCCCTCACCACGTGGTGAGCACGAGGAGGGCAAGGGCCTTCCTTCCTTGAGGATGCAGCCTGTGTGCCCCGCACACATGGAAGGTCCTGTCTTGATCAAGAAACTGGCTCCATTTCCCCAGCCAAGCATGTCCCATATTCCTGTGTCCCCTGGGGGAGGTGGGGTGTTGAGCCCCAGCTCTGAGCTCCAGCGGGAGCGGGTGGTGAAGGAAGAGACTCCCTGCTCAGGGGTGCACCCCCAATTCCTGGACTTGCTCTGAGCTCCTGCGGGGAGCCCCAGCCACAGTGACACCCAGGACCCTGGACCTTCTTCCCCTCCCCTTTGCTCCTTCTTGCCGCTCCTCCTACCCCATCCTCCCCGAACCCTTTTTCTGCCCTTCAAGCTTCATTGCCCCAGGACTCCCTTTTATCTCATCAGTTTCAAAGCTGCCTCCTGATGATCACGGTTTCCTTCGCCCCTTCTCTGGGCCCTGCCACTGGGGGCTGCTGGCATGGGAGCTTTCGCTGGTGTCCCGGGATGCTTATTTTTTCACCGAACAATTATCTATATTTTTAATGAGCAAGGCTAAGTTTATTAAAGTTGCAGAAGCGAGCAGATGTAAAAGGACCATATTAGGAAGTGAATGGCCCGGGCACAGGCTGAACCAGGACCACAGAGGCTGTTCTCAAGACAGCAGGAATTAGGAAACGCAGCTCACTCCCCCTCACCCACCCCAAGCTTCTCACATTGGAATTCCCCTCGAGGTGGGGGTGGGAGAGGGGGGAACGGTGAAGGGAGGTGGGTGGGAACCGGTTTCAAGTCACCGCTGTCTGGGAAAAGTGCTGTGGCCTTGAGCAAGGAAGATGACCAACTTGTCCCCGTTTGCCTGGGACTCCTCTGGATTCTGCATCACAAGTCCCAGGTTCTGGGAACCCCTCTGTCCCAGGCAAACCCTAAAAAGGGTTGGAACAGGCTCCACCTCACACTGCTGCTCCCTGGAGCACAGCCGGAGAGGCTGGCTCTCTCCCAGCCCTTCCCCTCCCAGCCCCTCCCCGTCACCCTCGCCTTCCCGTCCCCATCCCCCTCCTTGTAAGGAGCAGCTTCAGCCAGATTTCCAGACCCACCTGCACAGGGCCCTCCTTCGCCCCCTGCAAACGTCAGTGTGTCCTCATTCCCCTTAGAGCAGGTCCGCGGCCAGAGGCTGCCCAGAGGAGACTGGGGGTGTCTGTGCCTGTGCATGGCAGCATCCACCCCAGAACCCCCAAATACATGCATATAAAGCTCCCAAGAGCACTGTGGCCCTTTGCTGACAGTCAAGGGTTTGCATCTGCTGGGGAAGTTTGTTTTGTTCTTTTTTTCTTCATTTTATTTGTATTTGTTGTAAAATACACAAAACACGAAACTGACCATTAGCCACTTCTGAAGAGTACAGTTCCACAGTGTTAAGCACATTCCCATTGTTGTGCAACCCATCTCCAGAACCGCTTTCATCTTGCAAAACTGAAACTGCAAACCCATTAAACACTAACTTCTCATCCTCCCTCCCCCTCCTCCTGGCAACCCCCACTCTCCTGTCTGTCTCTATGAATTTGACAGCTCTAGGTAAGTGGAATCACACAGCATTTGTCCTTTTGTGCCGGGAGCTTATTCACTTAATATAATGTCCTCAAGGCTAATTCATGTTTAGCATGTGTCAGAATTCCCTTCCCTTCTAAGGCTAAGTAATATTTCATTGTATTAGTGTGTGCATTTTGTTCATCCATCTACCCTTCAATGGACCTTTGGGTTGCTTGCATGGGGAAGGTTTTTTATTTTTCTCCTCCCTGGGCACCAAAGCTGAGATGGACAAGGGCATCTAGATGCCCTAGGGGAGGGGCAGCTGGAGTCCCGGTTAAAAAGAGACAAGGAGGCTGGGCACAGTGGCTCACGTTTGTAATCCCAGCACTTTAGGAGGCCGAGGCGGGCGGATCACGAGGTCAGGAGATCGAGACCACGGTGAAACCCCATTTCTACTAAAAATATAAAAAATTAGCCGGGCGTGGTGGCAGGCGCCTGTAATCCCAGCTACTCAGAGACGCTGAGGCAGGAGAATGGCGGGAACCCGGGAGGCGGAGCTTGCAGTGAGCTGAGATCGCGCCACTGCACTCCAGCACTCCAGCCTGGGTGACAGAGCGAGACCCCGTCTCAAAAAAAAAAAAAAAAAAAAAAAATAGAGAGACAAGGAGAAAGAGAATGTGCTGGAGGAAAGAAGAGTGGTGAGAGGAAATGAGGGGCCCAGAGGACCCCCTTTGAAACTGCCAGTGGATTCCCTGTAAGAGGTTTTCAGAATAATAATCATTATTAAAGCGGCTGTATTGCTTGGACACTTGCTGTGAGCCAGGTCCTGTTCAAAGGGTTGATGTGTGTTCATCTGCTGTGTTCTCACAGCAATTCTCTAAGGTAGATGCTGTTATTGTCCTCATTTTACAGATGAGGAAACGGAGGCACGGATATGTCACCAGCTTACGAAATCTGGGCTGAAAAGGAAAGACCTCGACATATTCCGGGGGTCCTCGGTTTTCAGCCACATCAGAGTCACCCACATAGCTCGTTGCTTTGATGTAGACTTCAGCCCACCCCAGGGCGTGCCATCCAGGGCATGCTCATGGGGCTGGGCCATGTGAGAAACTCTGGCTTGACACAGCAACCTCGTAGGAGGGGTGGAGAGGGGGAACCCGTCATGGGCTGTCTCAGTGTTGGACACGTGGAGCGTATTCGGAAAGGGCTCTTTTTCCTCAAAACCTATCGCTGAGATTTGTACATTGTGCTGGGCATTTGCAGAACAGTTTGACCTTCAGCAAGAGACATCATTTCTATCCTGAGCCTGATGCCTCTGGCTGCAAAGTGGAGTGCATGACTCCTGCTGTGCAGGGTCTTATGAAAGGCCCCAGGAACAGGTCAGTGAAGCAGCAGCACCGTGTCTGAGGCCTGTGAGTGACTGCTCCCTATGCGTTGTTTCCACGATAACCAAACACCAGCAGAGCTCCCTGTAGCCTGTGGATTTTCTGTAGCTGGTGACCTGAATGGGTAAGCCCATGTTACTGCCCGGTCTCTTCTGGCAGGGGACAAAACGCTAACCCTGTTGCCTACTAGAAGGAAATTAACCCCTCTGCTACCAGCCCGGGGGGCAATATTTTATGGAGCTTCCTTCTTTCTTGAGTTGGCTGGGAAATGGGAAGAGGGGTTTAGGCTGACAGCCTTTTCCTCTTTTTAGCAAAGTAGTACATGTTTGTGGCAGGCAGTTTAGGAAATGCAGATAATTAGAAAGGAGAAAATCCACACCCTCCATCACCTACTGTCCAGACACGACGAGAGACTCTTGGAGTTTCCCCTGAACCGAGTTATAAGCTCATCCATGGGGTTCATCTGCAGCTCAAAGTTTCTTGTTGATTGTTGGGGTCTTACCCCAGAATTTTGACCCCCACTTTGGGGTCCTGGTTTGGTTGGGCAAAGAAAGATGAGGTATGAAGAGAACAGAGGGCTTTTGATTGTTTGTCTTTTGAGAACTTGGATGAAGTTGAAGTTCCAATGAGATCAATGGACAGCGCTAGGACTGAGTCCCCAAAAGCATACTTGACCCTCCCCCAAGACAAATCGTTGTCATTTTTGATGTTTTTCAAGAGTACATGCTTTTATCTTCCAGGAAATGAGCATGCTGGTAGTAAAGTCACGATTTTAATGGGTTTTGTAATATTAATTGGCATTTGGTTTAACACAGGGTTTCTCAACTTGGGCATAATAACATTTGGGCTGGATCATACTTTGTGGCGGGGATTTTTTTGTGCATTGTAGAAGCCGCAGCAGCCTCACTGACCTCTACCCCCTGGATCCCAGCAGAAACCTCTCCTCCGCTGTCCCTGGTTCCCTTCTCCCCAAAAGATATCTCAGGACAAATGTCTTCTAGGGGACAAAATCAGCACCTGAGGAGAAACTACTGTCCCAGAAAGTCCCAGGGAGAGAGAAGGATCTCTGCATCCCCTCAAGCGTAAACAGAACTCAAACTATACTTTATGAGATTGGACACATAATGGTTTTTTTTTTTTTTTTCAAGAAAATAGCTAATCAAGCAAGAGGACTAGTAATAATAATACAACTAATGTTCTATTCCTTATTGTTGGTGACTGTGTGTGTACTTACCTCTTAATATCCATTACACTTAATTAGAATTAGCATTGCATTACATTTAATATTATGTTCCCAATTGTGTTTAACTAAAAAATGCTTTTGAAAAATTTAGGGTTTTTATTTTTTCATCCAATGATCAGTTTCCTGCTGAAGGATACTCTTGCGTATCAGGTATAAAGAAAGCCCTTCCAACAGACCCGAAGACTGTTTGCTGGTGAATCAAAAATAGCTCTCTAAGTAGAACTGTTCCAGAATAATCACAGATGGGGGATGCCCTACCAGAAATAGAGACTGCTTTTAAGACAGTTCAAAAATAAGTATTTTATTCATTCAATGGCCAACTGATTTTTATGAGTGCCTGCCATATGCGGAGAATTTATAGTAGGGAAATGTCTAATTCCTTATAAATGGAGAGGTGATCTCCTTTGAAGAAGTAGGAAATTTTTATATTTGAACTTGTCAGGGAGAAGCCAGGAGTAAAAGGGACGTTTAATCCAATTGGACAGTTAAGATTTGTCTTGCAGCATCTCACTTGGCCAAGCTCAAAAAATCATCTTGTGGAAAAGTCTTATCTAGTATCGTGCATGCATGTGTGTGCATGTGTGTGTTCACACTCACGCTAATGTGCAGAACAGAGGCATGGACCATTTTGTTTATTATTTCTCTCTTTGCTCCAAAAGCAAAATTAATTGAGGATTCCAAATATTTTTTATGATGTTGCCATAGGAATTAATCCACTCATATTGAAAACGGAAGAAAAGAATGAATGCATTATCACCATTTTCAACCAAATAACACATTCCATTATAAATATTGCATGTATCTTATAGAACATGTCGCAAATGCAGGAAAGAAAAAAAGTTAATATACGTAAATCCATCACCCCACTGTAAAAAGGTTGGTACACTTTCTTCAAATCTTTTAGTTTTTATTTGTGGGCATATATACACATTTTTGAGCAAATTAGGGTCATACTTTTTCAGAATTTTCAGTTCCATTTCAATTTCTGTTGTATCGGGGGCATGTTCCACAGGAAATATGATTTTTAGAGAAAAATCATTGACAGTGACTGAAGCGAAAAAACAAGGCTGCCCTGGATGATTGTGCAGGTTGTGCACTTCCAAACCTAGGTGATAGTGTGAATGGTTCTACCTGAGAAAAGATCCTGCCGATTCTAGGTGCCTTTAAAATGTATCTACACACATTCACAGAGACCTTGTCTGAGCAAGGCACTCCACACTTCGCCTTCTGAACACAAACCAGAGTGGCTGCCTCAGGCTGGAGTGGGAACAGCCATTGACTGCAAAGAGGCTTGAAGGAGCTTGACGGGGGATGGGGGTGTTCTACATGGGACTGGAGAGGTGGCTGCACAACTGTCTGAATTGAAGCTCGGCCAGGTGTGGTGGCGCACATCTGTAATCCCGGCACTTTAGGAAGCCAAGGTAGAAGGACTGCTTGGGGCCAAGAGTTCAAGACCAGCCTGGACAACATAGCAGGATCCCATCTACACACACACACACACACACACACAAACTGATGCTCATTGAACTACATACTTGAAATGGATGGCTTTTATGATATCTTAATTATACCTCAATAAAGCTGTTTTTTTCTTAAAGGAAGGGAGGACAAAATCCACCCCCTAATAAACAAGCAACCCCTAGGAGGTGGGCACCATGGTTATTATTCCATTTCACAGACCAGAGAACTAGACCCAGAGAGGGTCAGTCTCTTCCCTAAGGTCACTATCACAGGCAGTGGACTGGGGTCCTCAGCCTGGTACCTGGCTGGGGGGCTTCCCTCTGAGCCCCTCCACGTCCCTGCCTCTCCATCAGCCCCTGCTAAGCTCTGCTATGCCATCAACCCAGGAGTGGGTTCTTTGTAGTCAGAAACCCAAAGCCCTGGCATCTGGGGCTATGTCCTCCCCACTTTCTGTGCATTCTGAGCCTGGTCTGCAAACCAGCCTATTCCTGCCCTACTTCCCAGCTTGGGTGGCAAACATCCGAGCTCTCAAAATTGAGTTTAGCAAAATGAAAAAGCAGGGGGAGGCTGGGCCGCCCTTGATCTGAAATGTGGTGATGAGAGCTGCTCAGCACCATCCCTGTTAGGCCAAGCTTCTCCCCCGTGTACATTTTGAATGAGTCTGATTTATTGGCCGTGTTTGAAGGGATCCTAAAACAATGTGGAGCTTCTGGCAGCCTGTCTGAGAACATGCTCACACACAGAGCCACCAAGCCCGACTCTGAATCACACTCCAGAGCCGAATAGGCATCTTCAAAGGCCGGTCTGCCGGGGTTTCCAGCAGGACACGATTGTGGGCTGCGCACCAGCATGGAAAAATTGACTGGGTGTTATTGTCAAATGTGGCAATGGTTTCAAGGACAATTTCCTCCTGAAGAGCCGCTTCTGTGATTTTATTTCTCATTGTGTTGCCATTCCACGGGGGCTCATGTGAAGTCGGGCCTCCAGCATCCTCGGTTGGGCTATAAGGACGTGCAGGCTGACTCCTATGGGTCCCTGGCTGAGCCCAGTAGTGATGGCTTTGGGGAATGGAGCCCTGTTGGGGAGGGATGGGAACAGTGGCACAGAGGGCAAGAGCACAGCATGGCATGGACTCATTCTGTTGCTCTGCGACCTGCCCTCCTCCTTCTCAGGAAGTGTGGATCCACAATCAGCCAATGGGTAGCAGGCTGCCTACTTCTCACACAGTTGCATGGCTCTTTATAAAAAGACCCAATGGATGAACAAACTCTGGTACCATCTGACAATGGAATATCCAGCACAAAGAAGAAACGAGCTATCCAGCCATGAGAAGACATGGAGGAAACTTACACATATATGGCTAAGTGAGAGAATTCAGCCTGAAAAGGATACATGCTGTTGGAATCTAACTGTATGAGATTTTGGAAGAAGTAAAAGTATAGAGACAGAAGAAAGATCTGTGATTGCCAGGGCTTGGGGGCAATGGGGGGATGGGAGGGGGAATAAATACGTTGGCGCCCAGGAACTTTTTACAGCAGTGAATCTACTCTGTATGATACTATAACAGTGGACACATGTCATTATATGTTTATCCAAACCCATAAGATGTACACCATAAAGTAAACTCTAATGCAAAGTAAGAATTTTGGCCAGGTGTGGTGGCTCATGCCTGTAATCCCAGCACTTTGGGAGGCTGAAGCAGGTGGAGTGCTTGAGACCAGGAGTTTGAGACTAGCCTGGACAACATGGCAAAATCCCATCTCTACAAAAAATATAAAAATTAGTCAGGTGTGGTGGCATGCATCTGTGATCCTAGCTACTCGGGAGGCTGGGGCAGGAGGATTGCTTGAGCCTGGGCAGTGGAGGTTGCAGTGAGCCAAGATCGCACCACTACAATTGAGCCTGGGCAACTGAGAGAAACCTTATCTCAAAAACAAAAACAAAACCAAAAACGTATGGCCTGGGCGCAGTGGCTCATGCCTGTAATCCCAGCACTTTGGGAAGCTGAGGCAGGTGGATCACCTGAGGTTAGGGGTTTGAGACCAATATGGTGAAACCTCATTTCTACTAAAAATACAAAAATTAGCCAGGCGTGATGGCATGCACCTGTAGTCTCAGCTACTCAGGAGGCTGAGGCAGGAGAATTGTTTGAACCTGGGAGGCAGAGGTTGCAGTAAGCCGAGATCATGCCACTGCACTCCAGCCTGGGTGACAGAATGATGCTCCATCTCAAAAAAAAAAAAAAAAAAAAAAGGTTTTATATCAAAAAACCCTCCCTCATCACTCCGTCTGAAGATTTCTCCTGGAAATTTCTACCACTGAGCCTTTTTGCTTCCTCCATAATAGCTTTGGAAATCTGATCCTATTTTATTTAAGTGGTTGTTTGTTTTATTTGTTTACTTACTGTTTACTCCATTCTCCCTCCATTCAAGGTAAACTCCACGAGGGTAGGAGGTACTGTCTGGTTCAATGATGCATCCCCAGTGCCTTGAAGTATGTCTGGCACACACTAGGCACTCAATAAATGGCTCATAGACGGGATGAATGAGTAAATGCACATTTATTGACCCCTACTGCATTCATTGGAGCTCAGTGTGGAAATAAAAACCATCTTAGTTCTTTTAAGCCAAAGGTGTTCTCACACACACAATGTGGAACTAGGAAATTTGTGGAAGGGCCAATAATCAAAACAACTACTGGAGGCTAATTTCCATCATGCCAGCCCACCTTACCCCTGACTCCCACACCCTGCCCCGAGGACCCCAAAGAGGCAGCCTCCCCCACAGTGCCTTGCCTGTTTCGGTGCACCCTGTCTCCCGAAGCAGTGGCTCCTGCACGCACTCGCCATGCTGGTTAAGCATCAGTACTGCAAGGCAGACAGGCTGGGGCTGGAGCTGGAGGGACAACCCTATTGTTTACTCACTGTTTGACCAAGCTCAGATTTTTTTTTAACCTGTAAAACGGGGTAAACATGGGACTGACCCAGCAGGGTCTTGGAAGTATTAAACAAGACAATGCCTGTCAAGTGCCTGAGCTGATGCCTGGCCAAAAAGAGCACCGGCTGTATGCAGTGGACACCTATTATCTCCTTCTGTGCCAGGCACGGTTCCCAGCAGTAAGCGGGAGAGATTACGATCCTGCCCTCAGGGAGCTCCCACCCTGGTTGCAGCCAAACATGCTAATCTAATCAATAAAGCACAAGGGCAGAGGGGCGACCACCGTGGGAGGTGAAGCTACTTTAGCAAAGATGGTGAGGGAAGAACGTGCCATGTGAACTGAAGCTGAAACACACGGGAGGGAGGGAGCAGTTGCAGATCCAAGGAGACTGTTCCAGGCAGAGGAACAGCACATGCAAAGTTCCTGAAGCAGGGAAGCAGAGGGCTCAAGGAGAAAACAGTAACTACCAAAAGGAGCTCACTCTTGAGAATCACTATTATTATTAGTGATTGCAACAGAACAAAACATCTGTTTCCTCACATTTTACCCCTCCTTCTCCACTCCTTTCTGTTCCCTCCTAACTACTAAGACTTATGAGCTATCAGATTTACATGTGATTCAGAAAAAGTCTCACCATTTAACTACTGAGGTTCCAATTTAGTTACCTATTGATGCATAAGAAATTACCCCAAAACATAGTAGCTTCAGATAACAATGAATGTTTATTATCTCACAGTTTTTCTGGGTCAGGAATTTGGTAGCAACTTAGCTGGGTGGTTCTAGATCAGGGTGTCTCCTATGGCTGCGGTCACAGTGACAGCCAAGGTTGCTGTCATCCAAGGGTTCGCCTGGGGCTAGAGGAACCGTTTCTAAATGACCCACTTTCATGGCTGCCAAGTTGGTGCTGGCTGTTGGCAGGAGGCTTCAGTACCTTTCTATGTGGGCATCTCCACAGAGTGTTCTCACGACATGGCTTGGGTGTTCTCACAACATGGCTGCCACTTCTTCCAGAGCAAATGATCCAGGATAACAAGGCTGAAGATATGATGCCTCTTATAACTGAGTCTGGGAAGTTACACACTCTCACAGTATTCTACTGGTCACTAGGCTGGCCGTGATTCCGTGTGGGAGAGACTACACCGAGGTGAGAAGCCCAGGAGGCAAGGCTGCTTGGGAGCCACCTTGGAGGCCAGCTACCAAGGGCATTCAGCCCATTTGATGGGCTGCTTAATTTTCTCCCTGCTTAAGCCAGAATCAATCAATAATGCTATATCAGTGACAAAATTCTGAGCAGTATCCCCAGCCAGGAAAGTGGCGGCTTGTTTAAGATTTGATACTTTTGCCTTATTTATCTCATTTCAAGCAGTTTTCCTTGCATCATGAGAAATTTGCTGTTCAAGTTTCACCCTCTGTCTGAGCCAACCTGAGAGACCAATTCAAATGGATTCAGTACCTGAGACAACAAGATGGAAATCCATAATTAAAGTGGGAAGTAAAGGAAATTAATCTGTCTGGCAAAAGGCTATAAAGTAATTCTACTGCCAGACACAGAATCTGCCATGGGAAAACAGATGGGAATAATAAGTAAATATAACCAATGCCAAGCAGAACCAGGAAGGGCAATTTATAGCTACTTAAATAATTTTCTCATTTCTTTTTTTAATTGAGGCTATTCAGAATGCCAAAACAAGTGGTGAGAGTGCGAACTTTTCGTCAGCCTCGACTGCATGTGCAGACCAGTCAAAAACAAGGTGTGACCACTGGAGATCGTGTTTGGGAATCAGTCACGGTTTCCCAATTGATGGGCATGGTCGGTAATTTCACGCAAGGACTTGGAATTCTCATGACCTGACGCTTCTTTGTGTGGTGTGATTCTGTGCACAACGTTGACTGGGTTTCTGCCTTTGCTGTTTAAACACCTTTGCTGTGGCCCGCAGAGGAGAAGTAGTTTGGTGTTTGTGACCAAAGATAAATGAAGTTTTAAAAGTAGCAGTGTCCAAGTTAGTTAGACCTCACTTGCGGCAGATATACCTGAGATCGTGAGGACTCGGATCAACTTTGCAGGGTACAAAAAAATTTTCCTGGCCAGGCACAGTGGCTCACGCCTGTCATCCCAGTACTTTGGAAGGCCAAGGTGGGTGGATTACCTGAGGTCAGGAGTTCGAGACCAGCTTGGCCAACATGGTGAAACCCCAGTCTCTACTAAAAATACAAAAATTAGCGGGCAGTGGTGGCGTGCGCCTGTAATATCAGTTACTCAGGAGGCTGAGGTGGGAGAATGGCTTGAACCCAGGAGGCGGAGGTTGCAGTGAGCCGAGATTGTGCCACTGCACTCCAGCCAGGGCAACAGAGTGAGACTCTATCTCCAATTTTTTTTTTTTTCCTGAGAAGACATGGTTTAATTTTAGCAGCACATCCGGCACACACTGCTGTGTGCATTAGGCAGTGATTGTCATGACTAGATGAGCTGCATTGAGAATATTTATCATTTTGGCCTCCGTTATAAGGTAGCCTCCTTTCGGCCCTGAAGGAGAAGATACAGGCAGTCAGAGTGCACTTGAGGGTAATTAACTTCATCCAGAAAGGGTGGGAATGGGGAGGTCTCCAGTGGAACTGACATTTAAGCAAAAAAATTGAGTTAGGGTCAGTAGGGAAGAGAGACGAGACTTACCTTCCCCATTGCAGGGGTGAGGAATCCCAGCATCCTAGCTCTGCCTTTTGACATAGGATTCTAGTTTTCCCCAACAGTCAGCGGTCAGCTCACAGTCCTCCCCCACCACCAAGTCACGCTTAGGTATTCACTATTCACACGTGGCAGAGAACAAGTTTCCATTTGAAAGGCTAGTGTGTGACATGCCGAGTACCTAGCACTTTCTCAGCACATAGTCCTAATAATAGCAATGCCCCCAGCCCCCACTACCACCACCCCAATAATAAGAAGTAGCTGATATCCAAGTCCTGACTCTGCCAATCTCCGGATCTCAGTGTCTAAGTGACTAACTCACTGAATCCGCACCACCATCCCACGCAGGTGGTACCACTTCCCAGTTTTACAGATGAGGACATTGAGGCCTAGAAAGGTTAGATAGCTTACCCAAAGATGCATCTGCATTAAGCGGCAGGACTGAGACAGTCCCTTTGGGAGGTGGGTTCACCGCAGCGACACACAGCCCCATTTCAGGACTTCCTATGCTGTGTCCTCCAGAGACATAGCTATCTTGACTGTCCAAATGAAACTGCTTTAAAAAGACACCTGCAGGGCCAGGCGCGGTGGCTCACGCCTGTAATCCCAGCACTTTGGGAGGTCAAGGTGGGTGGATCACGAGGTCAGGAGATGGAGACCATCCTGGCTAACACGGTGAAATCCTGTCTCTACTAAAAATACAAAAAAAAGAAAAAAATTAGCTGGGCATGGTGGTGGGTGCCTGTAGTCCCAGCTGCTTGGGAGGCCGAGGCAGGAGAATGGCATGAAACCAGGAGGCAGAGCTTGCAGTGAGCCGAGATCGCGCCACGGTACTCCAGCCTGGCTGGGGAACAAGAGCGAAACTTCATCTCAAAAAGAAAAAAAAAAAGAAAAGGCACCTGCAGGAGATGGTTAGAGTATTCGATAGGCCCCATCTTTGGTAGGTCACTTGGAACGTCTGTCTCTGTATCTATAGATCTCTGTGGGCACCCGGTAAGTACCTTCCCCCAGACCCAGCAATAGCACTTTCTGGAAAGCACCCTTCAGATGTCCTCGGACACAGGCGTGACAATGATACACGCGCATGGTTATTTGTTGCAGCATGACTTTGAAAAGCAAGGGTATGAAAACACCCCAAATGGCCATCAATATGCTTAAATTAGGTCAATATGCTTAAATTAAATTATGGAACACCTGCATAGTACAATACTATAATATTCTGAAAAACAACAAGGACATCCTCTAGGTACTGATTCAAAAAGACTGCTGAGATATATCAGGTACAAAAGTCACATGCAGTGTAGAGTGTATACCACATGATAATCTGTGCTTTGGAAAAATAGAAAAGAAACACGCGTGTCTGTAAGAAGCATGGGTGATCTTGTGGGGACACCTCAGAACTTAGCAACAGGGGCTTTTTGTCTCTGGGAAAGTAAGCAGAGAAACTTGGGGGCTCAGGGGCTGGAGAAAGCTTACATTTCCCCGTATAACCTTTTACACCATATTTGAGGTTGTATCAGATACAGTTGTGTGCATATATATATTATATATATATTTTTTCTTTTTTGAAAAAAGATAAAACACAGCAACAGCTGGAGGGGCTAAGAGAGACGTGTCTGGAAACAAAGGTGGTGAGGGAGGGAAAATTCCTTCTGAGAGCACACCTCAAACGCAGGTGTGGGCTTTTGATGCCCCATTTCCCAAGAGGCAACCGCCTTCCTTTTGATCACCCATGTCCTGTGATTCCCCTCAGGAATTCCCTCCACAGGCAGGTCCTGGCCTACACTGAGATGACACGGGTGTCCTCAGAGGCTGCCGGCTCGGCCGTGCTTGTCCACCAGAGCCCTGTGTTGCCCCGAGGCCCCTGGGAAGGGTCAGTGCTCACTGTGATTATAGTTCCTGCCTGCACTGGTGTCCACAGCCATTAAAAAACACATCCCCAGCGGCTGCCACCCTTGCAGCCGCCCACACTCTGTCCAGGGGGCACACAGGGCTCTGTAACCCCGCATGACACCTCAATTTGGGACAAAGTCTCAACATTCCCCGCGGCCAGCCCCCGTCTGGCTGTAGATGTCCTTTGCAACTGACCTTCCTCCCTGCCCACATCACTGCTCTCCAGGAAGGGGCACAGGTTTTTCAAAATGAGATGTTGGGATAGAAGTGCAAGAACGTCACTTCCAGGAAAGACGAGGCCCCACCAGGTGTGCCCAGACAGACAGGTCCTCATGGGGACGCTGAGCTAAGAAAGGAACAATTGCCCTCCATGAATGGGTCTGGCTGCTGAGACACCAGGCCATTGGCTGCTCCCATGCTGGACTCAGCTCCAGCTTATGTGGCCACATTCCTTCCTTTGCATTATCTTTTGGGACTCGGTGATCCCTACAAAGGCTGGCCAATGTGCTGAGGGCTTTCCAGACATTCTATCTATGCACCCATGAAATAACCATAAGAGGTAGGTTGTGTCGAACCACCGTTTCCACAGTTGGGAACCAAAGTGCAATGAAAGCAGAGAACTTGACCAAAGCCACAGAGATGTGGGTTGAGGGAGTGGAATCAGGGTATGAATTTAGGTCTTGTGGCCACCACCCCAGCCTTGTGATCACAGAAGACCCAAGAGCGCCTTCCTGCTCAGTCCAGATGCACTGTCCAAGCTCAGTACAGGGCCCCAGGCAGCCACCACTGAGCAGTAGGACCGTCAGCTCCAAGAGGGAGGGACATGATCTGGCCTAGGGCAAAAGCACCTCCCACAATGTGTGGTGCTGAATGGGAATTCAGTAAATACTTATGGAGGGAATGGAGGAAGGAAAAAAGGGAGGGAAGGGGAAGAAGGAAGGAAGGAAAGAAAGACAGAGGGAGAGAGAGGGAGGGAGGGAGAGAAAGAAAGAAAGGGAGAAAGAAAGAAAGAGAAGGAGAGAGAGAGAGAGAAAGAAAAAGACAGAAAGAAAGGAAAGAAAGAAAGAGAAAGAAAAAAACAAAAGAAAAGAAAAGAGGGAGGGAGGGAAGGAAAGAAGAGAGAGAAAGAAAAAGGAAAGAAATAGGGAAAGAGAAAGAGAGAGAGGGAGGGAAGGGAAGGGAAGAGAAAAGAAGGGAAGCTAAGGGAGTAAGGAAGAAAAGGAGGAAGGGAAGGAAGGTGAGGAATATTTCCCCTGGTGAAATGAGCACGATGGCGAAGTGCCACTTTGGGCGCAGGGTTGTGAGAGTGGAACGCCTCTTCCACACCCTCCCCTTCTGCGAACTGGATTCTGGAAGAATTCATAGCCACAGATGGAGCCTGGGACCCTGAGTCCCTGCATCAGGAACATCTAAGGAGGCTGTTACATGGCCATGAAATGAACTGCATTGGGTTGGAGCCATCATACATTGGGGTCTGTTTGTGACAGCAGGGCAGCCCACCCTGACTCATGGAACAGGAGGGGGAGAAGCTCCCTGCCCTCTGGGGCCCTAGGTGCCACTCAGCAGCTCCGGGCTCTGAGCCAGTGAGCCGGTGTACCACGCAGATGGCTTGATTTTTCTTCCCACCTGAGCACGGACGGACAGTCTGCACTGGGCGGGCAAGAGCATGGCTGAGTTAATGAGTTCTTGGGTGAAACTTTCAGAGGGACACAGGCCACTGTTGAACTCAAGTTCTTTTTGTAAACTCTAGCCCAGCGGTCCCCAACCTTTTTGGCACCAGGGACAGGTTTTGTGGAAGACAATTTTTCCACGGACCAGGGCGGAGGGTGAGGTTTTGGGATGAAGCTGTTCCCCCTTAGATCATCAGTCATTCGTTAGAGTCTGGCAAGGAGTGCACAACCCAGATCCGTAGCGTGAGCAGGTCACAGTAGGGGTTCACGCTCCTGTGAGAATCTAAGGCCACCGCTGATCTGGCTGGAGGTGAAGCTCAGGCGGTGATGCTCGCTCGCGCGCCGCTCACCTCCTGCTGCGTGGCCGGTTCCTAGGAGACCACAGAGCAGTCGGTTGCAGCCCAGGGGTTGGGGACCAGCTCTAGCCCCATCTGACCTGTAATATTGTTCCGGCTCGTCTTTCCGTGCATTGCAGTTTCCCTTTGAAATTCACCATTTGCCAAGGGACAAGGGCCCCTCTTTAAAGGCAGAAACATATCATAAGCTATTTTAGGTCAGGTTCCCTAGTAACAGGGCAAGTGGCTTGTTGGGGTGCTCTTGGGAGAAGAACAACCTCTAAGGGAGAGAAGGAAGCAGGAGAGGGAGAGGAAGAGGCCAAGCACAGCTCCGGCTCAGCTGGAATCTACCGCCAGCCTGACCCACGGGGAGCTCTGGGGCACGAATGGCCACACGTGGTGTCTTCCTACTTTGAGGCAAAGGAGGGCTTTTGTATCCCCATCAGGTCCTGGGTGCTCGGGGAGAAAGCTCAGGGGAGAAAGCATGCCTCTCTACCCCGGCATCTCCAGGCAAACAGCGTCCATCCCTGAAGGATAATTGTCTTAGGAAGATTGCATGTGAAGCTCTTACCCACAACCCTAGAGCTGCGGGGGATGCATGTGCCGTCTACAGAGGGGTCTGGGCAGGGAACTTAGAGCAACTGCTCTAAGAGTATTGGGGAGCGCCCTGGGGAGGGGGATGAAGAGAATGCAGAGAGAGCCGGTGCATGCTGGCCAGACACTTGCTGGGTACTCCATGCTATTTCATTTGACCTTCACGACAGTTCCAAAGGAAGCTTCTATCATTGTTATTGTTCCATTCTACAGATGTGGATATTGAGTCTTAGAAAGATAAAAGGATTTTTCTAAGGTCCCTTTCTAGAAGTTGAAAGAAGCAGAGCAGGAACTTGAACTCAGGCCGATCTGACTCTGGATCTGTTAGCACTGCAGAGCTCTGCCTCCCTGATGCCAGAGAGCAGCATGGCGGGTCTGCACTGGGTCAGAGCAGAGCAAGGCAAGGTCTCTTAGCTCCTTGACGCTTCCATACCAGAGTTGGCCTGGCCTTTGTCTCCAGGCTCGGCACCAACCAGGAAAGCTGCTAGCAGAGCCGCTGGTCTGGCCAGAGACTTCACCCAGGTGTTGCAGACAGAGTGGGGCGTGTGGTCCAGTAGCCCAGCTCCTCTCGCTGGGGATCCTCAGCTGCAGCTGCCTTACGGGTTGTGCAGTCATCACTTCTGACTCAGAGGCTCCCCGGCCTCCTGGTTTGCTGATTCTGCAAAATAAACAGTCTTGGGCTGCTCCTTGCTTGATTTGGAATGCCTGGTCTTCCTGGGAGTGGTAGAAGACAAGAGTATGTTTAGCACACTGTGAGAAATTCACCGACCGAACTAGTCTCCCCTAGACTGCAAAATATAGTGCTGAGGGTGTGCTCCCAGGCAAGCTACACTAGCAGACTCTCAAGCTAGACTGCCTGGGCTCAAATCCCAGACCCATCTCTCAGCAGCCACATGGCCCAGGGCAAGTCACTGAGCCTCCCTGAGCCTGTAGATAATCAAAGGCACCTTCCTTTGAGGAGTTTTTGCAAGAGTTAATTGAGATAATTCACGGAAGGTGCTTAGTGCTTATTAATTTTTATAATCATGATTTTAAAAAGCAATTCTCCTTGCATTTAATTCAACAAGGTTTCTGGAAGGCCTTATTTTAAAGGATCTCCCAGTCTTGTGAGAGAGATAGGTCACTGGAAAATCTATGAAATTTGGCTAAGGCCAAAAGGACACCCCCTCCTTTATCAAAGTACTTTAGAGATGTTATTTCATTATGTCCCGGCCTCCATGGGTTCTGAAGAGAAGTTGGTAGTAATTAGCATGTAACGGGCTGTTTTTCCTCTGGCTGATTTTAGGATCTTCTCTTCATGTTTGACTATAGTGTGCCTAATTATTGTTGTTGTAGTCATCCTTCTTGGGTTTCACTGATCTTTTTGAATCTGTAAATGTATGTCTTTCATCAGATTTGCAACATTTCAGACATTGTTTATGATTTTTTTTTACCCCATTTTCTATCTATCTCCTTCTAGGTCTAGAAGAGTGAGTGTTAGACCTTTCAATGTTGTCCCGCAGGTTGCAGAGGCTCTAGTTCAAATTTTTCAAATCCTCTTCGTCTGTTTTCAGATTGGATAATTTCTATTTATTTATCATCAAAATGAGTGACTCTTCTGCCATCGCCAGTCTTGTTGTTAAGCTCCTCCGGTGAATTTAAAAATTCTGATTTTTTTATTTCTAGAATTTCTATTTAGTTCTTTTTTAATAGTTTTTGTTTTTCTGCTGAGATTTCTTGTTTATTACATGCATACTGTCAATTATAATCCTTGAGCATATGACTGGCATAAAATCCTTGTCTGGGCTGGGCACGGTGGCTCATGCCTGTAATCCTAGCACTTTTTGGGAGGCCAAGGCGGATGGATCACCTGGTCAGGAGTTCGAGACCAGCCTGGCCAACATGGTAAAACCCTATCTCTATTAAAAATACCAAAATTAGCCAGGCATGGTGGTGGGCACCTGTAATCCCAGCTACTTGGGAGGCTGAGGCAGGAGAATTGCTTGAACCCAGGAAGCAGAGGTTGCAGTGAGCTGAGGATTGCACCATTGCACTCCAGCCTGGGCAACAGAGTGAGACTCCATCTCAAAAAAAAAAAAAAAATCTTTGTCTGGTCATTTCAATTCTAGGTTATTATGAGATTGTTTTCCATCAATTGCCTTTTTTCTTAAGCATGGGTCACATTTACCTGTTTTTTTTTTTGAAGGCCTACTAATTTTTAGTTGCATTCTAAATATTATGAATTGTATATGTAGAGATTCCAGATTCTGTTGTGTTTCTCTGAAGAAAATTTATTTATTATTTATTTTTTAAAGCATACAGTTAACTTGGCTAGACTCAAACTATAAAATTGATCCCTTCTGCAGTGGTCCATGGCTAAAATATCTATGAAGTTCTTTTACCTTGCTGGACTTCTTGGATTCTGACTTTCAATCTTTTCAGGGATTAGCTAGAGACCAGGTCAAATTTCAAACAAGTAAGTTAGGGCTCTTTCTCTCTGCTTCTCTCTGTTTTGGAATTCCTCCTTCCTTTGAAGTAATTTGAGAATGTGATTGTCCCAAACTCCAGCCTATGGTTCTTCAACTCAGTGAAACTGTGGCTTTTTTGTCATAGCTTTAACCCTCTTGTTCTAGAAGTGGGTCTTGGGCTATGATCTATATCAAAGGCAAATAAACTACACAATGAGAAAGTCACCCTGGTTATTCCAAGTGTCAGCTGCCTTCCAGTTTCTGCCTGGTTTTGCTCACTGCCCAGTGCTCTCAGGGAATCGTTACTCATGCTTTGTCCAGCATCTGTGGTTGTCACCAGAAGCCAGAAGTCCACACCATCTCATTTCACCTCTGCAAGGGATGAGCATATGGACACTCAGAGAGGTGAAGCAAAGCACCCAGTGCTTCACAGCTGCGATGAGCTTCTTAGAAATATTTGCTGAGTGTCTACATCCTGCCAGGCACTGTGCTGGGTCCTGGCAACACAGCCATGAGCTACTTCGACAAAGTCCTTCCACCCAGGGTACTTACATACTGGTAGCAAAATTGGATGATAAGCTAGTAAACCCTCTAATAAGTAGGATAACCATGGAGGATGGTAAGTAGGCCAGGATACGACTGTGATGGAGAGGAGACAGCTTTGGTTTGGTGGTCAGGCAGGTGACATTTTAGATGAAATAAGAATGAAGTGAAGGGATGAACCTGTGGATTTCTAGGGAAAAGCTTTCCGGGCAGAACACTGTCCAAAGCAAGGCTATAGGAGGGACAAGTTTGGATTGCTGCATTCAAGGAACAAGGAGGAGGTCAGTGTGGCTGGAGCCATGTGAGCCAGGGAGAGAGGAAGGGCATGGAGCAGGCAGGGACAGACGCTTTCCTCGCTGATATGGTTTGGCTGTGTCCCCACCCAAATCTCATTTTGAATTGTAGTTCCCATAATCTTCACATGTCGTGGGAGGGACCCAGTGGGAGGTAATTGAATCATAGGGCGGGTTTTTCCTGTGCTGTTCTCGTGATAGTGAATAAGTCTCATGAGATCTGATGGTTTTATCAAGGGCAGTTCCCCTGTACACGCTCTGTTGCCTGCCACCATGTGGGACATGTCTTTGTTCCTCCTTCACCTTCTGCCATGATTGTGAGGCCTCCCCAGCTATGTGGAGCTGTGAATCCATTAAACCTCTTTTTCTTTGTAAATTGCCCAGTCTTGGGTGTGTCTTTATTAGCAATGTGAGAACAGACTAAAACAACCTCCTTCCTCTACAGCCTCTCTGTGCTCCCACTCCTAGAACTTTTCGCCTTCCCAGCTGCACCCAACCCCAAGGACCACTTTTGCAGCAACCAAGTGAAGATTTAGGAGCCCGGAGAATCTGATGGCTTGAATCTTTGAGCTCCTCCTCTCTTTCTAAGCCCATACAGAAAGTTGAGAGAATTGAATGAGACAACACACGTCAGGCACTAAGAACGTATGTGTTTAAAAAGTCAGGACAACAATAGATGCTGGAGAAGATGTGGAGAAATAGGAATGCTTTTACACTGCTGGTGGGAGTGTAAATTATTTCAACCATTGTGGAAGACAGTGTGGTGGTTCCTCAAGGATCTAGAACTAGAAATACCATTTGACCCAGCAATCCCACTATGGATATATACCCAAAGGATTATAAATCATTCTACTATAAAGACACATGCACACATATGTTTATTGCAGCATTGTTCACAACAGCAAAAGAGTTGGAACCAATCCAAATGCCCATCAATGATAGACCAGATAAAGAAAATGTGGCACATATACACCATGGAATACTATGCAGCCATAAAAAACGATGAGTTCATGTCCTTTGCAGGGACATGGATGAAGCTGGAAACCATCATTCTCAGCAACCTAACACAAGAACAGAAAACCAAACACCACATGTTCTCGCTCAAGTGGGAGTTGAACAATGAGAACACATGGACACAGGGAGGGGAACATCACACACCAGGGCCTATCAGGAAGTAGGGGGCTAGGGGAGGGATAGCATTAGGAAAAATACCTAATGTAGATGACTGGTTGATGGGGGCAGCAAACCACCATGGCACATGTATACCTATGTAACAAACCTGCACATTCTGCACATGTATCCAAGAACTTAAAGTATAATAATAATAATAATAAAAGAACATATGTGCTGAATATTCCTTGGTGCACTTTACATTTGCAAGCTAATATAATCCTAGCAATAACCCTCTGGAGTGGGCATTATTATTACTGTTGTTTCATTAGCTTATTTCACAAATAAGGAAACCAAGACTCAGAGAGGCTAGGTGGCTTGTCCAGGGCCACAAAGCTAGAAGAGAAATGGGGGCCAGACACAGTGGCTCATGCCTGTAGTCCCAGCACTGTAGGAGGCCAAGGCGGGTGGATCACTTGAGGCCTGGAGTTTGAAACCAGCCTGGTCAACATGGTAAAATTCTGTCTCTACAAAAAATACAAAAATTAGCCAGGTATAGTGGCGCTCGTCTATAGTTCCAGCTACTCTGGAGGCTGAGGTGGGAGGATTGCTTAAGCCCAAGAGGTCGAGGCTACAGTGAGCCGTGATCACGCCACTGCACTCCAGCCTGGGTGACAGAGTGAGACCCTGTCTCAAAAAAACAAACAAATAAACAAAGATTGGGATTTGAACTCAGGCTAATTTTACCACTGTACTTTATTGGCTCTTCAATCAAGACCCAGCATATCATAAGCTAATAAGTATATTAATTCTAAGTCTAAGATAATGTGCTTATTGCCTTAAAAATTGACATGATAGGAAGACATTCTCCTGCACCATGAAATAAAAGGGAAGAAAAAAATTTAACATGACATTTCCATTCAACTCAACACTATGTTTATGCTGTGACTTCAAACCCCTTAAGGCATACACCCACCCCCCAGGCCCTTAGAACAGGGGGTTCAAACTAGAACCCATGAACCCAATCTGGCCTTCCTCCTGCTTTTATAAATCAGCTTTTACAGAACATGGCTATGCCTGTTTGTTTCTGGATCGCCTGTGGTCTCTGGTTGTTGCCACAATGGCAGAATCGAGCAGTTGCATGGGACATATTTATACCAAAAAAATTATTTATGGTTTATCTGACATTCAGATCTAACTGGCTTCCTGTATTTTCTTTGACAACACTACCAGGGTGTGAATTCCCAGGCAGAGAGAGGAAGAGTCCTGCAGGGACTTATGACAGCCAGAATTTTTCACGAGGGTGGGTCAGGGGATCACAGACCAAAGAGAAGCTCTTTGGCTCTCATTCTCTCTTGCCTGCTGCCGTGTAAGACGTGTCTTTCACCTTCCACCAAGATTGTGAGGCCTACCCAGCCACACGGTACTATGAGTCAATTAAACCTCTTTTTCTTTATAAATTACCCAGTCTCGAGTATGTCTCTATCAGCAGCGTGAAAATTGAACTGATACAGGGGTCCAGGAAAACTTCTGCGGTGAAAAGCAGCAAGTTGGGATGGAAAGAGCGCTTTTTTACAGGGATCTCTCCCATCAGCAGAACCCCAATGCTGTTCTGAAGTGCAGAGCCTTCCAGGTGCAAAGCTCTAGGTACTGGGACTCCGCCCTTTTCAGGATCTTGTTCCCCGATGCTGTGCACAGTCAGAGGTGCAAGGCAGGGACCAGGAACTTACTCAAGGCATGACCCTCTCCCAACTTAAACACAGTTTTTAAGACCCTTTATTGACTTCTCAGTGCTCTTCGAAGTCTTGTTCTTCATCTCCTCAACACTCCATAGCCACACTTGTTAGAGGAAAGGGGTCCCGATCCAGACCCCCAGAGAAGGTTCTTGGATCTCGCACAAGAAAGAATTCAGGGCGAGTCCATAGAGTAAAGTGAAAGCAAGTTTATTAGGAAAGTGAAGGAATAAAAGAATGGCTACTCCTTAGACAGAGCAGCCCCAAGGGCTGCTGGTTGTCCCTTTTTATGGTTATTTCTTGATGATGTGCTAAACAAGGGGTGGGTTATTCATGCCTCCCCTTTTTAGACCATATAGGGTAACTTCCTGATGTTGCCATGGCATTTGTAAACTGTCATGGCGCTGGTGGGAGTGTGGTAGTGAGGACGACGAGAGGTTACTCTTGTCACCATCTTGGTTTTGGTGGGATTTGGCCAGCTTCTTTACTGCAGCCTGTTTTTTGTTTTTGTTTTTTTTTGTTTGTTTGTTTTTTTGAGACCCAATCTTGCTCTGTCGCCCAGGCTGGAGTGCAGTGGCACGATCTCGGCTCACTGCAACATCTGACTCCCAGATTCAAGTGATTCTCCTGCCTCAGTCTCCCAAGTAGCTGGGATGATAGGCGTCCACCACCATGCCCGGCTAATTTTTGTATTTTTACTAGAGACAGGGTTTCACCATACTGGCGAGGCTGGTCTAGAACTCCTGACCTCTTGTGATCCGCCTGCCTCGTCCTCCCAAAGTGTTGGGATTACAGGCGTGAGCCACCACACCCAGCCTGCAGCCTGTTTTATCAGCAAGGTCTTTATGACCTGTATCTTGTGCCAACCTCCTATCTCATCCTGTGACTTAGAATGCCTTAACCATCTGGGAATGCAGCCCAGTAGGTCTCAGCCTCATTTTACCCAGCTCCTGTTCAACACGGAGTTGTTCTGGTTCCCACGCCTCTGACACACTGGTCCCCTTTATGAGCCACCACATCTCCCATTGTTGCTGCAGGATCTTTGCACACGCTGTCCCTGCCTATGTGGTGACCGCAGGGACACTCCCTTGGGACCCCTGGTCTAGCTCAGTTGCCAAAGCTCACCCTTCCTGGGCCCATGTGCCCTTCTTTTTCAGGCCATTTCTCTCAGTTTGAGGTTCAACACCCTCATCTCTGAGATGGTTTGCTAGTGTCCACAGCTGCTCCCAACAGGGAGCTCCCTGAGGGCAGGGACTGAAGTTGTGCTGCATCGCTGGGCCCAGGCCTGTGGGCAGAATGCTTCCCGGTTCAGAGCCCAAGTCAGGAATCTCACTGAGCAATTCCACTGTAACCCCGGTGACCACTCACACAGCAAACCACACAACCACCCTGGGCCTCCATTTCCTTGATTATAAAATGGAGCTATGGCTGGGCTTGGTGGCTCACACCTGTAATTCCAACACTTTGGGAGTGGCTAATCTGAGGTCAGGAGTTCGAGACCAGACTGACTAACATGGTGAAACCCCATCTCTACTAAAAATACAAAAATTAGCAGGGCGTGGTTGTGGGCACCTGTAATCCCAGCTACTTGGGAGGCTGAGGCAGGAGAATCCCTCGAACCTGGGAGGCGGAGGTTGCAGTGAGTCGATATTGTGCCACTGCACTCCAGCCTGGGCGACAAGAGCAAAACTCTGTCTCGAAAAAATAAATAAAAAAAATAAAAAGGAGCTGTAACTGCACCTCTCCCAGAGGGCTGTTTTAAAGGTGAAATGAATGAGTTTGCGTCATTTCCTTAGCATGGCATCTGCCATTCATTCAACAAACACTCAGGAGCCCCTCCTGTATACCAGGCACTGCACCTGCCGAACTACAGCTGAAACTGAAACTGACAAAGTCCCCTCCTGGTCGCAGAAGGCAGAGTCCACAGATGGACCTAGAAGAGAACGTCGAGCGTCGGGAAGGACGTTGTGTTGGGTGGTTCACAGCCCAGACGCTGAGGCCAAACGCCAGGTGGTGCAGGGCCCTTCTCAAACTGTCTGACCTCTCCGGGCCTCAGTTTTCTCAGCTATAATATGGGCTGACAAGAGTAAATGACAACAGCAAATGAGATAATATGTGTTGCCTCTGATGTTACAGTGGATAATGATGAGCTACTATTAGGAAAAGCCAGTCAGGGAACTACAGTTGAGAAGAATGGCACGGTGTTGTGTATGCGATTTCAGGTGGAGAGGTCACAGCATGCTTCTTTGGAGGTGGAGGGTGATAAGCGGGAAGGAGGAAGCCATGTGGGTATTTGGGAGGAAATGGTGCAGCCACAGAGCAGATCAGGGTTGTCAGGTTCAAGGCTGGAGGCTGGTGCTGGGGTAGGAGGTGAGGCTGGAGAAGGTGCTGATGCAGGAAGGCAGGGACGTGCAGTTTGTTCCCTGAGGGGTGGGAAGCTGCTGGAGGCTGTGACAGGTGCCTGGTGGGATCTGCCCAGCTTAGAGAGATTCGCCAACGTTGCTGTACAAGGGAGGCATGTGGGAAGAAGGACGGGCCCCAGGAGAACCAGCAAGAGGCTCTGGGGTCCAGGTGAGAAGTGATGGTAGCTTTGAGAGGGGCACAGATGATGGAGGGAATGAGAGGCACAAATTCTGGATGCACTTTGAAGATGTGACCAATAGAAAGTACTGGCAAATGGGCTGAAGCCTATGGGGCCTGGCACAGTGGCTCACGCCTGTAATCCCAGCATTTTGGGAGGTTGAGGTGAGTAGATCGCTTGAGCCCAGGAGTTCGAAACCAGCCTGGACAACATGGCAAGTCTCCATTTCTACAAAAAATACAAAACATTGTCTGGGCATGGAGGCACGTGCCTCTATTACCAGCTACCCAGGAGGCTGAGGTGGAAGGATCACCTTGTCAGAGGCATGTGAACCAGAACGACTCCATGTTGAGTAGGAGCTGGGTAAAATGAGCCTGAGACCTACTGGGCTGTGTTCCCAGACGGTGAAGGGATTCTAAGTCACGGGATGAGGTAGGAGGTCAGCACAAATACAGGTCATAAAGACCTTGCTGATGGGCCAGTCGCGGTGGCTCACACCTGTAATCCCAGCACTTTGGGAGGCCGAGGTGAGTGGATCACGAGGTCAGGAGATTGAGACCATCCTGGCTAACACGGTGAAACCCCGTCTGTATTAAAAATACAAAAAAAATTGGCCAGGCGTGGTGGCACGAGCCTGTAATCCCAGCTAATCGGGAGGCTGAGGCAGGAGAATCGCTTAATCCCAGAAGGCGTAGGTTGCAGTGAGCTGAGATCATGCCGCTGCACTCCAGCCTGGGTGATAGAGCAAGACTCTGTCTCAAAAAATAAATAAAATAAAATAAAATAAAGATAAAATAAAGACCTTGCTGATAAAACAGGCCACACTAAAGAAGTCTGCCAAAACCCATCAAAACCAAGATGGCCACAAGAGTGACCTCTGGTCGTCCTCACTGCTACACTCCCACCAGCTCCATGACAGTTTACAAATGCCATGGCAGCATCAGGAAGTTACCCTATATGATCTAAATAGAGGAGGCATGAATAACCCACCCCTTGTTTAGCACATCATCAAGAAATAACCATAAAAATGTGCAATCGGCAGCCCTCAGGGCTGCTCTGTCTGTGGAGTAGCCATTCTTCCTTTACTTTCTTAATAAACTTGCTTTCACTTTACTCTGTGGACTCACCCTGAATTCTTTCTTGTGTAAGATCTAAGAACCCTGTCTGGGTGTCTGGATCGGGACCCCCTTCCTGTAACAACCTGAGCCCAGGAGGTCGAGGCTGCAGTGAGCCAGATACTGCACTCCAGCCTGAGTGACAGAGCAAGACCCTGTCTATTAAAAAAAAAAAAAAAAAAAAAAAAAGCTTATGAAAAAGAGAAGTCAATGCCCACACCAAGATTTTGGTCTAACTGGGTATAAATGGAGCCATTTATCTAAACATGAGCGAAGTGCAGGGTGAGTGTGCCGTCAGTGGAACCTATTGAATTATTTTATTATAAGGATTGTGGCAGAACAGTAAAGATATTGGCCATGCTCCTTCAAGCCCCAAGCTCACTGGATAGCCTAAGTAAAAAAAAAAAAAAAAAAATCAAGCAAGAATAACAAAAGTCTGTCCCACATACAGGAGGAAGCCACTTTCTGTCCACACCTAAGGAAAGCCCTAAGGAAAACTGAGCTTTCTTGGCAGGCATCGAGAACTGACAGCTGTCCGAGACCAGCATCCCTGTGACTTTTGACTTTTCATTTAAAAAATTCTTTTCACATTTGCTCAAGTTGTGCCTATTCTAGAGCAATTTGAAAAGCAGATCTTTCTCCAACCCCATCCTCGCCTCATTCCAAGGACAGACTTCAAATGGGGTGGGTCACCTGGTGTCTGAAATTTTCCTATAAATATCCCCCTCCCTGGATAGAGCTAGTCAAACGTGGGATGTGTTTAGAAGGTATAGAGGGATGTGGAGGTGTGTGTAAAGCTATCAGAATGTTTTACTGTATCCTCTCCATGCCCAGGTGGGTGGAACTGGTTTCATTGGTAAACGCTCCCTAAACCAGAGAACAATGAGAGGCAATTGATCATCAAAAAAATCCAACAACAGCAAAAACAAAACACACACGCACACTGACAAGCTCCTCTTCCCCTCAAACTGACAACAACAGAAAAGAAAAAAGCTTTTAAAAAGAAAGAGAAATCTTTGTGAATGTAAATTGCAAGTTGAGGCCTGGAGAGAGAGCAGGATTGGAGAGGGGAGGTCTCTGCTTCAAGGGGGCTTCACTTATTTATGTCTCTAATTAATAAAATAGATTATACTTTCATGAGATTCCCCCAAATTGTAAACATTTCTCCTAAAGCCATTAATAGTGATAATATATGATAGACATGAGTGACTGATACTTCGCAGATGTCAGCATCATCACCATCACCTCTGCTGACCATTTCCTGCCAGCCAGGGTTCTGCACCCCTGGTCTGTGTTGGCCTCAAGGCCCCCAGCAGCCCTGCAAGGAAGGTGCTTTTATGTTCACCAGTTTAGGCACGCATCAGGGCGAGAATCTTGCCTCCCCTGCTATGTGCATTCCCCTCAAAATCCACTCTAAGTGCCCCAGCCTGTTTGGTGGCACAGAAAGCCTCTTCCCAGAACCTTCATGTCACATCTTCAAGTTCAAAACTCATCTCCCATCATTTGTAATCATTTGGCAAATTTCATTTAAAAAGAAAATCCATTTAATGAAATATTTCTGTTTAAATGCCAGCACATTAGATTTACAAAAATGTGCCCATCTTGAATATATTTAAGCAAAAATCAATAAAGGTTAATAGCATATTGCTAAAGCATCGTGGTGACAGAAAGCCAAATAATTCCTTTTGTAATTGAACAGTACCACTGGAGTGTGAGGAGGAATCAACAACGGCGTTTCTACCATAGCTTTTCAAATGGTGTGTGAAATTCAACCATTGGGCTGTGATAGCCACATAAGATTCAAATTTGACTAATTAGGTGAATTGTGCAATTTTCCATTTTTTAATAGGAAAGGAGGATGGCGAGGCAATTTTGAGAGGGTTGGGCTGAGAGCAGTGGGGGGAATATCGTGTGAAGATAACAAAGTCTTTAACAGCAATGTAATTTAAGAAAAAGGATTTAATTGGAACCTATTACCAGACAAACCCGCTGGTTTGAAGGACAAGATTAAAAATATTTCATTATTGCACACGTGACTTTGGGAATAGATGCTCAAGGAATTTATCATTTTCCTGAATCACTTACTGCCCAGCACTTTCTCTAAAGGAAAGGGGATTTGTAATAAAGTATCAGGCCAAAGAAACTGCAGTTCTTTCTGGCCACCCCCTTTTAAAAAAATTTTTAGTATTTATTTATTTATTTATTTATTTATTTATTTATTTATGTTTGAGGCTGTGCCTTGCTCTGTCGCCCAGGCTGGAGGGCAGTGGCATGATCTTGGCTCACTGCAACCTCCACCTCCCGGGTTCAAGCGATTCTCCTGCCTCAGCCTCTTGAGTAGCTGAGATTACAGGCACGCACCACCATGCCTGGCTAATTTTTATATTTTTTAGTAGAGATGGGGTTTCACCATGTTGGCCAGGCTGGTCTCGAACTCCTGACCTCAAGTGATCTGCCTGCCTTGGCCTCCCAAAGTGCTGGGATTATAGGCGTGAGCCACTGCACCCAGCCTCTGGCCACTCTTATTTAATTATTCCCCCATGGTAATGGATATTTGTCCTTACTGCTGAACACCAATCTACACCAATCTCCCCTCTTCCTTATCAGCACCTTGAGTGCTCTTGGGGAAACTGCCAGGCTTAGCCCTGTAGTTTGAGTCCAAATGTGTCATCTGGCCTGCCTCAGGGCAGACTCTGATTGTCTAACCAGCCTGCATGTTCCCTGGACCCAGAGGCTGGCTCAGTGAATAGGTGTATCTCAAATCCACATCAAAAAGACACGAAAAACAAATAATGTCTCCTTGCTCCTTCAACTGAGAGGGTCTAGAAGCAACGTCACCTTGGTATCAACAAGTACACCTAGGCCAGCGCAGTGGCTCATGCCTGTAATCCCAGCACTTTGGGAGGCCAAGGCAGGCGGATTGCTTGAGCTCAAGAGTTCAAGATCAGGCTGGGCAACATGGCAAAACCCTGTCGCTACCAAAATATAAAAAATTAGCCGGGCATGATGGTGCCTACCTGTGGTCCCAGCTTCTTGGGAGGCTGAGGCGGGAGAATCTCTTGAGCCCGGGAAACAGAGGTTGCAGTGGGCCGAGATGGCACCTCTGCACTCCAGCCTGGGTGACAGAGTGAGACCCAATCTCACAACAAAACAAGTACATCTAGAGCCCAGATCTTACAATAAAAGGAACCAGGGCTCCTTGGAGAAATGGCAGATCCCAGGACTGGGGTAGAAAATATACAATATAAGCCTGAAGCATCTTCTAGTTCCAGAAAGTAAGAAATGCTAAAGCAAACAAACAAATAACTCCAAATCATGGGGTCATGGCCAAAGGGCGCAGGAGCCACCGGAAAGAGCTCCCTGTGGTCAAAGCGAGAGCAACTTGAGCAGGAAAGTAAAGGAGTGTTAGATTATAAATAAAAATAAATCAATAAATATTTATTCAGAGTTCAAAATAAATATATATGCTCCATACTGATATAAGTAAATTATTAAATAAATAGGGAGAAGTAGACAAATCTCTCATGTAGAAATATTCCAAAAAATTTATGGAGATGATTCACTCTCAATGGGGAAGCATAGCTCCCACTCCTGAAGTGTGGCCTGCACATAGGGACTTCCTTCCAAAGAGTCCGGGGGAAAGAGTAACTTCACAGTGGAGAAACCTGACAAGCCTCACCCCAGCCAGGTGATCAAGGTTAGTATCAACAGTGATAAGTTTTGTTCAGAGCATATATGCTTACATAATGGATGAGAAGGGCACTCTACCTCTGGGATCTTCCTCCCAGACACCTATAACCCCATCTATTCATGAGAAAACATCAGACAGATCCTAACTAAGAGACAGTCTGCAAATACCCGGCAGGTCCTCCTCTGAATGGTGCAGGTCACCAGAGAAAAGGAGAATCTGAGCAACAGTTGCAGCCAAGTGGAGCCTGAGACGATATGATGACTAAATGTCATGCAGGATCCTGGGCAGAAAAAGGACATTAGGTAGAAGCTAAGGAAATTTGAATAAATGTGGACTTTAGTTGATAATATTGTATCAATGTCAGCTCATGACAAATGTACCATGGTCACCTAAGATGTTAATGGAAGAAACTGGGTGTGAGTACATGGGAACTCTGTACTTTCTTTGGAATTTTCCTGTAAATCTAAAATTGTTCTAAAATTTTAAAAATATTATTTTAAAAACCTGATATGAACAGCTATTTACGGGGACTTCTGGGAAAATAAAGCCCCTTGCATGGGATCATGTGTAGGGCATAAGATTATGAAATTTGCAAGTGACTGTGACATTTTGCCACCAAAAGGGGAAGACTCGAGCTGCTAGCAGTTCCTAGGTATAGTTTATGATTAAGCTCACACTGAAGAATGAAGAAAGAGGCCAGGCACGATGGCTCACGCCTGTAATCCCAGCACTTTGGGAGGCCAAGGCGAGTGGATCACCTGAGGTCGGGAGTTCAAGACCAGCCTGGCCAACATGGCGAAGCCCTGTCTCTACTAAAAATGCAAAAATTAGTTGGGTGTGGTGGTGCATGCTTGTAATTCCAGCTGCTCAGGAAGCTGAGGCAGGAGAATCACTGGAACCTGGGAGGCAGAGGTTGCAATGAGCCGAGATTGCACCATTGCACTCCAGCCTGGGCGACAGAGCGAGACTCCATCTCAAAAAAAAAAAAAAAAAAAAGGGGAGAAAGAATAGGTACGGAGAAATAAAGTTCTCGATGATATGACCATGAGCGGCTGGATCCAGCCTTGCCTGAGATTAACTTAATCCTTGACTTTTCTGATTCTGAATGAGTAATTCCTTTATTATTTGAGTGGGTTTTCTGTCATTTGCAACATAATGATTAATTATGCATTATTGGGAATCATTCTCATCTCCTCTGAACTGCTCAGTGATCCCAAATTCTGAACTCACACACTCTGTGATGTTTGAGGTACAAATTAATCCCTAAAAAAGCCTGAGCCATGCATGCTTTGGGGATACTTCTCTGCCGTCTCCAAGGCAGAGTCAGGTGCATGGGTGGACGATTGCAGGGACCTCTGGGCTAATGGGGTTTTTGGAGTTGGACTTCAGTTCCCACCAAATAAATCTCCCTCCCCTGTTAGAGGATAATTTCTGGGACATCTTCTGACTAAGTTGAGACTTGAGCCCCTTGCTCCTCAGTTTTCTCAGTCTGTGGTTATTTGTTGTTTTATTTAGAGATGGCTGGGGACGTGCTGTGATTGTGGTTCAGGTTTTCATGTCTGCTGTAGACTTCACTGGGAGATCACCCCCTTCATGTCCCACCCCACTGGTAGTAGTTATGTTCCTACTTGTTATTTTTAGAAAGGCTTTTATGGAAGGCCATTTGTGTAAACAAACAATCAAACATTTCTTTTTTTTTTTTTTTTGAGATGAAGTCTGGCTCTGTCCCCCAGGCTGGAGTGCAGTGGCACAATCGCAGCTCACCACAACCTCTGCCTCCCGGGTTCAAGCGATTCTTCTGCCTCAGCCTCCCGAGTAGCTGGCATGACAGGCACCCGCCACCACACCCGGCTAATTTTTTTGTATTAGAGACGGGGTTTCACCATATCATCCAGGCTGGTCTCGATCTCCTGACCTCATGATCCGCCCTCCTTGGCCTCCCAAAGTGCTGGGATTACAGGCATGAGCCACCGCGCCTGGCCACAATCAAACATTTCTAAATTGCCCCTGCTTCCACAGGGCGAGGACTATCTCTTAATCATCTTTATTTTTCTAGTACACAAGTCCTCAGTTCAGCACGGCAAGTCAGTAAATGAGCGATCCTGTAACTCCCCGCCCATAGGGGAGGAGCCTGAGATGCAGACAGGCCGGATGCGTGTTGTGGGCCGGATGCCACCAAGTCTGTTTGGCTCCAGAGCTTCTTGCTTCTCTGTCCCCACCTCCCCACCTGCCCCAGCACCAGCCTTCCTGTGAGCTCTTAGAGGAAGGGGCAGTCTTCTTGCCTGAGTAGCTAATGACACCTCAGATCCATGCTAAATCTTTGAGCACAAGCTCTTAGGACCGGTGGCTAAAGGCTATTGAAAAGCCAGCCCCGCTGATACCCAGGATAGGAGGCACAGTACTTTGAACAGAGCCCTCTAATCTCCTCCTTAGCTTCAAAAGGAATGAAGGGTTTCTCCTAAGGCTGTCAGTCAAACCGTTACAGCCTTTGTGAAAGGTGTGACCTCGGACTGCAGTTACACACCTGCCCTTTCAGCAGCTCTTTCACGTTCTTTAATTCAACTGCACAGGGTTCCAACGGCCACCTTCATTCACCTTCATCCCCCTCAACTCCTGATGCATAAAATCCTGCACTCTGCGGCTTTTCTCTCCCTTTCATTTGTTCTAAAGGTCACCTTAGCTCCTACTTTGAAGGAATTCATTCATTCATTCAACAAATTTTTGTTAAGGGCCTACTGTGCATCAGGCACTGTTCTAGCACTGGGTACATGGCTACGAGACAGGCAGGGTCTGCGTGGAGCCAGGGGTCGCCCTGTTCATCACCCAACTCTGCAAAATGTCTCCCTGATATGCAAAGACGATGGGTCTATTTCAATTCAAATACTTATCCGAAAAAAATCTCCCCCTGTTTTGTAGTTGGGTGGGCTACAAAAGGTCTAGGAGGGAGCCTTCATTTTTGGGGCTAGGCCACATAAACCCAGGCAGGTATAGGCAGTTGTAGGACATCATGCAATGCTAGGATAAGATGATAAAGTTGACAAGAAAAGCACGCATCTCCTATGGCAAAAGATAGCCTTAAAAATTCCTTAAATATTCTTAGTGTCCTTGGTTTGAGCATGCAGTCCCGTGTGGTAATATATGCATACAAATGTAGAATGTTGTCTTAGTTCATTTTGTGCTGCTGTAAAAAAAATCTGACTTTTTTTGAGGGGGATGTAAATTACTGACCAAGTAATTTATAGAGAACAGACATTTATTTTTCATCGTTTTGAAGGCTGAGAAGTCCAGGATCAAGGTGCAAACATCTGGCAAGCATCTTCTTGCTGCACCATCCCAGGAGGGAAGGTGGAAGGCAGAAGGGCAGAGAGGGTGAGAGAGAGAAAAGACTAAACTTGCCCCTTTCTTCCTTCCTTCCTTCCCTCCCTCCCTCCTTCCTTCTTTCCTTCCTTCCTTCCTTCCTTCCTCCCTCCCTCCCTCCCTTCCTTCCTTCCTTCTTTCCTTCCTTCCTTCCCCTTTCTCTCTCTCTCTCTCTTTCTTCTTTCTTTCTTTCTTTCTTTCTTTCTTTCTTTCTTTCTTTCTTTCTTTCTTTCTTTCTTTCACTTTAAGTTCTGGGATACATGTGCTGAACGTGCAGGTTTGTTACATAGGTATACATGTGCCATGGTGGTTTGCTGCACCTATTAACCCATCATCTAGGTTTGTTGTTGTTGTTGTTGTTGTTGTTTGTTTGTTTGAGACGGAGTCTCGCTCTGTCACCCAGACTGGAGTGCAATGGCATAATCTCTGCTCACTGCAATCTCTGCCTCTCAGGTTCAAGAGATTCTCCTGCCTCAGCCTCCTGAGTTAGCTGAGATTACAGGCATGTGCCACCATGTCTGGCTATTTTTTTTGTATTTTTAGTAGAGATGTGGTTTCACCATGTTGGCCAGGCTGGTCTCGAACTCCTGACCTCAGGTGATCTGCCTGCCTTGGCCTCCCAAAGTGCTGGGATTACAGGCATGAGCCACTGTGCCCAGCCTCATCTATGTTTTAAGCCCGGCACGTGTTAGGTATTTGTCCTAATGCTCTCCTTCCTCTTTCCCCCAACCCCCCGACAGGCCCGAGAGTGTGTTGTTCCTCTCCCCAAGTCCATGTGTTCTCATTTGAACTCGCCCTTTTCTAATGAACTTACTCCCTGGATAATAGCTCTTAATCCATTAATAAGAGCAGAGACATTGTGGACTAAAGAGGTGATTAACCTCTTAAAGGTTCCACCTCTTACAATGCCAATCAAATTTCAACCTAAGTCTTGGAAGGAACAAATCTTCAAATCATAGCAAAAGTATATAGACATAGGTCATGTATTGCAAAGAATAAATATTACAGAATTTATTTTACAGAGTTTTCTTTTATACAGAAAGGTGCATAGAGTGTTACAGTTACAGAACTGCCTTTACCAAGCTCCCTGCTGGGCCCCCTTAGATTCTGAATTTGGCAGCCCGAGGAGTCCTGTTAAACCACGTTGGATCTGATTGCTGCCCCGGTGGCTCCCATCACATGGGGTAAGACCAAGGCCCTTGAAGTATGCCCAGGGCCCTATGATTTGTCCCCATCTCCCACTGACCCCATCTCCTGCCACTGCCCTCTGCCCACCTGTGTAGCTACACCGGCCTCCTGGTGTTTCTGGAGCCCATCCATCCTGCTCTCTCTCTCAGATGCTCTTACTCTTCCCTCTGCCTGCACATCCCAGGCAGACACATCCTCTCCCCTTCTCCTCTGCAGATCTCCTTCAAATTGCTACCAAAACACCAGGGATTTCCCCCAACTCCCAGCATCCCTTAGCCCCCTCCCCTGCCTTATTTTTATCTTACCACTATCAGACATACCCTATGTTTGATTTTTTTATTTTTAAAATTTTCTTAAATAGAGACAGAGTCTTGCTCTGTCACCCATGGTGGAGTGCAGTGGTGTGATCAGAGCTCACTGCAACCTCAAACTCCTGGGCTCCAGCCATCCTCCCGCCACAGCATCTCTAGTAGCTGGGACGGCAGGCATGCACCACCACACCCAGCTAATTTTTCTTGAACTTCTTTTTTAGAAACAAGGTCTCATTATACTGTCCAGGCTGGTCTCAAACTCCCGGCCTCAAGTGATCCTCGCACCTTGGCCTCCCAAAGTGCTGGGATTCCAGGCGTGAGCTAAAATCCCAGTTGTGTACAGCGCCCAGCCTAGTTTTTTTTTTTTTTAATCCTTTTTTGTTGTTGTTGTTGTTTTAAATTCCTAACTCCCCAAACTTGTTACTGTTTCATTTTTTAAATGTTGTTTAACCATAAACTCCACGAGGACAAGGTTTCTTGCCTTTTTTGTTCCCTGATGTGTGCTCGGCTCCTAGAAATGGGCTTGGCACTTGGTAGGAGCTTAATCAATCTTTGCCAGATGAAGGAATGAATGAATGAATGGATGGATGAATGAATGAATGGATGAATGAATGAATGAAGTGAGTAGCGCCTGTGCGCAACGGCTTATGGATCGTGTCAGTCAGGCTTCCTGGATGCGATACTTCAATCAACGCTTTACAAAAATGCTGCAGGGGAGAGTACCACTCTCTTATTAGAACAGAGAATAAAGGGATTTGTGTTCTTATGGAATGATTAATTATTCTGGTTTATTTTTTCTTTTCCCCACATTGGGAACAAGCACCCCATTACCACATAGTGAGAAATCTGTATATTAACCATGTTTCACTCTGAGCTCAGAGCCCCCCTCTTCAACCATGGCCTCATCTGTAAAACTTGTGTGTTTGGGAAGTAATGAGAACGCCACTGGAGAATGTTCCCCAAATCAGAGCAGCGACATGTTTTAGCCAAGGAGTTCTTCTGGGTTCTTATCCGTGGGGGGCACACCGTGGCCTGCTCATGCTCAGTGTTTTCATACCCTGGATATAAGTTGTTTGTATTTTTTCGTGTTTTATTATTTCACATTAAATTTTTTTCCCCAAAACAACGCTCTGCCAGATGTAGCCTGGCTGCTTATATAATACCATTCCAATTTGTTAAATATAAATGATAATAGATATTCTTGCAGGATCTAAGAACAGCAAAGACAGCTCGTGGAGAGTATTGTAAGTGGTGCCATGAAAGGTACTGGATAAATGAGAAGCGTGACTAGGTGGCTATTCATGAGTACCTGCAGAGGGGTGCTGTGCGTGGGGCAGTTACATCAGAGCCCACCTCTACCCCAAACTGGTAGTCTTTGGGAAGCTGGTGTTAGCCTCTGGGTCAGTCTTAGTTTCACCACCTGGAAAATGGGGACAACATTAGCACCCTCTTCAAAGGGCCGTTGTACGCATGGAAAGAAATCCCAGATGGACGGTGGCTCTCCCAGGGCTCTGAGCACTTGTTCAGTCATCAGCCGCCAGTTCCTGCTGTTATTCCTATTAGTTTAGCCTCTGAGAAGATGTGAGCTGCGGAGACTGTAACGCCCAGGCACAGACGTTGCTGTTGCCTCAGTGTCTTGTCCTTGGCTTGGCTCTTGTCCCCAGTGGGCTCTGAGGAGGACTTGCTGCTGGGCAGGGCCCCGAGTGTGTGCTGGGCTTTCCCAGGTCAGCCTCCCTCCAGCAGGCAGCTGGCATAGGTGGCCCAGGGAGAAGGTGTTTCTCCCTCAAGCCCTCCAGGAAGGCCAGGCTGTCCAGCAGATGGGGCAGAGACAGGCTGGGAGCACAGGGGGCTTCCCAAGTTTCCCCCTGGCCCATTTCTGAGTTAAGTCAGGCCCCCATAGGGAATCCCAGCCACTCGTGCAGGTTTCGCAGGAGAGTCCAGAAATGTCCAGGATTCTCCCTGCCTCGAGGCTCTTTCTGGTGATGGTGGAGGGGATTTAGTTATTTTAATAGTATCTGGGGTTTATTCTGAATGATCAGTTATGCATAACCATTATGTAGCATTATTTATGAAATTGGGAGGCCTGCCTCATGATTATGGAAACTCTAATGGGGGGGGCCCTGATTTATGTCATAAATAGGACATCATCCAGTATTCTCTTGACCTCACCTCTCTGGCCGCACCACACCCCCAAGGTTGATTTACATTTGAAAGATGCCCTTTGCCTCTTGAAACATTTCTCTCTCTCTCTTTTTTTCTTTTGGTGCAATGGCTTGATCTCAGATCACTGCAACCTCCACCTCCAGGGTTCAAGTGATCCTCCTGCCTCAGCCTCCCAAGTAGCTGGGATTCCCAGCTAATTTCTGTATTTTTAGTAGAGACGGGGTTTCACCATGTTGGTCATGCTGGTCTCAAACTCCTGACTTCGTGATCTGCCCACCTCAGCCTCCCAAAGTGCTGAGATTACAGGCCATTGCGCCCAGTCCTGCTGGTCATTTTCAGTGCCTGCAAAGAAAAGCAATTTTTTTTTCCCTTAGATGTGAACACAGAATTGTTTCCTCCTGGTAGCTGTGATTCCTTGGTTATTCTTTTTATAGTTGGAAAAAAAAAAAAAACATCCTCTGTGAAGCCTGGTGTCACCTTTTCAGGAAAGCCTGGGGACAAATGGGCAGGTACCCAAAACATTTTTCCCTATTATGATCACAATTAGATAGTCGTAATACAGATCGTTATTACTTTGTGGAATGTTTAGTCTGCAGGCGCTGGGCTAAGCTCTTTGTATACTTTCTATTATTTAGTCCATGTAACAATTCTGAGAAAGGAAGGCTTAGAGGGGCAAAAGGCTTATTTATAGTCTTCTGATCAGGAAGTTGTCCCATTCCGCAGAGAGCACAGAACTGTCTACTCTTTCTTCTCCCTCCCATGAGTGGCCACTGAGAGGGGAAAATGTGCTGTGAGTGCCTCAAGGAAAAGAGAAGGTACTTGAATGTCGACTTCTCTTGGGTGACTTATTGCCCATGGACAGATATTTGTTGAATGATGGAAAAGGAGAATGGAGTCACCATCTTCCCTTGGGACATTCCCTTGTGACACATTGTAGACCAAAGCATTGGTGGGAAGGCAAGAAGGAAGAAGATATGAAGAGGGAAGCAGAGGAAAGACCAGATCCTCCTGATTTCTGGTTTGATGGCACCATCGAGGCAGGGCAGCATCTCTGCCCTTACCAATGCAGAAATCAGCTAACAGCAAGAACAGCAATAATTGGCATTTATTGAGGATTCATTCTGTTCCTGACTGCCCATTAGTTATACAGCAAAGTTGCAGTCTTTTAGTTTTAAATAAGACAATAGCTCAGAAGTAAATGGTAACTGTATTAGTCCGTTCTCACACTGCTATAAAGATAGTACCAGAGACTGGGTAATTTATACAGGAAAGATGTTTAATTGACTCACAGTTCCACATGGCTGGGGAGGTCTCAGGAAACTTACAATCACGGAGGAAGGAGAAGGAGAAGCAAGGCACATCTTCCCCTGGCAGCCAGAGAGAGAGAGAGAGCAGGGAAAACTGCCACTTACAAAAATATCAGATTTCGTGAGAAGTCACGCCCTATCACGAGAACAGCATGAGGAAACTGTCCCCATGATCCAATCACCTCCCACCACCTCCTGCCCTGGTGGGGATTACAATTCGAGATGAGATCTGGGTGGGGACACAGGGCCAAACCATATCAGTGAGTAAATGTAAGTAGGTGCAGGAGAAGAAACACTGCCTTATCCTCCACTGGAAGAGGCTGTCAGATGTGAGGACATTGGAGTGAGTGAACTGTTAAGAGTTTTAGGGCTGGAGTCAAGCAGCCTCCAGTTCAAATCCTGGTTCCTCTACTCACTAGTTATGAAGCCCTGGGTAAATCACACCACCATTTATCCATTGAACCATTTGTTCGTTCATTCATTCTATCTCTTCAACAAACGTTAGTTGAATACCTACTATACCCTAGGTAGGCATTTGAGAACTGAAGCCAACAGAACTCCCTGCATCTGCCTTAGACAACACAGAAGACCAAGCAAAACTAACAGACTTGTTCGCTGCAGGAGATATGTGCTTCTGGAAGATAAGACTGTCAACTAGCTAAATTGCTTCCTCACCAAGACCTGATGCAAGACCCTCATGTAGGTGTGCCCGCCTTTCCAATTCCAAACCATTTTTCCTCAGGCGAGACCTGCCTTAACACCACCGGGCTCAGTCCCTAAAACTATGATCAATAGGTTTTCTCGAGGATCTTGGGTGCAGAAGTCTTCAACACGCTTTTCCAGCTACTCAGAATACAACAGTGAACAGAACAGACCAATTGCTGTCCTTACAGAACATTCTAGTGCAGTCAGGGAAACTAAACAAATGAATCAACACATTTGCACAATATTTCAGATGGTGGAAGTGCCAGGGGGAGAAGCAGAACAGGTTAAGGAGCTAGGGAGAGGGAGACAGATACCGTTTTTGTTTGTTTGTTTGTTTTGTTTTGTTTTTTGAGATGGAGTCTTGCTCTGTCTCCCAGGCTGAAGTGCAGTGGTGCAATCTCGGCTCATTGCAACCTCCACCTCCTGGGTTCAAGTGATTCTCCTGCCTCAGCCTCCCGAGTAGCTGGGATTACAGGCGCCCACACCATGCCTGGCTAATTTTTGTATTTTTAGTAGAGATGGGGTTTCACCACATTGGCCAGCCTGGTCTTGAACTCCTGACCTCAGGTGATCTGCCCACCTTGACCTCCCAAGGTGCTGGGGTTACAGGTGTGAACCACCATGCCTGGCCGAGATACTGTTTTATTCAGGGTCACCAGAGAAGGCTTATCTGATAACAGAACATTTGGGCAGACATCTGATGGAAAGGAAAGAGTTAGCCAAGGAGTTAACTGGAGGAGAAATACTCCAGGCTGAGCCAACAGCATGTGCAAAGGGCCTAGGGTGGGCTTGTGCTCAGCATACAGAGAGACAGAGCAAAGAGGTCTGTGTGACTGAGGGAGATTAAGCAAGAAGGAGAGAAAGAGAAAAATAGGGCAGGGAAGTGTGTGGGTGCAGCGGGCCAGGTTGACGAGAGTCTTGCATGGCATGTGGCTTTACTCTGAATAAGGAGGGAGCCCTCGGAGGGCTTGGAGCAGAGGGAGAATTGTTCTGATTAACTTTTTAGAAGAATCCCTCTGGATCTCAGTCTGCTGACCTAGGGGCTGGCAAACGTCCTGGAAAAGGCCTGTGGGTCGCAGGTCAATAACCCTCCAGAGTCTATGTCCTGCTCCCTGGAACCTGTGCATACATTTTGTTATGTGACCAAAGAGACTGCAGATGTGATTAAATTAAGAATCTTGAGATGAGGAGATCAACTTGGATTATCCAGGTGGGCCCAATGTCATCACAAGGATCCTTTTAAAAGAAAGAGGGAGGTAGGAGGAGCAGTGTTAGAGTGGTGCAATGTGAGAAAGACTCTATCAACCACTGCTGACTTCAAAGATGAAGGAAGAGGCTACAAGCCAAGGACTGCAGGCAATGTCTAGAAGCTGGGAAAGGCAAATACGTGGATTCTTCCTCAGGGCCTCCAGAAAGGAGCACAGCCCTGCTCACACTGGGAATTTAACCTGGGAAGACCCACGTCCATCCTCCATCTTCTAGGACTGTATGATAATAGGTTTGTTGCTTTAAGCCACCAAGTGTGCGGTAATTTGTTATAGCAGCAACAGGAAAGTACTAGAGTCAGATAGTAAGTATTTTCAGCTTTGTGCATCATGCAGTGTTTTCCACAACTTGCAACTCTGCCATTGTGGGAAATGGATGAGTGTGGCTGGATTTGGCCCACAGGCCATATATCTTGAGCCTTGTCCTAACATGTTAAATAAGAACTAGAAATAGTAGTAACTGCAGAATGCTGTTTGTGAGCATTAAATGAAATAATGCATACAGGGGCCAAGCGCGCTGATTCAGGCCTGCAATCCCAGCACTTTGGGAGGCCAAGGCAGGCAGATCACTTGAGACCAGGAGTTCGAGACCAGCCTGGCCAACGTGGTGAAAACTCAACTCTGCTAAAAATACAAAAATTAGCCAGGCATGGTGGCAGTGGTCTGTAATCCCAGCTACTGGGGAGACTAACGCACAAGAATTGATCGAACCTGGGAGGTGGAGGTTGCAGTGAACCGAGGTCATGCCACTGCACTCCAGCCCAGGTGACAGAGTAAGACTCTGTCTCAAAAAAAAAGAAAAAAGAAAAAAAAGAAAGAAATAATGTATAAGGAGCTGTTAGAGCCTGAGAAATAGCACGCACCTGATCAATGTGCATTATGATGATGATGATGTTATTATTATTACCATCAATATTATTGCAGTGGTTATAGGAGGAATAGTCTTGATTTTTTTTTCCAGTAGTCTGCCCATCAGAACACCATAAGGGTAGGCGACAATGATCCATTTGTCAGGTATTTCTGATGAGCCAGCTTATAGACATCACATCAGGGAGAAGAGCAGCTAGGGAGGAAGAATAAAAAGAGAAGAATTTTCTTTACTGAAAATGACAATCTAGAAGAGAAATGGTGAAAAACAAATATCTCCAAGTCCCAGAATCATCCTGGCGTTGAATGGCACAGGGCTGTCCTGTTACCATTTCCCCATTCCAGCATTGACATATTTTATTGTTAATTGCTTTTTCAAACCTCATCAATGATCTTTTGCACTTTCCACAAAGAAATGTTGAAAGCTTTTAAAGAAGAAATTAATTATGTATAGTCTTGAATGCAAATTAGACTAATTAATTGTAGCATTGATACCCTCTCCTAGCACAAAATATGAGAACTGGCGTTATACATATTTATAAGGCACAGTACATTTTGACAGATGCCTGCAGACTGTGATGAAAAGGTGGTCAAGGTGTCTGAAAGGGATGCCTTTTCTCTGACAGATAAATAAGGTTTCATTTCGTGAGAAGTTTAGTTTAGTTGTCAACAATAGTGACTTTGGAATGTTGAGATGTGAAAACTTTTGGCATAAAATGGATTTTCCCCCAAATGGAAAAACTTCTGTAGAGTCGAGGTGATTGGATGTGGGATTGAACATATCCTAGGAAAATGCATTGGGGTGTTCTTGGTTCTTACCAGGCAATAAGTAAAGGAGGTCACATGTCCCCAGGAGCCATGTCTATCAGGGCTGGATGAAGGAGTGGTTGGGGCACGCTTCTTTTTAATTGTGTTTTATTCCATTCAAGAGAATGGAGAGTGGGCACCTTGTAAATTTCACTTGGTCCCCAGGAACCAATGTTCTGCCCCAAAGAACTCATCGGGGGTAAAAATGGCCACACTGTTAATAGCTTCTCCCATCCAGAGGTAGAGTTTGTCGACACTATGGATCTTGGCTTGGCCATGTGACTTGCTTTGGGTGGCCAATAGGACTTCAGCAAACCTAATACAAGCAAAGGATTGAAAAATGCTTCTGCATTAAAGTTTGCCTTCTCCTGCTGCTGCTGGAAACTCTTCTACCACCATGAGAGCAAGCACATGGAGAGAGGCCTGGCTATCCCAGTGATCGCCCCAGGTAGGTGAGTGAGGCCGTTCTAGACCAGCCAGCCCCTGCCAAGCCAGTCTAGACAAGAAGACTATCCAAGCAACCAATCGAATTATGAGAAATTTTAAAACACATGTTTGCTATTTCATGCCACTGAGTTTGGGATAATGTGTTAGGCAGCAAAGGCTAACTGATACCACCAAAATTTCAGAGCCCTTTCTTCGTATATTTGAGGGAGATGGATATTAAGGGACTTTATTCGTAAGTGACAGGTACTTAGTCCTAGAAGGTCTGCCATGGATAAAGACCAGTCATGATAAAGACAGACAATAAACAGGTAAATGCATCAATGCCTCATTACAAACGGAAGGAATTGAGTTGGACAAAGAGGGAGGGAAGACACTTGCTCTGAGCAAGGGCAGCAGGAACTGCTGTGACCTTCCAATGGCTACCTTCTACCTCCACCTTCTTCCTGCCTTGTCAAACCTGTAGAGGTTGTGACCGAGGCTGAAGGTACAGGCACTATCTTTCCCATCTTCCTTGGCAGCTGGATATGGCCACATGACCCAATTCTGTCCAGGGGACCCAGGGAAATCTGCTGGGATATCCTTGGAAAGGTTTCCTTCCTGGTACAAAGAGACACATCTTCAGTGGCGTCGCCATGTCCTTTCCATGCTAGGCAGAATGCCAAATGTCCCCTCTGAGATTTCCTGTCCTAATCATCAGGGCTGTGGATATGCTGAGCTATCATACTCATGATCATTTTCATTACATGGCAAGAGGAATTTCGTGATGCAATTAAGGCTACTCATCGGGCCCATGCTAATCACATGAGCTCCTTAAAAATAGAGCGCTTTGGCTGGGCATGGTGGCTCATGCCTGTAATCCCAGCACTTTGGGAGGCCGAGGCGGGCAGATCACGAGGTCAGGAGATCGAGACTATCCTGGCTAACACAGTGAAACCCCATCTCTACTAAAAATACAAAAAATTAGCTGGGCATGGTGGTGGGCGCCTGTAGTCCCAGTGACTTGGGAGGCTGAGGCAGGAGAATGGCATGAACCCAGGAGGCGAAGGTTGCAGTGAGCCGAGATCGCGCCACTGCACTCCAGGCTGGGCTACAGAGCGAGACTCCATCTCAAAAACAAACAAAAACTAGAGTGCTTTCTCCAGTTGGTAGCAGGAAAATTCAGATATTCAAAGTATGAGAAGGGCTCAAAACAAGAGAGCTCTTTAGTTGCTGGCCTTGAGGATTGGTGGCTGGTGGGGGGATGGAGGGGCTCATGAAAAAGGCCTGAGAGTGGCTTCTGGGAGCTGAGCATGGTGTGGCTAACAGTCAGCAAAATGAGGGTCTCAGTCCCTAATTTATTGTGGGTGGGGGGGGGCTGTCTATTTTCTTTAAGGACACAATCTCACCAGGCAACAAGTAGCTACAAGAGGGGCTGGGCAGTTGTCTCCAAGAGCAGCAGAGAAACAGGACCACAGCCTTTGCACAGTCATGGGGAGAAAAACAAACAGGAGGTGAAGACAGAGCGGGAAAAAGAGTTGGGATTCTACATCTCTGTTCCAGTCCTTTCCCCAGCCCTGGCTACACCCCAGGCACTCATTTCTCCCGGGTATCGCCCCCTCATTGGGATCAGTTGCTTAAGCTAGCTCAGTTTGCTGTAGGCTCCTTGAGAAAAAAGGTGTTCCGTCCAATACAACATCCTTCAGGATGAAGAGGCAAAGCTATGGGTGGTTCGCTTCGTCACAGCCTTTAGCTTGGCCCAACTTCCACAAATCTGTATCTTTCAATTCCAACCAGTTTCACCCAAGGGCAAGCAAATGCCCTTCACCAAGGCTACCTGAAGTGTGGTTTGCGGTTCCGGTGACTGCCTATACACTGCTGGGTTTGTCTTTAAGGAAATGGAGAATGAGTGCCGTGAAGCTTTTACAGCAATTGGACATTTATACCACATCCAAGTGCACAATCTCTTGCTGATGAGAATATATGCTCTAAGAGTACGGACAGTTTAGGTGTGGTCAGGCTTGTGTGGTGGGTCTCATGTGGTGGGTCAGTAAGGTACATGCTATGTACTTGCCATGCACAGTAGGACCATTTATTGGTCTGTGATGTATTGACAATGAAAATAAATAAATTAATTTAAAAAACTCGTGATTCTTCCCCACTGGTAGCTTGTGAAGCACCACCCCAGACTTAGGCATGTCAAGATTTTCCTGGCAAATGTCATAGTTTGGGGCAATCTTTTAAGTCGGAGCCATAGCTTTTCTTCCTGGAATAAATGCAGGTGTGGTCGCCGATTCCTTCATTTCCTGTTGGGGACTCCTCAGACTCCTATCTTCCTTAGGTGATCTCCTTCCTTCACCCTCAGGCCAGGTGGAGAAGGCTCAAGTGCAGCCGTTTCTGCCCAGCTTTCCTTGGAAGATGATAGATTCAGAGTGTTAGGAGGAGGAGATTTTCCAGTCCAGTTCTTCCCAGTGGTGTTCAGGGACCCCAGGTGCTTCCCGAAAAGGTCCCACTAACTTAAGAGATGCTGCTTAGTGTCTCTCTCCTGGAAAGTGGGGATGGGACTGAAGATAAAAACTGGAGGTGGAAGGGACCCATGAAATCACAAAAATGCTCCATTTTTGTAACAGAGGAAACTGAAATCAGAGAGGTCAATCAAAGGACTTGCATGAAGTCACATTTTGATAAGGACCCAGATTCTTAGACCCTCTGGCACTAACTCGTCTTATTAGTTAGGGTACTGTTATGGCTGCTGGAATAAAGATCAAGATAATAGTGGCTAAGACCAGATGGAAGTCTGTTTCCCTTTTTAATTATTTATTTATTTATTTATTTATTTATTTATTTATTTATTTATTTATTTTGAGATGGAGTTTTACTCTTGTTGCCCAGGCTGGAGTGCAATGGCATGATCTCGGCTCACCATAACCTCTGCCTCCTGGGTTCAAGCAATTCTCTTGCCTCAGCCTCCCAAGTAGCTGGGATTACAGGCATGTGCCACCACGCCTGGCTAATTTTGTACTTTTAGTAGAGATGGCGTTTCTCCATGTTGGTCAGGCTGGTCTTGAACTCCTGAACCCAAGTAATCTGCCCACCTCAGCCTCCCCAAGCGCTGGGATTACAGGCGTGAGCCACTACACCTGGTCCTTTTTCCCTTTTATATCTCAGTGTAAGTAGGCTGATGGCATCAGAAACTCAGGCCCCTTCTCTTTTTTCGGTTCTGTCTTCAATAAGAGGAATCTGTTTTATAGTCTAAAATGGCTGCTTCAGCTCCTGCCACTGTGTCTGCATTCCAGCCAGAGGAATGAAGGGTAAAGACAAGGGAGGACATGCTCCTTTATTTCTGAAGGTGTGTTAGGGATTTATTCCTACTTAATAAAAATCCACAGACCCTTAGGAGTATACACAATAGGTTTGTATTGGACTTTTGTTCAAGTATCTTGGGTAGTCACTTGGGCAGCTCTCCCAACCCGAGCTGGGCTCACTCACGCTCTGGGAATCAGCTGGCTGTCAGTGCACCCAGGCTGTCCTCAACTGGGCCAAATAGACCAAGTTGACTGGGCCCCCCAGGACTCTCACCCTCCAACAGGCTAGCCCGGGTGTATTCTCACTGCCATGACGGCAGAGGCACGACAGCACGAACCCAGCACACAAGCCCACTTCTGGCCTCTGCATTCATCTTATCTGCTAATGTCCCAGGGCCAAAGCGAGTCACCTGACTGAGCTCAGAATCCAGGGTTTGGCTAGCCCAGGATAGCTTGGAGAGGGAAGGAGCTGCCTTGTATGGGGCAAAAAAGCAAGGATACAGAGAGGAGGGAAGAACTGGATACAGTTTCACAATCTCTTACCCTCGGTACTTTGGTCATATCCGATGAGGTAGGACCTAGTCACTGGGCCACACTGAGCTGCAAGGACTCTGGGAAGTGCAGTCTCATCAGAGAGGCAGGCTCTCAGCTGTACCATTGACTAGGATAGAGCAGGAGAGGGCAGATCGAAGGGAAAGAAAGCAGAACTCGGCCACACTTGACCTGTAATATTGGGCAAGCCCCAGGCTGCCCCACTGACTGTCCACATCTTTTCAGAACTTTCCCTGATCCACCAGTCAAAATGAATTCCCACCTCCTTATCCTCTGAACTCCCCAGGAAGTACAGTTGGCTCCCTCCTAAAGTCTGTATTACTTTCCACCTTGAGTTTTTTTTGTTGTTGTTTTTGTTTTCGAGATGGAGTCTCGCTCTGTCATTCAGGCTGGAGTGTAGTGGTGCGATCTCGGTTCACTACAACCTCCACTTCCAGGATTCAAGCAATTCTCCTGTCTCAGCCTCCTGAGTAGCTGGGGTTACAGGCATGTGCCACCATGCCCGGCTAATTTTTGTATTTTTAGTAGAGACGTGTTTCACCATGTTCATCAGGCTGGTCTTGAACTCCTGACCTCATGATTCACCCACCTCGGCCTCCCAAAGTGCTGGGATTACAGGTGCGTGCAATGGCACAGTCTTGGCTCACTGCAACCTCCGCCTCCCGGGTTCAAGAGATTCTCCTGCCTCAGCCTCCCGAGTAGCTGGGATTACAGGCATGTACCACCACACCTAGCTAGTTTTTGTATTTTTAGTAGAGATGGGGTTTCACCATGTTGGTCAGGCTGGTCTTGAACTCCTGACCTCAGGTGATCCACCTACCTTGGCCTCCCAAAGTACTGGGGTTACAGGTATGAGCCACTGTGCCCGGCCTCCACCTTGAGTTAAGCCTTTCTGTTTCTAGGTTTCTCTCCCCTGGTGACTATAAACTCCGTCAATTGTCCATTTGTGGAGCCCCAGCTGTTAGCCAGGCCAGGAGACCCAGAGAGGGAAGGTACAATCCCAGCAGAGGTTGAAAAGAGGTGGCCTGCACACCAGAACAGACAGGCAGACTGCTTTGCCTGGACCATGTCACGCAGCGTTTACAAATTTAGTAGCTGCCAACATTTAAAAATTGGGAATCACCCTTCCAGAAACGGATTTCTGGCTTCACTGGAAAAATGAGCAGATCTAGCAATACTGGGCCCGTATTTCCATAATTAGAATGCTTGTTTAATATTATGTATCGCGTAATTTATATATGTGATATATAAACATGTAAGTGTATTTGCATTTTAGCTTTTGCCATTCCCTAAAATGTGGGCTCCACAAGAGGCTGGGATATTGCTTTGCTCACTGCTCTATTCTGGTGCCTCACACAGTGCCTGGCATCAGGTCAGAAGTTACTTGTGAGAAATGAATTAGATGAAGCAACAATGGGTTGGAGCAGCAGATCGCTGCCCCCTCCAAATGAGTCCCACTCAGTGATCTGTATTCCCTGCCTGGATCTTGGAGTTCAATACCCTCTGAAAGGAGGGTGCACGGTCAACAATGAGTGTGCAATGTCATAGGTACTATGAGAAAGGTGAGCCCCAGGAAAACCCAGGGAGGAGCCAGGAAGGCTTCCTGAGCGCATTTGCCAGGCTGGAAAGTGAAGGGTAATTTTTAGGAGAGGGAAGGGCATGTCTGGAAGCCCAGAGGCCCATGCTATTGTTTCAGTTTGGCTAAATGCACATCTTTGGGGGCAGAGGAGAGACTGGGACAGGTGGACAATGAGCAGATGGGGAAGATCCCTGTCGGCTGGTCTAAGAAGCTTGGTCTCTATCCTGAGGGATGAAGGTTTTGAGCCAAGGAGTAGCAGGATCTGATTTGAGTTATAAAAAGAACTCCCATGGGCAGTGTCAGGAATGGGTGGGCATGCATGGGGGCTGGCCGGGGCTCCTTTTAGGATAGAGTCCTATGGGGGCACATAATGAAAATCAATGAAGGGACCCATGTAAGATGACAAAAGTCAACTCACACTTGGCTCCACTGTCTGGGAAACAGTAGGGAGTAGTGGGGACTGTGGCGAACTGGTGCAGGCTCACCTGTCTGCAGAACGGCTTCCCAATCTTAGCACTACTGACATGTGGGGCTGGAAATTCTCTGTTCCATGAGGCTGACTATGCAATGTACACCATCTAGCAACATCCCTGGCCTCTATTCGCTAGATGCCAGTTATGACCACCGAACATGTCTCCAGACATTGCCAGGTGTCTCCTGGAGGGTGAAATCACCCCTGGCTAAGAAAGGCTGGTCTACAGGGAGCCACCACTCAGCACCAGCTGATGCTGCCCCGTGGGAATGGAGACCCACTGCTCTTGAGTCTTCCCATTCTTCAATCTTTTCATATTTACTGTTGGTAAATAATGTGTCTTTGGGTTGTTTTTGAGAAGTGGCAGCCAAAACCATGTGTGACAGACAAAAGCACACCTGGGCCTCAGCTTGCAAGCTTTAAGTCAGCAGTCTCTCACAATCACCAAGGTGAGAAATGGTCTTTGGGGTTTACAGTGGATTTATTCTTACACTTCCCAAAGGACCCGCTTTCTGGGACCTTCCACTCGGCAGTAACTTGTTCCAGTATTTATCAAGTGAGCAAACAAAGAAGTTGGCAGTTTATTATACTAACGCTCTGGGTCCCTCGCTCTCTGCCCCCTCATTTGTATTTGATATGCAAACCCCAGATCTCGAAGGTCACCCAAGCCTATTTCTCTCCCCTTCCCCACACTCCCCGCTTCTGTAAGAATTTAAGAGTTCAAAAAATCATCTGAACTCACAAACCAGATCCCACATGACTGCCAGCCTCTGCCAGCACCTACATTGGAAACCAGCCTTTCCAAAAACAGACAGAAGAGCCACCCAGGAGCATGTCCCCTCCCCCTCTTGGCCATGTGCGGGAAAATGCCATCTGCTTTGTGGTGGTCAGGACGACGAGTTTATGCTGAAAATGTTCTGCTCTGGATAAAAGTAAATTTTAAAAAAACCTTGTTCCTTAGAATTAACATCAATATTTATTTTTTGCACTGCTGACATTTCAGACTTCCCCCAGCCTGCCTTCCCCAGCCTGCCTTCCCCATGTCTAGTAGGAAAGACTCCTGGTAGGGACCACGTGCAATGGTTCTCATTTGCACACTGGCTCCACTACCCCCGTCTCCACAGTTGGGTGTTTTTGACAGGCTCTGCCTCTTGTTTAGAGATTTAGTGAAATTTTGCAGATTCAAGGATTCTGATCTCCACAGTGCATTTCTGGTGGGCATCCCATGTCTCCTGGCTGGGAATGCGAGTGGACAGAGGGCTCCAGGATCTGTAGGCTATTCCAGAGCCAGGGCAAACAGGAGGCAACGCCTGCAACAGAAATAATGATACAGACGGGAGCTCCCTTTATCTGGGGCTTCCCCCGAGCCTGCACAGGGCTGACCCTTGGTGGACACCATCTCGCTTCTCCCTGCCTGCACCCTGAGAGGCAAGTGGCATCTTCACCCATCCTCTGTTCCAGAGCCTGCCTGTCTTCACACCTCACTCTGCCACCCTTTACCTTGAACTCTCTGCTCCCACCATCCTGGCTGCCTTCAGTGGCTCCCTGGCAGGGAGTGGCAAGCTTTTTCTTCAAAGGGACAGGTAGCAAATGTTTTAGGCTTTGTGGTTTGCTAGGAAGCCACCTGGTTTTAGCATGAGGGTTCTGTGTCCCCAGAAACCCCATCTGTGCTAGGCAAACCAGGACAGTTGGTGGCCCTACTTTGCTGCCAGCTGCTTTCTACAGCGACTACTTGACTCTGTCATTGTAGCACTATAGCAGCCATAGAAAATGTGTAAATAAGTGGGCTTGGTTGTGTGCCAATAAAACTTTATTTTATTTATTTATTTTTTGAGACGGAGTCTTGCTCTGTCACCCAGGCTGGAGTGCAGTGGCTCAATCTTGGCTCACTGCAACCTCTGCCTCCGGGGTTCAAGAGATTCTCCTGCCTCAGCCTTCGGAGTAGCTGGGCCTACAGGCACCCACCACTATGCCTGGCTAAGTTTTTGTATTTTTAGTAGAGACGGGGTTTCACCAGGTTAGCCAGGATGGTCTCGATCTCCTGACCTTGTAATCCACCCGCCTCGGCCTCCCACAGTGCTGGGATTACAGGCGTGAGCCACCGCGCCCGGCCAATAAAACTTTATTTATAAAAAACAAGCAGTCAGCCAGATTTGGCTGCTACAGCTAGAGGTAGTTTCCCGGCTCCTGCTTCAGGCGCCAAGCTCACTTCCTCCTCAGGGCCTTGGCTCTTCCTTCGGACATTGCTTTACAACATCCACTCTGTGCTCCTGGTTGCTTCTGCAGAGGCCAGCGCTGACTGCAGGGCTCCCGCACCTGGCCACTTGCTGAATGTTGGTTGCTCAGGACCCACAGCCACTTCTTTCTGTGGAGAGATGCTCTCAACCAAAGAAGTCTGCACCGCTTCCCCAACCAACACAGCTCCAGGGTGCCCGCAGGGGCTGGCACTGGGCAACAGGGTGGGAATCCCACTCCAGAGCTTCCCATGGGAGCCTCAGCTGAGACCACGTCCTTGTTGCCCTCCTGCCTTCTGCCCCTGCTGCCCTCACACCCCTTTTCCTGGGAGCCCTGCCTTGATAAACCCAGCAGCTCAGGCTCTGCTTCCAGAGGGCCCTATCCACATCTCCCCCTTGCATCTCCTTCATCACTTGCCACCCATGACGTTGTTCTGTTTTCCCTGCAGCGTTGCACCCTACCCAAAGCGCTGCTGGTTGCATATTTGTCTCTCCTCTATTGTCTGTCTGCCACCAGAATGTGAACACCCTGAGACCAGGAGCCTCGTCTGCCCTGCTCTGCCTTCCCTGCCAGATGAGGACAGTGCCAGGCATTGGGAGATTTTCCACCTGAATTTGTGGTACAAATGAACATGATGACCACTATTGCCCCCATCTCACAGAGGAGGGCACAAGCGCTCAGAAAGCTGAACATGTTTGCAGGTGGGCTCCATGGGTGATGAGCCATGAGCTCTGCTCTGTCACCAGCATCATGACTGGGGCAAGTCCATTGCCCTCTCTGGGCATGGGTCCCCAGTCACAGAGGCATGCTGTCTACATGCCGCATGAGACGCCCAGACAGCTTTACCTGAGGCATTGTGCAAATGAGTTGGATTGTTTGAAAAGATACCTCCTGGATTCTCATGCTTTGGTTCCATCCTCTATAAGGCGCCCAGATGGCCACAGCCTCCCTGCCTCCTTGGAAGACCCAGAGCTGGGAATGAGTATTTCTATCTTTCCCTCTTTTTGGATTATTCTTTATCTCTGGCTTCATGGGTGTGTGAGCCAGGTAGTCACGCTTGGTTTAATGCTCTGCTCTTAATGTCTTGAAATTCTTGACAGTTTTAAAAAACATTCTTAATAGTTTTTGAACAAGGGTTCAGATTTTCACTTTGCCCTGGGCCCTGCAGATTCCGTGGTCAGCCTGTGGGTGTTGTATGCCTGACCAATCCATGCCTGACCAGTCCCAAGTGCTCTGCAGGCACCATTGTGTGTAGTCCTCCCAATGAAACATGAAGGGGGATTATCCCCATTCTACGAACAAACAAACCGAGGTCCATGAAGACTGGGTGATCCTGGGTCACTGGGTTACATAACGAGGACATGGTGGGATGGGAATTTGAGCCAGGTCAGTAGCTCTCAGAGCCACTACTGCCTCAAGTGTCTTGCATACAACATTCAACCTGTTTCTGCTGAGGGTATAAGAGCATCCCCATCATCAGCCATGAATGAATTGATTAACTGATTTCATATCATCCTGGGAAGGGAGGCCGGCTCTTTATCTGACTGCCTCCTTTTCATCTTCCTCCACTGCCTTAAAAACCTTCTCCCTCTAGGGAGGCCCCCAATCACCCCAGCCCTCCCTCACTCCTCAAAGCTGGGTACACAGCTCCTCCACACTTGACCCACCTGTAGAGTTCCTAAGGCCACCTGCTCTTGGACAGGTGCACCTAGGTAGCACCTCACCTCCTGGGAGCAGGAATAAAATCTGATTCATCAGACTGACCTCCGCTGTCCCAGAACCAAGCTTGGAAATTTGTGTGGTTGGGCATCAATTTAGCAAGCACCTGCTGGGTTAAAAAAACATTAGCAATTTGTTTTTTACCTTTCCTTTTAAGAGAATTTAAAGACACTTGAAGAATACATAAAATACAAGAAGGAAACCTAAATTAGAAGTTGGGAGAAGAAGAAAATAGAGAAACAATAGTAAGGATATGATAAAAATATAAAATAAACATGCTGCGGTAGGCAGAATAATGGCCCCCAGAAGATTCCACTTCCTAATCCTTGGAACCTGTGAATATGTCACCTTATTTAGTAAAAGGACTTTGCAGATGTAATTAAATTAAGTCTTGAGATGAGGAGATTATCCTGGATTATCTGCATGGACTCTGTGTAATTACAAGGGCCTCCTTTTTTGTTTTTCTTTAGACAGAGTCTCACTCTGCTGCTCAGGCTGGAGTGCAGTTGCACAATCTCAGCTCACTGCAACCTCTGCCTCCCAGGTTCAAGCAATTCTCATGCCTCAGCTTCCCAAGTAGCTGGAATTACAGGCATGCACTCCCACACCTGGCTAGTTTTTTGTATTTATGGTAGAGACAGGTTTTGCCGTGTTGGCCAAGCTGGTCTTGAACTCCTGACATCAACTGATTCCCCCTACCTTGGCCTCCCAAAGTGCTGGGATTACAGGTGTGAGCCACCACACTTGGCTTGTAAGGGTCTCTATACAAGAGAGACAGAAGTGTCAGTGAACGAGAAAGACCGAGGGAGACTAATCTACAAGCTTTTCCTGTAAAGGGCCAGATAGACCACATGTGACAGCAGCCGTGGTCAGTGCATCATGAATGGACTAGCTGTGTGCCAATAAAACTTTATTTACAAAAGCAGACAGCTGGCAGGATTTGGCCCCAGGACTGTGGTTTGCCAACCCCTGCTTTCTACAATGTGTTTCTGAAACACACTTGATGACAGAAGAGTCAGTGAGAGGGACAGAGGCAGACTGGAGGATGCTAAGCTGCTGGCTTTGAAGATGGAGGAGCAGGCTACAAGAAAAAGATTTTTTAAAACCTGCAAAAGAGCAGGTGCCTCCAGAAGTAGAAAATGTGAGGAAACGAATTCTCTAGAGCCTTCAGAAGGCATGCAGTCCTGCCAACACCTTGATTTTAGCTCCCCAAGACTTATTTTAGACTTCTGACTTCTAAGACTATGGAATAATAAATTTGTGTTTTTTTAAGCCACTATGTTTGTGGTAATTTGTTACAGCCATTGGAAACTAATGCCCATATGCTAGATGGTCTTGGAGACCAATACTGAACAAATTCAGCTCTCAGTAGCCATCCAGTCAGAGTGAAGCCCCACTAGTTTTGTGATCCACAAAGTACAACAGATGAAAGAACAACATAATTTAGATCCCAAAAGAAATTTTCACTAAGGGTTCTCACAGCAACAGCATCATTCCTGGTGAGCATTCAGATGGTGGGAGCAGAGGCACCAACTGTTCTGAAGAAGGCCCTCAAGGGTGAGGGGATTTCCACAGCCACCTTCGCCTTTGACTGCCCACCTGGACCACCCAGACGAGGAAAGATGATTTATTAACCAATTATGGAAATGAAGCCAACTCAAATGAAAATGTTTTTCCTTGAATCCTTTTTTTTTTTCCTAATGAAAAACGAACACCTACACAAAAAATATTTAAACAGTAGAGAGGTATAAGAGCAGGGGATATGAGGCTTTATCTGTAAAGGGCCAGACAGACCACACATGACAGCAGCCATGGTCAGTGCATCACCAATGGGCTGGCTGTGTGCCAATAAAACTTTATTTGCAAAAGCAGACAGGTGGCAGGATTCGGCCCAGGACTGTGATTTGCCGACCCCTGCTTTACACAATGTATTTCGGAAGCACACTTGATTACTCAAGATTACTCAAGAGTTCTTAATTATCTGGATAATTTTGCCAACCCCTGATGTGGAGCAAAAATATAATTCTCTTCTTTCCTCTGGGTCAACCACTGGGACCACTCCTTGAGCATCATTCAGAAGATTCTAGGCATATAGAAGCAGTTGCAGTCCCCCACCCTGCCTTGTCTTATTACACCAAGGGAAGCACATAGCACTTAAAAAATGCCACAGGGGGCCGGGGACAGTGGCTCATGCCTGTAATCTCAGCACTTTGGGAGGCCGAGGTGGGTGGATCACTTGAGGTCAGAAGTTCAAGACCAGCCTGGACAACATGGTGAAACCCTGTCTCTACTAAAGATACAAAAATTAGTTGGGTGTGGTGGCGCAAACTGTAATCCCGGCTTCTAGGGAGGCTGAGGCAGGGGAATTGCTTGAACCCAGGAGGCAGAGGTTGCAGTGAGCTGAGATCACGCAACTGCACTCCAGCCTGGGTGACAGAGTGAGACTCCATCTCAAAAAAAAAAAAAAAAAAAAAAAAGAGTGCCACATGCCCTTTTTCCCATGATGAGATTTCTGCACACTTTTCCCATCATGAGATTTCTGCACACTTACCTGTCCAAATGGCTCCTGGACATCTAATAACCACTCACTGCGCAAAGCCACGGGGTCAAGGCATCCTCCACCCCCACCATGCTTTGGCCACCTTTCCCTGGAAAGCCAGCGAGGTGGGACAAAAAGAGAGCTGGGATCCAGTGCAGGTTCTGCCACATAGTGGCTAACGGTTCCAAGAACTAACTTGGAGACATACTTGCTGTGTGAGCTTGGTCAAGTTGACCAAAGGCCCCGTGCCTTAGTTTCCTCATCTGTAACATGGCAGCAATGATACCCAAAATGAGTTTGCAGAAGACTGTTTGTAAAGTGCCTAGCAAACGTGTGTGACCCAGGGAAAGTGCCCGGTGACACAGTGGTTGGGAATGTACTCTTGCATTCTCTTGACATCAGGCAACTGGGGCTCCTTAAAGGAGTTGACCGTGGTGAAAAGGCCACACTAGCCACTGACTTGCTGTGTGGCTTTGGGTAAGTAACTTAACTTCTCTGAGGCTGAGTCTATATCTGGAAATGGGGTGATCATTAGCTATCAATTGTTGTAAGGGCTCAGTACAAAGTTGCCAAATAAAATACAGGACACCAATTAAATCTGAATTTCAGATAAGCGATGATATTTTTTTTTAATTCATAAGGCCCAACTTTTCATTTGCTCCACCTGGCAGCCGTATTTCAGTAAGATGCTTCATGTGGAGCGTCTGGCTCAGTGCCTGGTCTGTAATGGGAACTTAAAAGGTAGTCCTTTTACATTCTGATTTTGCATGTTATCAGCAAATGCGTTTATGTCTTTCACTCCTTACCTACCCTGATCGTTGTGAGAATTGGACCAAGTAAGGTCCCGAAACCAAGGCCCTGTAGTCCAGCTTCCTGCTCCCTGACAGCCATTCTTATTCTTATTTTTATTATTCCTTGTTCTCCCCATCCTTGAATGCCATTGGCGCAAAACTGAATAAAGCCAGTTTCCCAGGCTCCAGCCCTTCCTCTCTCATTCTGTTGAAGGCTCCCTCCTGCTTCTGAAAGGGGGTTTCCAGCAGAGGAGCACCCCTCAGGCTGAGTAGGAGGGGCAGGCCCCTCTCAACTCTGCCTGCTCTGGAGGGTCTGGCTTCAAAGACCTGGAGATGGCACTAAAGGTAGGAGAGTTTTGAAAATACTTGTTCCCATAGATTCTGTTTTATCTGAGAAAATCCTCCCTCCTCCTGGGACCCTCCTCTTCCCACAATCTGCCTCTTGGGATCCGTCTTCCTTCTCCCACTCCAGCACCGGCCACCTGTAGCCTGCAAAGCGGCAGAGATTCTACTTCATTTTCAATTCTTTCATATTGGTTTATTTTATTTCACGTAAGTGTTTTAGTTACCTTTTCATTTAATTCATGTATCTTTTAAACAAAAAAACACAGGCACACAATTTTAAAAGTCAAAGATACTCAAAATTTATAACAACAGGACCAACAGAACATTTTCCTGTTTCTGTCCTCCCCAACCCCAATTCCCATTCCCTAGAACCAACTAAGGTGGATTCCATTTGCCGTTTTCTGTGGATGGTCACTTTCTAACATAACCTATACTGCTATTTTATGCTCTCTTGGGTTTAAACGTTGTCTTCTGGTTTCCTTTAATGAAAGATGAGGACTTTGTTCTCATAGTCCCACCCCTCCTCAACATAGCTTCCCTCGCCACATCCTTCCAATAATAGCTCGAACCCCTCTGGGCTAAAGACGGATCCAGTTTTTGCTATGACTCCGTAAGTACTGGCCAGTCACTGCAGTCACACACCTGTGCACAACTGTTTGCTGTAACTTTGGATCCTGGATTGTATTAGTGGGCCTTGTATGAGCCTCAGGGGGCTGAGCCAGTACAGTAGAGGCCTTCAGCATAGGGCTGGACCTTCTTGGAAGGCCTTGGGTATGAACACTGACTGTTACTTCCTGTGATGTTGTGCACAGAGCCTGAGAACCTACCTAATGGGAATGGCAAAGACACAAACTTCCCAACCATCCTGTCTCTTACCTCATATCCCAGACCACTCTGCCCATAGGGTACCATAAAACGTTATTTTTTAATAGATCCCACAGCTATCCCAGGAATAACACAATTATATAGCATTATGATTGTGTGTATTAAAAGAATTGCTTTGTTAAATGTATAGGGGAGGAATAGGCTTTTCTTCTACTCTCTTGGGTTCTGTGGCCAGGCCTGATAATTAACTGACAAAAGACAACTTAACAGGAAGAAAGCATACACATTATATTTGGTGTTAGCATTACTATGTGTACCTGGACGCTTTCATATATAAGAAATGAAGACCCAGAGAAGCAGGTGGGCCTGAGGGTTTACATATAACTTTAAAAAAGAACAATTCATAGTGGAGATACATCAAGACAAAGAGAAAAGATGTTTGGGCTAGGGGAGATGAATTGTGGGTAAGTGACTAGAAAATATTTGGGGGAGGTAGGGTGTGGTGGCTCATGCCTGTAATCCCAGCACTTTGGGAGGCCAAGGCGGGTGGATCACCTGCGGTCAGGAGTTCGAGACCAGCCTGACCAACATGGTGAAACCCCGTTTCTACTAAAAATACAAAAATTAGCCAGGTGTGGTAGTGAGCACCTGTATTCCCAGCTACTAGGGAGGCTGAGGGAGGATAATTGCTTGAACCCAGGAGTCAGAGGTTGCAGTGAGCCGAGATCACGCCACTGCACTCCAGCCTAGGCAACACAGCAAGACTCTGTCACAAAAAAAAAAAAAAAAAAAAAAAAAGAAAGAAAAAAAAGAAAATATTTGGGGGAACTAATGGAAGATAAAGATTATTTTAGCAGACTTGTTGGTGCAGATTCACAGTATTGATGCCCCTTCTCCAGTGATAAGAATGTTCTCCTCTTCCTGATACAGGGAGGGCAGCTTTCTCATGAAAATGTATGCCCTACTTTTAGATAGAAAGAAGGAGGTCAAAGAGCCTTTTCTGCATCTGCCTTTTCTCAGTCACATTGAACTCAAAATAATCAATATGCCAAAGGTACATATTTTGGGATGGTGTGATCTGATCCTCTTCAAATGCAAACATTAAAAATATGCCAGACTGGTGCGGTGGCTCAGGCCTGTAATCCCAGCACTTTGGAAGGTGGATCACCTGATGTCAGGAGTTCGAGACCAGTCTGGCCAACATAGTGAAACCCCATCTCTACTAAAAATACAAAAATAGCCAGGCATGGTGGCAGGCGCCTGTAATCCCAGCTACTTGGGAGGCTGAGGCAGGAGAATTGCTTGAACCCGGGAGGTGAAGATTGCAGCGAGCCAAGATCGAGCCACTGCACTCCAGCCTGGGCAACAGAGTGAGACTCCATCTAAATTAAAAAAAAAAAAAAAAAAAAAAAAGAAGAGGCACAGCTTTTGCTTTGTTTTGTTTTGAGACGGAGTCTCACTCTTTCACCCAGGCTGGAGTGAGTGCAGTGGTGCGATCTCAGCTCACTGCAACCTCTGCCTCCCAGATTCAAGCAATTCTCCTGCCTCAGCCTCCTGAGTAGGTGGGATTACAGGAATGCACCACCATGCCTGACTAATTTTTCTGTATTTTTAGTAGAAAGAGGAGAGTTTCACCAGCATGAGCCACCACCCTCTTATTGCCCAGGCTGGAGTGCAATGGTGCGATCTCAGCTCACTGCAACCTCCGCCTCCCAGGCTCAAGCGATTCTCTTGCCTCAGCTTCCTGAGTAGCTGGGATTACAGGCATGTGCCATCATGCCCGGCTAATTTTGTATCTTTAGTAGAGACGAGGTTTCTTCATGTTGGTCAGGCTGGTTTTGAATTCCTGACCTCAGGTGATCTGCCTGCCTCGGCCTCCCAAAGTGCTGGGATTACAGGCAGGAGCCATCACGCCCAGCCCACATTTTTTTTTTTAAGCATATTTCTTAATATGCTGGAAGTTCCAGAAAAATGAATGAAATCTTGCCCATCTCAACCACCAAACAGTCTACTGCAGCTTCTGGAATGATAGAAAAAAGTGCCATGGGTATGAACGTCTAGGGGAGAGGGCTTGGCATTTGTTAGATTCTCTTAAGTTCCTCAAGTCAACTTCCCCTTTGTTAAAGTGAGGAAATCTTGGCTCAGTATCCACTTGCCCAAGGTCACAGAGCTGCCAGTGGTGGGGTCAGGTCTGAGTCCAGGCAGTCTGATCCCAGATTCTGCACAGTCAAGCACTGAATCATCTGGAGAAGGGGTAAGGGAGGGGGACAAGTTTCCTAGGGCTGCTGTCACAAATTACCACAACCTCGGAAATTTAAAACAACAGGCATTTATTCTCTCACATTTCTGGAGGTCAGAAGTCCAAGATGAATCCCACTGGACTGAAATCATGATGTCAGCAGGGCTGTACTCCCTAGAGGTTCTAGAGAGAACCCATTTCCTTGTCTTTTTTAACTTCTGGAGGCTGCATTTCCTGGCTTATGGCCCTGTCCTCTGTCTTCGAAGCTAGCAGTGTAGCATCTTGTTCATGTCACATGGGCTTCTTCTGTGTAGTCTTCCCTTTGCCTTTGTCTAATAAAGACACTTGTGATAGCATTTAGAGCTCATGGGGCTAATCCAGGATAACGTCCCCATATTAAGATCCTTAACTTGGCCAGGTGCTGTGGCTCATGCCTATAATCCCAGCACTTTGGGAGGCTGAGGTTGGCAGATCACCTGAGGGCCTGGCCAACATGGTGAAACTTTGTCTCTACTGCAAATACAAAAGTTAGCTGGGCGTGGTGGTGCATGCCTGTAATCCCAGCTACTCGGAGGCTGAGAAAGGAGAATCGCTTGAACCCAGGAAGCGGAGGTTTCAGTGAGCTGAGATCGCACCACTGCACTCCAGCCTGGGTGAGAGACTGCGACTCCATCTCAAAAAAAAAAAAAAAAAAAAAAAATCCTTAATTTAATCACATCTGCAAAAGTCCTTTCTGCTGTGCAAAGTAACATTCATAGGTTCCAGAGATTTGGACCTGGATGTCTTTGAGGTCATTAATCAGCAGCCCTCAAAGATGTGTCTCCCACAGGCTGAGTGAGTCCTTACTGTAGAGATTTCATGGTGGCCTGGGAAACGGTAACTACAGCCATGGGGCTCACTCTTCCCCTGTAGGAGGCAGAGAATTTGTCACCCGGACCAAGCAAAGAGAACTCAGGCAAGCCTGGCCCCAGTCAGGCTTAGAGGTTTTAAGACTCCAGGGGAAAGGATGATCCTTGCCCCAGCAGCCCCCTTCTCCATCAGCCCAGGGGTACTTAGGAGAGACAAGCAGAGGGATACATTTCCATCCCGTACCTCTGCTAAGATGCTGGGGAAGACAAGAGAGCTGGTAGAGTGTGGAGGTGAAACCTTTGGTCTCTGGATATAGCAGGAGCGGTATTTGAACTCAGTGAGTCCAGCTGTCGGGTGGGTGGTCTCATCTCTCTAAGCCTCAGTTATTTCACCTGCAAAATGGGAACAAGCAGAGTCCCTGTCTCAGACAATTGCTGCAAGATGTATAACCCAGGTAGAAAAACATTGAGCAGAGTCCCTGGTACATGGTGAATTCATGACAAACTTTTCCATTTCAACTAACCAGTAACTGTGACCCAGTGGTTCCGGCTGTAGTCTTTGCCACACCCTTGGCACCTCTCTTGTTTCTATGCCAAATCCAATCTATCCGCATATTTTCTTGGCTCTACCTTCAATGTATGCCCTCCATGGATACTACCCTTGCCCAAACCATCATCATCTCTCTCCTGGATTATTGAAAAAGCCCCCTCACTGCCTTGCTGACTCCTCAGCCGTCTTACCATCTCTCACCTCCTACCCATCAGGATGCTGCCCAGTATGGCAGCCATTAGCCCCGTGTGGTTCTTAAGCATTTGCGATGTGGCTGGTCCTAATTCAGACATGCTGCAAGTGTAAAACACACACCAGATTTCAAGCACTTGGTACCGAAAAAAGAATGTAAAAGATCTCATTAATAAGTTTTTACATTGGTGACATGATGCAATGATAATATTTTGGATAAATTGGCTTCAATAAAATACATTATTCAAATTAATTTCACCTGGCTCTTTTTTTTTTTTTTTTTTTGCTTTTTAAAATTTGTCTTATTAGAACATGTAAAACTCCACATGTGGCTCGCGTTTGTGGTTCATATTATGTTTCTATTGGATGGTGCTGCTCTTCAGCATCTTCTAAGCTTGAACTTGAGTATCTTTTGCCTGGGAGTGAGCAGGTAAGCCATTCAAGGGACTCTGCTCTGCTCCAGGGAACCACAGCAAAAACCTGTTCTCTGAAGATCCTGCCGAGGGATTTGGATGGATAAATATTTACAGTTCTGAGGTTGCATTTCGAACAGCTCCAACATGTTTGCAGAGTTTGTATAAACCTAATCATCGCAAGGCACACGGTTTTCATTTCAACTGCCTTTAATCCTGAGGCCCCGGAGAAAGGAGATGTGAAGACATCTCTTCAAAGTGCGAGGCCAAGTCTGCTGGGAAATGGCCACAGGTATCTGCAAAAGGGCAGGACCTGATTTCGGGTGTTCGCTGGTGGTTGCATTTTTGGAAGTAATAGTGGTGTTTTTAATGGCCAAACTCAATTACCCTCCTAATCTGTTGTAGAATAAAAAGTTAGGAATTCTAAGAGCCTAAGGCTATACATAAAACACCACCGCTCACCACTCCAAGGGGACTTGGCAAAAGATTTTAAGTTGCTGCTAATGAAAGTGTAAGTTGGGTGTTGGGAACAAGAAAGCATAATTTGTTGTGGTTGTGAGTGTGTGTGTGTGTGTGTGTGTGTGTTAAAACTATCTAATTTCATTAAATTGGGCTGTGGCCATTATTTTCTGTTTTACTAAGCCTCAGAAGAGAAGTTTTCTCGGCTTAGTGTGGTGGCTCACACCTGTAATCCCAACACTTTGGGAGGCCAAAGCGGGTGATCCCAAGGTCAGAGTTTGAGACCAGCCTGGCCAACATGGTGAAACCCTGTCTCTACTAAAAATACAAAGAAAAAAAAAATGCTGGGTGTGGTGGCTTGAGCCTGTAATCTCAGCTACTCGGGAGGCTGAGGCGGGAGAATCACTTGAACCTGGGAGGCAGAGGTTGCCGTGAGCCAAGATTGCACCACGTACTCCAGCCTGGGCAACAGAGCAAGACTCCATCTTGGGGTGGACGGGGTGAGAAGAGATGTCTTCTCATGGTGACATTCTGCATTCCCATATGAAGTGAAAGGAAACGGAAACTCAGGCCATAAGAGAGAAAATTGAGGAAAAATCTGGAGTGCTTAAAGACGGACTGAGAAGTAATTGATGTTAAGCCATATGCAGAGTGCCAGATTTCAAAATTTCAGGTTGCACAAAGGCAAAGTTTCTGAAAAAATGTGTGGGACTTAAACCAAGTCCTAAATAGAAGGTAAAACAATTTACGTGTCTACAAAAGAAAAAAGATTATTCTTTATATTAGAACCCAAGGATCTTGGTAATGGAGACATCATCTGGTTTTTTGAAACTCTGAGTGGGGCCGGGGGGAAATGATAATGAATAAAATGTTTCCTATTCTTTTACTTTTCACTTCCTGCAGTTACTGGTGGAGAATTTCACCAATTGAAAATTATTAGGCAAGATTTTTCTTTTTAGAATGCACTTTATGTATCATTCTGACTGAATCATCTTCCTAACTAATTTTCGCAAAAGGACAAGAGTATTTTGGCACCTGGGGAATACCACTGGAGTCATGATATTATTTTCTATGAAGGTTAAGGTTTTGCAATCATAGATAACTCATAACCTTTGAAAACAGAAATTATTTTTGTTAATTTCAAATTCTAGCACCCTACTTGCAGTGAAACGATGCCACTTTCTTTAAGTTCTGGCCCCTCGGCAAATGGTTATTTTAACTGACACTCAAGTCAAAAGCTCGTTTGTAATGTCCTTTCATTTCAGTTTTATGGCAAATTAAATTATGGTTGTGGTTAAACAAAATTACATTAAAAACCATATGTGCTGAAGAAGTTTTAAGGAGAGTATCACGTTTATACTTTAAAAAGCCCAACTGCTCTGTTTAAAGTGGATCTTTCATAAACTTGCAGTCAGGGAGCAACAATGACGTCCTTCAGGGAGTCAAACACTTTGGAAAGAAACGCGAACTGAAAATGCTATTGGAGGACGCAAGAAAACCGAAAACGCTCGGTCGAGTTTTTCTGTCAAGCCACGTTTGAAATTAAGGAATTCGTGTAAATTGCCATCATTCGCATCCGAAGCAAGAAACGTACACAGTTTCCCTGCTATACGGAGTTGTTGTGACATAAGAAAACAGAATCTTTTTAAACCTCGAGTTTAATTAATTCTTTTTAAAAAAATAATTTAGCAGCAGCATGTTAAAAGGGAAAGGAGGGGGAACCCGATTAGTTCCAAATAAGCGTCTCTTAATCACCCTTATGAAGGCGTAATTTGCAAAACACTCCTAGGAAGTAACATCTTTTTCATTTCAGGGGAAAAAAAAGTGCATTGATAAAAAATAAGTAGAACATTTTAATTAAAACTCATAAAGTTGTGGACATCTGGTTGGGATTGTTCGCCGCGGCGGTGATTAGCGGATCCGTGCACCTAGATAATGAAGCCTGGTCGCGGTTATTGGCAGAAGGGCCCGGGCGCGCTGTGAGAACGCTGCAGGCTCACTTTGTAGTGCGGGGCCTACGCCTATTAGATTCCAATCAGTTTCGCCTAAAAAGGGGAGGAGGGCGGAGTGGGAGGGGGGCCCAGAGTTAAACACAGGAAACAAGCGTTGAGTGTGTGCCAATAAAAATGGTCACAAATCAGGGCTGCTGATGTCATAACCCTGGGGGTCGGGGGTCAGGGGGAGTGAATGCGCCTGAAAGGGACCGCCTGTCTGCGGCCGGAGCGGCGGCGGGCGCGGGGGGCGGCGGCGCGCACAATGGGCCCGGAGCGCCTCATTAGAGACGCGTTTGATGGGCTCCCGTGCCCCACGGGGGCCCTGGGCGATGTCAATGGGATAATTACGATGATCTAATGGCCGGCTCTTTTGCATGCAGGCCCGCCTGAATGGGGCGCCTGGAGGCTGCATTGAGGCCGGGCTGTGTAAACTGTAGGGTGCCTCGCCGACTCGGAGCCGCAGAGACTGGCGGCGGGTCAACTTGGACCACTTTGCATTCACGCTTTGAATAGGCGGAGCGGGAGGCGTCCTTTGCCGCGGCCGCCTTTCAGCCGAGAGAGTGACAGATTGGAGGTCAGCGGCTGGCGGGACGGAAGCCCTCGCCGGGCAGATGGACCCGCTCCCGGCCGCGCCGAGGACCCCCGCCCCGCGCACAGGCGTGTCTACGCGGACGGGCTCCGAGCGCACCCGCGTGTGCGAGGCGGTGGGCAGCCGCCAGTCTCCCGATGCAGCCGAGAGAAAGGTGGTTTTGCATTTTTTCCAAACCTCTTGTCTCAATGACAAGAGTCAAACCGTCTCGCGCTTGGCTCCCCTCCCGGCACCTGTGCGTTTCCCCAGAAGCCGACTTGGCCCCGGCCAAGGGCACCCGCAGAGCAGCCCCTACCCTCCAATATTTTGCAGGAGGGGAGAAGAGGAAAAAGAGAACTGGATATTTGATCTGTCGAAAGAATGATCAATGATGAGGCTGCACCGTAGAAGCTTGCCGGTCTCCGACCACTGCTGGCCTGCGAAGCCGGCACGTTTACAAGGTTCAGCCCTGGGCTGTCATGCTTCCATCAGAACAGCAGCAAATGCGTTCCTGGTGAATTATTTTGCAGACGTGAGAACTCTGATTTTTTTTCAGCTTCTGGGACTTACACACAGCCTGGGTCTTTTTTTAGCACATTGTACATGGTACTAGAATTCAATAAGTGTTTGTTGAATGAATTAATCGGTAAAAAAATGAATATAGAAGTGTGTACAGACAATTAGTTCTCCTGTTCTTTGCCCTTCCCCCACTGGTGGAATATCTTTTCCTTTCTCTTGTGGATAAAAAAATCACTCTGTTTCTGAAGCAAATAGTTGGCATTCTAGAAAAATTATACTAACAGAATAAAAGGAAGGTAATACTCTCTCATCCTTGCATTCTAGAAAACTTAAATTACACTAACAGAGTAAGGAGAGAGTAATCATTCTTCATCATCGGTTAAGATGTGTGTATGTTCCCTTTATAAGATTATATACTACACATCACATGTCACGTATCACATTACACGGCTTTGCTTTTATGAGAGGGATCAAATGATACATGACATTTTAAAGTTGATTTAACCTACACTCACTGACATTATTCTGTATCAGTAAAGATCTATGTATATTCTCCCATGAATGCCTGCTTAGTGTTTTGCAGCATGGATTTGTCCTTATTTAATTAAGCAATCCCCCACTGATGGACATTTAGGTTGTTTCCAGCTTTTCCCCCTTTAAAACAATATTGCTATGAATATGTTTGTACATATATTACAAATATATACTCTTTGTACACCCTTCCAATGATCTCCTTAAGATGAATAATTAATATTTCAAGGGTAAAGGATGCCATTTCTCTTATATATCCTATATTTAGGGCTGGAATCGAACCTAGTCAGTAATCTAGCCCTGATCACATATGCATATTCATAAAAATGCACCTAGCTGCCGATTCTCTCCTCCTTCTTGCGATTTAAACTCATCCTTTCCAATTAAGAAACTTCCTTCTTCTTGCAGAAATTGGGGTCACTGTAGGGTAAGGGGGGTGTCTCTGATTTTATTTTATCCACTCTTTTCTTCATTCGGTGAAGTCTTTTCTTCATAGCTCACATTTACAAATAGCTTCATCTTTGATTGCTTCCCCGGAGTCATAACCCTCTCACAGATCCACACACACATTTGCACACAGGTTGAGCACTAGGTTACCTGGAGGTCCCAAAGCCACATTTGGAAACACTACTCGGCACAGCAAACGACAGTAAATGACATCGCAAAGCCGATGAAATGAAATTGTCAAGTGTAAGAAAATGCAAGCCGTGCTTCAGAACGCGCTGCTGCCCATGTGATGTGCAAGTGGCATCGAGTCTGCAAGATAAATTCATCTTCAGACAGAAAACAAAAGTGGAATTGAGTGGTATTTAAGCATCTAAAAATTCTACTCAGTTTTAATAAAACAATGTAGGTATATAGTAGACATTTTTTTCCCAAACAAAAACAGTGAAAAGTTTCTCCCCTACCTCATCCCCCCTCCCGCTTCAAGATTCTTCTTCCCAGAGGCAACCATTTCTACCATTTTCTTACATCTGCCCCCATAAAAGTTCTCTGCACACATCAACAAGCTGTACATATGTAGGCATCTCTCTCTTTACCCAGTAAGTTACATGCCGGACACATCGTCCTGCATTTAGCCCTTTTCGCTTAAAATATCTGAACCAGTATTCCTTTTGTGCAAATGAACCACAGTTTAACCCCTTGCTAATAAAAAGGTTGGGCTCGGTCTTTTGCTACTACAGTGGTCTTCTCTCCCAGGTAAACAAGGTCTGTTGTGAAATCGCTACCGCAGAAACTGGGCTGAAAGTGCATTCAAAGTCTTGGTCACTGTTGCCAGACTGCCTTCCAAAGAAACCCTCCCAATTCGCACTCCCCCAAATCGGGTTTCAGAGTGCCTGTTTCCCAGCACACTTGCCCCTTCAATGTCTTGTCAACTTTTTCATTCCTCAACCAGATCTGGGGAAATGGTCTCATGACATTTCTGATTGCTAAACAGCCTATATGAGTTCGGCTGGAAACTGAGCTCCAAGGGAGAGTGGAGTGATGGGTTCCAAACCCCACTGAGCCAGGAGTTAGAAATTCTAAGGGATGCCGGCCCCATGGAATGTCTACCCCATGAGAAGGAAGGGCATGTGGGTTGTGTTTACCCTGCATGAATGAGGGAGGGCCTGTGCCCTGGTGGCGGGAGTGGGGGAGGGTAGGGGCCCCTTCCTTTGACTGGCGTCACCCTGCCGCCGACAGTCACTTTACCCCAAGGGCCAAGGGCCCCCTGGGGACCCAGCAGCAGGGACACCACCTGGCTGCTTTGAGAGGTCAAACCCCGGACAGGACCTGTCCACTCCGAACGATGCACCTGCTTAAGCATATTTAACTACAGAAGGCAGCAAGATCCCCACGTTCCCAGATGTCACCCAAAGCCTCCTTGAAATTCCCATGCCTTCCCCACCTCCCACCTCAACCCTGCCCAAGTAATAAACAGGGCTGATTGCATTGGAAATGAACGAAATTACATATTTGAATGGTTTATTTTGTTGTTGTTGTTTGAGACAGAGTCTCGCCCTGTCCCCAGGCTGGAGTGCAGTGGCACGATCTCGGCACACTTCAACCTCTGCCTCCCGGGTTCAAGTGATTCTTGTGCTTCAGCTTCCCAAGTAGCTGGGATGACAGGTGGCTGCCACCATGCCCAGCTATTTTTTTTTTTTTTTTTTGTATTTTTAGTAGAGACGGGCTTTGGCCATGTTTGCCAGGCTGGTCTCGAACTCCTGACCTTGGGTAATCCATCCGTCTGGGCCTCCCAAAGGCCTGGGATTACAGGCGTGAGCCACTGCGCCCTGCTATTTGAATGATATTTGAGCAAAATTTTTGCTTACACGACAGTCCCTCAATTCTTTGTCTTTTTACACAGCTGCTTGTAAAGCCCACGAAAAGGGTCTGGTATAAAATATTTTCTTTCAGCTGTGATTTCCTGAAAGACTAAGGTACATTGGGCATTTCAGCTGCTAACCTGCTAAAAAGACAACTCAATCTTTTGTATTTTGGGGGGGCCTCTCTGCATTTTTCTTCCTTTTAAATTCACTTCCAAGGAGGAATTTGGAGCACTTAATTTCTCATTTTTCCAAGTTGTTCTCTACACAATTTTGTCAGCCTGGCCCAACCAGCAGCACTTTCTGTGAATACACGATTCTCACTCATTTCCTTCTCAGAATAAGCAGCTTTTTTCACCCCAAGGAAAATGATTCTTGGTCATCATTTTGGATATTGACATAAATCTGGAACATTATCCTGCATTTGAACATTTATAAAGACTTTAATGACATGAAAATGTATTTCTGCTACAACAAAATTTTAATCTAACTTCATTGACTGTTGTTTCAGAAAAATAACATTTGCATTGGTTTAAGAAAATTTTTACCTTACAATTTTCATCTCCTCTCACTTGTTGCCTAAAAATATTTTTAAGAAACTAGAAATAAATGACCTGCAAACAGCCAAAGGGGGACAAAAGTGTTCTGGTGTTCAAGGCTGGGAGTCTTTTTTTTTTTTTTTTTTTCCCTAACTCTTGAAAGGAATCTATCCATTAGTTCTTAAATGAAGTTCTCAGGTGTTTGTGCCTTCAGCAAGCTGTGGTGAGTCTGAGCAGCACGAAGCTGTGATGCATCAAAGAGTTAAATGTAAATAGCTTCTCCTTCCAGGACGCTTGGCTCCCGCTGTACGTAGGTGGAGTTTGGAATCTGGGGTCCCACAAACCCCTTGCATTTTTGGTTGATTGTCTTTAATTACTTTTGAGTGCTGAGCAAGGTTGCTCATGCCTCCAGGCGTCCATGACAGACAAGGGATGTTTTTTAATGCCATTTATAAGGAGCACATCATTAAGCATCAAACAGAGCAAAAATGACAAGAATAGCGAGTGTATCATTATGGCCTTCATTTAAGTAGAAAATACAGTAAACAGAAAGAAAAACCAACTACACGGGGTAATGGGGAGCGGATTTATTTGTTTCGATTGCCGATTATTCAGAAAGGCATTTATACTCGGATTCTCACCGCACTCACTGAAGCCTGAATTTCTCAGGTTGAAGGGTGAAGGGACAAAGGGGGAGGAGGGTGAGGCGAGCAAAGGGGTTCTGATCTACCCTCAAGAAAACAAGTTAAATGCCACTTTAGTGTCTAAAGGGAAAAAGTACTCACTAATTATTTTTTATAATTTCTTCTGGGGAGCAGAGTAAAATATGAAGATGTTCCCACGTTGCCAGAGTTAAGCCCATCACATTTAGCAAATCAAACTATGGGACACTCAATTAAATGTTAATTTTTGATAAACAATAATTTTTTTAAGGATAAGTCTTTCTTATGCAATATTTGGGACAGACTTATACTAAGAAAAACAGTATTCGTTGTTTATCTAAAATTAACATTTAACTGGGTCTCCTGTATTTAATTTGGCAACCCTTTTAGAGGTAGGAATCTAAACCCTGGCTCCTTATAATTCCATCACCTGTGCGTTTGGATCACAGGAAAATTAAGTGCCACTCCATAAAAAGAGAGATTAAATAGGGGGCACATATGATAGTCAAAAGGATAAGTAATATCATCAGTGAGTTATACTTTATACCCAACAGCATACGTTTGTCTTAGCAACAATGGACACACATGGAATTGCAATGGTGGACCCCGTGAATCTGTACTGTGGAAGTAGAGAGGTGGACACTTGTGTTACCGGAAAGGGGTCCCGATCCAGGCCCCAAGAAAGGGTTCTTGAATCTCACACAAGAAAGAATTTGACGTAAATCCGTAAACAGGAAAGCAAGTTTATTAAGAAAGTAAAGGAATCCAAGAATGGCTACTCCATAGGCAGAGCAGCACTGAGGGCTGCTGGTTGCCCATTTTTATGGGTTTTTTTTTTTATTTTTTATTATATGTTAAACAAGGGGTGGATTATTCATGAGTTTTCCCAGGAAAGGCATGGGCAATTTCGGACCTGAAGGCTCCTCCCCTTTTTAGACCGTATAGGGTAGCTTCCAGACATTGCCATGACATCTGTAAACTGAAATGGTGCTGGTGGGAGTGTCTTCTAGCATGCTAATGTATTATAATTAGCACGTAATGAGCAGCGAGGACACCAAGAGGTCACTCCTGTTGCCATCTTGGTTTTCGTGGGTTTTGGCTGGCTTCTTTACCACAACCTGTTTTATTGGCCAGGTCTTTATGACCTGGATCTTGTGCTGACCTCCTATTTCATCCTGTGACTTAGAATGCCCCACCAATGGGGAATGCAGCCCAGCAGGTTTCAGCCTTATTTTACCCAGTCCTTATTCAAGATGGAGTTGCTCTGGTTCAAACGCCTCTGACACTTGGACTGAGGATCTTGGCGAAAGGGCTGGACATGGAGGTTCAAGGAATGGCCTCTGGCCACTTCCTGGCGGTGTGGCCCTGAGAAAGCTGCTTAAACTCCCACACCCTGGGTTTCCTCATCTGTACAACAGAAATAACTGCACGTGTCTCCAGAACTTGTGCTCTCCGAGATAACCCAAGTAAAGCCTGAAGCTCAGAGACGGACAAAGAGCCCTCAAGAAACAGTGGGTGTCCTGTGGAGAGACAGTGCTGCCTCACGGTTAAGGACACTGGGAGTGAGGGAGAGACAACAGAATTTTGGTAGCTTCCTGTCCTTGGGCCAATGACTTCACTCTCAGAGTATTCTTTTTTTTTCTGCTGATGATCCTTTTAAAATTTAAACTGCAGTCAGCCTTTTAAAATGGAAATGAGATCTCATCATTCCTCTGTTCAAAGATCTCAAATGGCTCCATATCACACCTGGAATAAAAGCCAGGCCTTTCACATTCTCTGGGAGACCCCTTGTGATGTCCCCACCACCCACCATGGGAACTGTCACTTTGGCCACGCTGGCCTCCTCTCAACTCCTCAGACCTCCAACAGCATTGGGACTGGGGGAGGCAAGAGGGGTACCCGGTGTGTGTGGAGGCCCTTGCTTTCAGGATCATGCGAGTTTTCACAGGTTTTGCAGAAGCTCATGTGGGCCTAAAAAATGGCACCCCATATCCTCTGAAGTCATTGTCTGTGCTTTGGGAGCAATTCTGACCAGGCCCCTTATTGGGCCTGAGGTTGAGGCCAGGTGCAGAAAATTCAAATAAGCTACAGAACTTTCTCTTCACTTATTTGATGACATTTATCAGGTAACAGTATTGAGCACCTACTGTATCCCTGCTGTGAGACCCTAACAAACCACCCAATAAGATTATTTTATATTTTATTTTATTTTATTTTTATTTTTAGAGACAGGGTCTTGCTCTGTCACCCAGGCTGGAGTGCAGTGGTACGATCATAGCCAAGTTATATTTTAAAAAGATAGAGCTGGGCTGGGCACGTGGCTCACGCCTATAAACCCAGCATTTTGGGTGGCCAAGGCAGGACCACTTGAGCCCAGGAGTTCAAGACCAGCCCTAGGCAACACAGTGAGACCCCCGTCTCTACAAAAAAATAGAAAAAACATCTGGGTGTGGTGGTGCATACTTGTAGTCCCAAATACTTGGGAGGCTGAGGTGGGAGGATCACTTGAGCCTGGGAAGTTGAAGCTGCAGTGAGCCATGATTGTGCCACTGCACTCCAACCTGGGAAACAGAGCAATATACCCTGTCTCAAAAAAAAAAAGCACTTTGTATAGGCCAAGCATCAGATCAGGTGCTTTATTACAATTACACAATAAACAACGCCCATTCTTTGAGCTTTTGCCGCGTAGGTCCAGTTGGTAATTAGCAAACAATAAAAGCGCAATTGACATCCCCATTGCACAGGTGAGGAAACAGGAAAAAGTCACTGTCTTAAGGTTGCACAGCTAGGAAGTGATGGAGCTGGGATTTGAACCCACAGTGTCCTGTTGTCGCTTCATTCACCCTTTTCCCTTTACCCTTTGTTTTTACCCTTTTCCCTCAGTCAAGAGTACCCTGTCTTTGAGCTGCACACGACATGTGTGAAACCGTCTGAAAAAGAAAGGATTTTGTTGGAAAAGTTGAGATCAGTTGACCAGTCAAATCACTCCAAAGTCATTAGTTCCGGTCACCAGACACGGTTATAAGGAAGTGACTAAAATCAACAACAGCCTTTTGGCCTGTGACTATTTGCCCCTCTCAATTGTCTAGCAATCAAAGCACCAGCCTGTGGCAAAATGAAAATGATGTTTCAGGTCACGATTGAATTGAACTGAAATGTTTGTTCATCTTCTCTCCATTATCAGCTGAATTTCCTTGTGTGTTAGCACAGGGGTCAGAAAACTTTTTCTGCAAAGGGCCAGAGAGTAAATATTTTCAGTTTATCAGGCCACATAGTCACTGTTCCAACAACTCAGCTCTGTCGTTATCGTTCAAAAGTAGCCAGAGACGACAGAGGAACAATTGGGCGTGGCTGTGTTCCAATAAAACTTATGCAGTCAATTCTCAGTACTCATAGCAGTTATGTTCTATGAAGTTGCCACGAAGCCTGAATTGGCAAATATTCTTGGGGCAGGCAAGGTTGCCCTCGGTCGCAATATCTTGTCAACTGATTGATACATAACTTCATTTTATGTGTGTTTCTCTTTAAACATATCTTATTTAATATGCATCATTGATTCATTAACATTGAACTCAAGGTCAACAGCCCTATAACTCATCCCTGAACAGTGCTCAGGTGTCAGATGAGCTAAAGCTAGATGTGTAAACGTAGCTTCTCCTTAAGGCACGTAGCGGCCTTCCTGTACTTTGGAACACTAGCCAGCATTTCTACACTACGCTTGGGGGCCATTTTGTTGTATTTTGTTTCAATTATTTTTTTTGAGACAGCGTCTTGCTCCATTGCCCAGGCTGGAGTACAGTGGGACCATCACGGCTCACTGCAGCCTTGACTTCCCAGGCTCAAGCCATCATTCTACTTCAGCCTCCCAAAGCTGGGAATACAAGTGTGCACCACCATGCCTGGCTAATTCTTTGAAAGAAATTTTTGTAGAGGCAAGGTCTCACTATGTTGTCCAGGCTGGTCTTGAACCCCTGGGCTCAAGTGATCTTCCTGTCTTGGCCTCCCAAAGTACTGGCATTACAGGCATAAGCTACCATGCCTAGCCTTGGGGGCCACCTTAAATATTGAAATCACCAATAAAAAGCAACAAAAAATGTGAAAAACATGGCACTCAACAGACCACAGAAAAGACATTAGCTCAGTGTGAAACAAAGAGGCAGGGCATCGCCCCATTTGGCCTCAGTGAGGAACACGTGCATTGGGCAACTTAAACTTTTCCCTGCTTTGTGCATGTCTAAGAATGATCACAGAAGCACCTCCAGAATTGGTGTTGGGCTTAAAAATACATTTCAGCCAGTAGCCAAATTTGCAAACTGAGAAGCTGCAAATAATGGGGATATCATATATGGACACTGAAATGTGAAGTTTGTGTAATTCTTATGTGTCACGAAATATTCTTCTGATTTATTTTTTTAGTCATTTAAAAATATAAAAAATATTCTTAGCTTGTAGGTTGTCCAAAATTAGGTAGTGGGCCAGATTTGGCCCTTGGGCTGTAATTTGCTGACCCCTGACATAGCTGATCAACCTTCTTGTTGTTGAGATTTCTCATGGAAAAGGATGGCCTGGAGCCTTTCGAACAGGGTCTGTGTCTTCCTCCTGTGTCAGCAATGGGTAAGTTTGGCTCTTCTCACTTAAGTAGGAAACTGAATGCATCCCACATCCATTGTCTAATGCTAAGATGGTGAGGCAATAGCACCTCTTAAATACAGTGGGTAGCTCACCTTACTTTCCAAATATAAGCAAGTAAAGGGTGAGCCGTTTTCTGAGAGCTCCCAGCACACTGAGTTATCTCCCAGTCATTGGCTCTGTCGTGACGATGTGAGGGCTAGAAGAATCAACGCATTATTGGAAGCCCAGCTTTTCCCTTTCTTAAAATTCCCTTCATCCTTGGAGTATCTATTAATAGAAGTTATAAATAAAAAAAGAAAAAAGAAATGCCAGCCTTGTAACTCGCAGAGACACATCCCTGCAGCCAGGACAATGAGGCCATTTATTCCAGCAATGGAGCCCGCTCTGAATGCCCAAAATGCTAACAGGAACTGGGGGGGGGTGGGGCGGGGAATGCTAGAACTCGCTGAAATGCCTTCGCCTCCTAATTTTTTGCTTACCCATTGGCCCTTTTGTAAAGAGTTCTCAAGAAAAGCCCAGACATGTTGGAAGAGATTGTTCCCCAAAATGCTTCCCAAAATAGATAGAAGATCAAAGTAAAAATAAAACTGACATTTCTCCATAATCTGAGACAGCTTTCCAAGTTGGGGATGATTCAAACTTTTGTCTTCCCATCATGGGGGTCAAAAGCTGACCTGGAAGAAGCATCCTGGAAGGAGAATTTCAGTGGTGGGTATTCACTGATTCATTCATTCATTAACAAACATTGCCCAAACTTCTACCATCCACCAGGGACTCTGCCCAACTCTTAGGATGCAAGAGTGACCAGGCCAGACACAGTGGCTCATGCCTGTCATCCCAGCACTTTGGGAGGCTGAGGCGAGAGGATCACTTGAGCCCAGGAGTTCGAGACCAGCCTAGGCAACATGGTGAAAGCCCGTCTCTACTGAAAATACAAAAATTAGCTGAGCATGGTGGTGCACGGTCTATAATCTCAGCTGAGGCATGAGAATCGCTTGAACCTGGGAGGCCGAGATTGCAGTGAGATGACATCGTGCCACTGCACTCCAGCCTAAGCAACAGAGGGAGACTGTCTCCAAAAAAAAAAAGTGACTAGACCATTGCCTCCTGGTTTTGCCATCTCTAGAATGTCAGGCATAAAGGCCCAGTCCAACCTAGGTATCTAGAATTCTTTTAGGAGAGTTTTCTGAAAATTCCATCTTGTTTTCACTCAAGATTTCAGAGATAGTCAAGCGACATATGCCTTAATCAGCATATGACAGGAAACATCTGGAATCTCTCCCTTCTTTGTGCTGAATCTTGCCAGAATAAAAACTTAAACTTACTTTGATCAGTCAATCAAATCAACATGAGATTACATTAGTCTGGCAACTTTTTTCATTTAAAAAAACCCTCTAAATCTGTGTTTGTGAACACAGGAATTCATTCTTGCTCTGTTCTATCTCTGAAACCTTGATGCTTTTATTAAGGATGGTTTTGTATCTGTTACTTCACTCTGCAAAATTTGCCTTTGGCCAAAATCAAGAATTAGCTGACTTAATTCAGCCTAAAATCAGCTGATTTTCACAGCTTCTTTTATTTATTTATTTATTTATTTATTTATATATTTATTTATTTATTTATTTTTGAGACAGAGTCTCGCTCTGTCACCCAGGCTGGAGTGCAGTGGCGCAATCTCACCTCACTGCAACCTCCACCTTCGGGGTTCAAGAGATCCCTCTGCCTCAGCCTCCTGAGTAGCTGGGATTACAGGTGCCCACTACCATGACCAGCTGATTTTTTGCATTTTTAGTGGAGATGGGGTTTCGCCATGTTGCCCAGGCTGGTCTCAAACTCCTGACCTCAGGTGATCTGCCCACCTCAGCCTCCCAAAATGCTAGGATTACAGGCATGTGTCATCACGCCCAGCCTGATTTTCGCTGCTTCTGAGAAAATCTTTGGAAAGCAGAGGAGATTATTTTAAGCACAATGGGATCTGGAGTTGCCAAGGAGCCTGTGATTCCCCTGGTTAATCTATCTGTCTGGTAACAGAAAAGACTTAACCAAGGAAGGGAGACCCCCTGACCTAAGCCAAGGTGGCCCTCTCAGTTTCTTTTGCAATAGCTCTGCTGTCAACAGAGGCACGCAGCCCCAGGCCACTTTCTAAGACCCAAACTAGCCCAATATCTCTTTGACAACATCTATAGCTCTGCCTACACCACCCAATTCATGGAGAGAAAGTTTCTAAGTAATTTGCTGCAAGAAGTAAATGTCTTCATTCCTGTGAGGCTGGCTGGAATGTAGGTGGGAGGCGGCCACTGGGACATCAGATCAAGTTTGGTTTCTCCCTGATCACAGGCCATTAGCAAATTTGAAAGATTTCTTGGACAGGTGCGGTGGCTCACGCCTGTAATCCCAGCACTTTGGGAGGCCCAGGCAGCTGATCACCTGAGGTTGGGAGTTCAAGACCAGCCTGATCAACATGGAGAAACCCCATCTTTACTAAAAATACAAAAAATTATCCAGGTGTGATGGCTCATGCCTGTAGTCCCAGCTACTCAGGAGGCTGAGGCAGGAGAATGGCTTAAACCTGGGAGGCGGAGGTTGCGTTGAGCCGAGATCGCGCCATTGCACTCCAGCCTGGGCAACAAGAGCAAAACTCTGTCTCAAAAAAAAAAAAAAAAAAAGTACAGGTCCCGCAGTCAGCTTCTGTACAGCCCAACAACTAAAAATGGTCTTTACATTTTTACATGATTTTTAAAAAATGAAGAATATTTTATACCCAAAACGCTAACATGAACCAGGGCAGGAATGATAGAATTTGCTGAAATGACACTGAAGATGATAGAAACTCCCATTTTAGTGTCCATAAATGAGGTTTGATTGGCACATGCACAGCCATGCCTTATTTGTTTATGTATTTTCTGCAGAGTTGAGCCTTGGCAGCAGAGACTTTCTGACCTGCAAAGCCTGAAATATTTACACCCTGGTTCTTTCTAGAAAGTGTCAGTTGACCTCTGTTTTCTAGGAATGTATTCTAAGGAAACTATAGAAAAGCAATGTCCATCACTAAAGGACTGGTTAATGAATGATTAAGCCATTTAGTAGTATTCTAAGAGCTATAGAGAAGGATGTCTATTGCTGGACAGAGATGACCATCATTGTTTTTACTTTTTTGGTTTTTACTTTTTTTGGTCCTTCTGCTAAAAAGTCACCTGCCACCTGCACTGCTTGATGTTGCTGATTCTTGCAAGATGTGCTTTCTGTATTATTCAGAAATATTCAATGCTGATATCAAGAGCAATAAAAACAAATGGAATGGAAGAAATTCATAAGATGTGTTAATTATAGATAGTGAGTGAGTTAGGGAGCCATGAGCATGCTGGATGCAGGCAGAATAGAGGAGCAAGTGTGCTAGGCATAGAGAATAGGGTGGGAGAGTGAGTGTTATTTGTAGATAAGAAGAAATGGGAGGCCCCAGCAAACCTGAAAGATTCAGAAGACACTGATCCCATCTCCTTGAAATTGACAGTTGTGCCTTTTGTAAATTCTGGCCCCAGATGTCGTCAGCCCAAGATTGACAGATGAAATCTGTGGCTGCTCGGCAGGTTCTCTGTGAGTTACAGCTGCGTGCAGATGTTCTCCTCCGACTCTATCTAGAGCCAGGTGTGCGTTGGCTCCAGGCACCTCCTGGGTGCTGAGTCCATTGCTCACCCTCAGCTCTGGTCCTTGTAACCACGCTGTCAGCGCGGAAAGTGATGATGCAGGAAAAGAGAGAGAGAGAGAGAGGGAAAGGGAGGGAAGGAGGGAGGGAGGAGGGAGGGAAGGAGGGAGAGAGGAGGGAAGGAAGGAAGGAGAAGAAGGAAGGGAGGGAGAAAGAAAGAAAGAGAGAGGAAAGAAAGAAAAGAAAAGAAAAGAAAGAAAGAAAAGCAAGCAAGCAAGCAAGCAAGCAAGCGAGCAAGCGAGCCAGGCGCGGTGGCTCACGCCTGTAATCCCAGCACTTTGGGAGGCCGAGGTGGGTGGATCATGAGGTCAGGAGTTGAAGACCAGCCTGACCAATATGGTGAAACCCCGTCCCTACTACAAATATAAAAATTAGCCCGCTGAGGTGGCACGCACCTGTAATCCCAGCTACTCGGGAGGCTGAGGCAGGAGAATCGCTTGAACCTGGGCAGCAGAAGTTGCAAAAAAAAAAAAAAGGAAGGAAGGAAGAAAGAAAGAGAGAGAGAGAATGAAAGAAAGAAAGAAAGAGAAAGAAAGAAAAAGAAAGAAAGGAGAAGGGAGGGAGGGAAGGAAGGAAGGAAAGAAAGAAAGAGGAAGGAAGGAAGGAGAACTGGATTCGCGTAGCTCTTCTATCAGCTTGCTCCCATCTTAAGTGTTAACTCACCCCAAATCACTCCCCTTGCTTCTTATGCTATGTTTTAGATGAATTCAATTAATTATGAAATGAGGGAGTCGTGAATTGGTCTGTGAGCCTTTCTGTCCTATGGCCTCTGGGGCAGCCTACCAGGCTGTTCTTGGGAGTCCCCACTACAGCGAGGTAATTCTCCGCGGTGAAAGTCTGGGCACCAGCACTCAGGAGCCCTATGGGGGCTGCTCTCTGTTGCCCAGCCTTTTCTCTATTGAGTGGCCTGGGAGAGAGGTATCTTACTCTGGAGTTTTCAAATATAAAAGCTTAAAGTTGTCCATTGGGCAAATCATGTGGCCAGCCCAAAGCCAAAGACGGGGAAGGTCACTCTGTCCCCCATGAGGCCCTAGCAACGGTGTGGTTTCTCGGCACTCTACATTAAAGGGAAGCTTCTACGAAAAGGGTTCATAATTGTGGCACCGCTAACATTTGGTCCTGGAGAATTCTCCATGGTGGGGCCTGTCCTGGGCATTGTAGGACATTTGGTAGCATCCTGGCCTCTACCCGTTAGTTACCAGTTACATCCTCACTCTTCCCACCTCATTGTGATGACCAAAAACATCTCCAGACATTCCCAAATGTTTCCTGGCAGGCAAAATTGCCTGCAGTTGAGAACCACAGACTTAGATCATTTATTTGCTCTGTAGACTAAGGTGCAGTCACCTCATTTCAGCCCTCCTTGCTTGTATTTTCTTTCTAGGTCAGATGGCCCTGCCATGCGGTGCACACATGCTATTCTCCAGGTGCCTGCTTGGACCCAAGTGGGAGCCCAGCCAGGCAGTGCCCTGTTGCTCACACCTGTCATCCCTCCATGGAGGCAGATCAGACACTCAGGAAAATATTCACCTTGAAAAAGGAACAGTGATGACTGGCTTGGGTTTTCCCAGTTTTATTCATGTCTTAAATGTCTTGCCTTAGTGTTTCTGTTAAGTGAGTTGATTTGGGATTTGAGAAATAGAGTCAGATTTTGTGTGACTCCCTACCCCACCATTAACTCCTCACGGAATTTGGGCAAGTGAATTCACCTAACTTGCAAATATGAAATGAGGCACAATGGCCTGCCCTCACAGTGTCGTGGCACCGGGTCAGTGTGAAGGGCTGAGACCATGACCCGAGGGTGAGTGCCCACCATGGGTTAGCCAGGAGCCCCCAAGCCTCTGCAGGAGACAGGCCGCACCGCCCCAGTCCTCACATCAGGATCTGATGGGAACACAAAGACCTACCTACACCAAGATGGGGTTTCTCCGTGTTTGCCAGGCTGGCCTTGAACTCCTGGCCTCAAGTGACCCACCTGCCTCGGCCTCCCAAAGTGCTGGGACTACAGGCGTAAGCCACCGCACCCAGCCTGAAATACTTTAAACTATTCCCAGCTGTACCTCTGGTGTCTTTTAGACGTCTTCTTCTAGGGCAGAGGCCAGATTTGGTCCTTGGCTTTAGAATTCCAGAGGCCTGAGTACGAACCAGTCCCATCCCTCACTGGCTAGAGAACCGGAGTTTCTCTGAGCTTCACTGCTCCATAAAAAGAGAGCACTAACAGCCATACCTTGCTTTATTTATTTATTTGAAGAATCAGTAAAATAATGCAATAAAAATGCCTGGCATAATACACGGCAAACTCCCCAAAATGCTCCTGAAGGTGCTTTTACAACTCACACACTTTTTAAAAGAAAAATATGACTCCCACATTCCAACGTCAGCAGTTACAACTGATAAACCAATATTTGCCTTAACATCTAGCTTCCCTTTCCCTGCAAGGAAACCTCGGAGCTTCTCAACTGGGCTAAACACACTATGGGCTGCAGTTTAAAAACCAGAAAAAAACAAAGCTAAATCCATAACTGAAAGGATCTGGGATGGCGGGGGCTGGGGGGTTGTTTTTTTCTGAGGGATTTCGCTAATGCCACCCAAAAAGGAAGCCCAGACACACAAGAAGACACGGTCACAGGGAGGGTGTTGTCGCTGTGTTTAAATCACTGAAGGACGTATTTATTTAGGCAGAAGGAGGGGAGAAAATGTAATGGTGGAGGAAAATATACTCATCCTCCTTCCTTTGATCTTCCCACATTATGGGCCCAGCTCATAAGAGAGAGCCTGAAGTGACAGGCTGAGAGGCTGCGGGGGTGGCTTTGTGGAGACAGTTTGGTAGAGTCATTAAGATGGGGCCAGACTGGCCAGTATTCAAGTCCTAGTTCTGCGGCTTCCTAGCTGTGTGACCTTGCATACGTGGTTAAGCCTCTCTGTGCTTTCATTTTTTTTCTTTTTAATTTAGGGAAATAATTGATGCCCATCTTATAATAGGAATGCTGTGGTGATGAAGGGAGAGAATTCACAGACCGTCTTAGCCTGATACTTGGCACATAGACTGTGCTTTAAAAACATTAGCTATTGTCTGATGCTTCTTCCTTCACATGACAAATTGGCTTCATGCATGCACATTGAACTTTTTCTTCACGAAAACAGATGCTTAGTTTAAAAGGGGGGTGTGTGTAATAGCAGAGAGGGGTTAAAGGCTATGAACAGGCAATTCACCAGGGTGAAAATGCATAGTCAAAACACTCTATTAAAAAGACGTTGGCCAGGCATGATGACTCACACCTGTAATCCCAGCACTTTAGGAGTCCGAGGCAGGAAGATCACTTGAGTCCAGGAGTTTGAGACCAGCCTGGACAACATGGCAAAATCCTGTCTCTACAAAAAGAAAAAAAAAATACAAAAAAAATTAGCCATGTGTGGTGGCTCATGCCTGTGGTCCCAGCTACTTGGGAGGCTGAGGCAGGAGAATCACCTGAGCCCAGGAGGTTGAGGCTACAGTGAGCCGTGATAGTGCCACTGCACTTCATCCTGGGTGACAGAGTGAGATCCTATCTCAAAAAAAAAAAAAAAAAATGTTCAGTCTCACTGGAGGTCTGCAAAATGCTCATCAAACATTGTAGGGTGTCAGCCTTCCCCCCTCAGAGTTGCCAGCACTTAAAAGACTGGTAATATTTGGTGCTAGGGAAAGTACAAGGAAACAGGCACCCTCATACATTCTGAGTACAACTACTGGAAAAAGTAAGACAGTGCTATTGATTATACTAGAACATGAACTTATTCTCACTTTTAGAGAGCTGGCCCTTAGCAATAAGAGTAATAAAAGTAGGGGCTGGGCGCAGTGGCTCACGCCTGTAAGCCCAGCACTTTGGGAGGCTGAGGTGGGCGGATCATGAGGTGAGGAGTTTGAGACCAGCCTGGCCAACATGGTGAAACCCCATCTCTACCCAAAATACAAAAATTAGCTGGGCATAATCCCAGCTACTCGGGAGGCTGAGGCAGGAGATTTGCTTGAACCCGGGAGGCAGAAGGTGCAGTGAGCTGAGATCACACCATTGCACTCCAGCTCTGGGCGACAGACCAAGACTCTCTCTCCAGGGGAGAAAAAAAGAGTAATAAGAGTAGGAACGAATGAGCATGAACAGAAGAGGACGTGCAATGCCTGGAAATATCCTGCACCCTAGCAATAGGTGACATGCGCCATTGCATGTCTGCAATCCAGCATGTCAGGCAGCTATCGAAAGGAATACTTAGAGCTGTAAGTATTAATAATAAGTAATATTGATTAAATGCTTGCCCTCCACTGAACACAGCAACGAAGCTCTCTCTATGCATGCTATTTGTGTCTACTGTAACCTACAATAGATTTGTTACCTAATTTTATAGGTGAAGAAAACGAGGGCACTACGGGGTAAAGGAGGTCACCCAAGATCTCAAGTTCACGAGTAGCAGCCTGGATTCAAGTCCCTGCCTGGCTCCAGAACCTGAGCTCTGAAACACTGGACTAATCAGAACCTCTTGGCCCTGAAAAATGAGGCCTATCGAACAAAGACATTTGTAAGAAAAGGGACTATTACAACCTAGTGTAAAGAAACAAGCAAATAAAAAATGAAATGGCACAACTCCTCCCCACGCTCCAAACTCTCAGTCCTCCTTCATTTTTCTGCATAGCCCTCACCCCGCAACACGTACACAATTTGTATATTGTTCACTCTCTGTCTTCCTCCACTAGAACGCAAGCTTCCTAGTAGAATGTAAGCTTCCTAGAGCAGGACTTTGCTGTTTTGTGTCTCTAGTACACAAGGAGAGTGTACTGATGCCCTGTGGACACTGGATAAGTGTTAAATGAATGAATAGATGCATCGCTTTACTTTAACCTTAACCCTGAAAGCGTTTAGCCACTAGCTGGGCCACAAGGATGGGGCTGGGGAGCCCTGTAGCCTCGGCTGGTGACTGATGTTGAGGACAAAGTCAACTGGGATCCAGGAAAGCCTGGGTTTGAGAGACAACAAGCCGCAACTGTTGTATTGCTTCCCGTATAGTATCCACTTGCAATGAACTAGATGATGACTTAGTAAATCAGGAAGCTAAATTTCTTTTGGCAGCAGACTGAAAGGCATGGCAGCTTCTAGCTGTGTAAATTAAAACAATAAGCTGTTTTTAAAAAAATAACATTTCTAAACATGCATACCCTTGAATTAACATCCAGCTCATGAGACTGTCAACAGAAGACAGGGACCCTGGCTGCATGCTGCATGACGCCCCTGCTGCAGTGAGAGCCGCGGCTGACCTTTCCAGAGTGTCCTAGGAAGAGCAGCATCACCCAGCAAGGCTCTCTCTCCAGGGCCTTGACCCATGTGGGTTGGACATGGCCAGTTACTGCCACTGTAGCCAGGCACTGAGGACTGATGGCAAAAAAAAAAAAAAAAAAGAAAGAAAAGAAAAGAAAAGAAAAAAGTTGGCTGCAGCTGTAGTTAATTTACTTCTGATTAGTCTAACCTTTCCCCCTATGAGGAAGTTGTTTAGCAGGAGGGGAAAATGCGGTCACAATATTGTTTTATGACTGTTTATCTTTAGAGTCCAAGCGATGCTGATTGCAAATATTTATGCACATTTTTAAAAATCTCAACTAATGTTTGGAATTTTTTTTTTTTTTTAAAGAGTGAAATCAGATTTCGGGTGGATCTAGCCATTTTGGAGGATTTCAAAGTCATAACCCGGTTTCCCCTATTGGCCCACTGGGACTAATGGCATCAATGCAACAATTAAGCAAACAGGATCGAAATACAGAATGTTACTGCTCTGTGTGGCTTTGGAAGGCTTGTGTCGGTTTTAAATGTACATTATTAATGGCCAGCCTAGAAATCTAAGTCCAGGCATATATTATATTAAAGAAAAGAACCTCTGAATGAGAAAACTTTGCATTTCTGCTAGAAATGCTGCTTTCCTCTGAGAGAAACCATTAGCCACATGTCAAAAAAAAAGCTCTAGATGCAATTTCCTCACCTCCCAAGTAGCCACTGTGGTTGAGTCTGCTAACCTGAGCTGAAAGAGCTCCATGCCTCTTCTAATTCTTTGCTTCTCTCCAGCGGTGCTTGTGCCTGCTGGTCTGGTGTCTGGTTATGTTCTTTAGCCTCTTAAGATAATGCGTGGATGTCGAGGAGCATCATGTCATGGGGAGCTCTTTGGCTTCAGGGTTACATGGATTGGGGTTTCAATCCCAGTTTTGCCAGTTTTACTGTGGCCATAAAGAAAGCAATTTAACTTCTCAAATTCTGTGTCCTCTCTATAAAATGGGGAAAAATGATACTCATTCAGTACTATGTTGGTTGCAAACTGGCTTAATAAAAGAAAAGGGGGCCAGGCATGGTGGCTCATGCCTGTAATCCCAACACTTTGGGAGGCTGAGGTGGGTGGATCACGAGGTCAAGAGATTGATACCATCCTGGCCAAAATGGTGAAACTCCTTCTCTACTAAAATTACAAGTTAGCAAGCCGGGCACGGTGGCTCATGCCTATAATCCCGGCACTTTGGGAGGCTGAGGTGGGTGGTTCACCTAAGGTCAGGAGTTCAAGATCAGCCTGGCTAACATGGTGAAACCCCATCTCTACCAAAAATACAAAAATTAGCTGGACGTGGTGGCAGGTGCCTGTAGTCCCAGCTACTCAGGAGGCTGAGGCAGGAGAATTGCTTGAACCTGGGAGGCAGAGGTTGCAGTGAGCTGAGATCACGCCGCTGCACTCCAGCCTGGCAACAGGGCGAGACTCCATCAAAAAAAAAAAAAAAAAAAAAAAAAGAAAGAAAGAAAGAAAAGGGGACTAAGTGACTCAGGGAAATGGGAAGCCCAGGGACAGCTTCAGGCTCAGCTATATCCAGCAGATGTCAATGATGTCATCAGGCAAGTTCACTCCCCTTCTCCCTCATTCTCTATCTCTGACTTCTTTTTCTCCCTGGGCATCGGCCCCTCCTCCTCCGCTGCAGATAGACTTGCTTCCTACATAGGGAACATGTCACCAAGGGGTCCTAGTTTTACTTCCTTCCAACATCATGATGCCAAAGCAAAGGCTCTTTCTCCTTCTCCCCCAGCTCCAAACAGAAGGATCTGAGGAAACCACTCTAATTTGCTAACTTTCATCTTAGGTCTGCCTTGGTCTGAGTCCCATGTCCTGAGTCATGGAGGGCTGCACTGGTCAGGATGGGTCCTGGAACTTGGTGTCAGGCCATGCTGATCAGTGGCACCCCTTTAATCACATGGGCAGGGAAAGAGAGCATCATTCTCTCAGGGAAGTGGTGGAGGGTGTTGTCCCCAGGACCGTCCTGCAATATCGACTCATTTAATGTTGCCTGTGTACCTGCTGTGTGCCATGAAGCCTCCTGAGCAGAGGGACACCGGGGTGAGTACAACAGACACGGTCCCTGTCCTCGAGGAGTTTCACAGGGGAGGGCTGTGGGAGACCGTCAACATGCACATGAATAGATGTGCAAGGTTGTTTCAGATGGTGATGGAGATGGAGACTGCAGGGAGGGTGGGCTGCGGCTGCTCTAGGGACAGCAGACGAGGTCTGAGCCAGGATATGAGCCAAGATCTAATGAGAAGACAAGAAGTCCATCCTTTTTGGGATGCTCCAGAGGAAGAATGCTGAAGGGAGAGAGAACGGCAAGTTCAGAGAACTGGAGGCTGCTGTGACCAGGACCCTTGGGGTCACCAAAGGAAGACCTGAGAGGATTAAGGGGAGAGATGGATTTGGAGAATAAAGCACTAGATCATTAAGGGCCTCTTTGGCCACAAAAAGGAGTTTGGAGTTTGCTCTCAGTGTTTTAGGAAGCCCTTGGTGGGTTTCCCCAGGGGAGCGTCGTGTGATCTGATTTGAGCAGCTGGTGAAGTTTGCGGTATTGTGTGGCAGAGGTTCCTTCGATATCTGTTATCCCATTTCTCTCAGAAAAATAAGCACTGAATTTTGACTGGGCACACCTGGCCACCAGGAATAAGAACCACATTTCCCAAGCATTAATACTAAGTTCTGGATAATGAGATGGAAATGGGAATATTACATATTCCAAAAAATGTCCTTGAGGAGAGGGAATATGACCTTTGAATCCCTCCTATCTTCCTGCTGGCTCGAATGCAGACACATGCTTGGGGTTTGAGCAATCATTTGGGGATAAGATGTGTGAGCCATGAGCAGAGGATGGCTGAGCAGCTAGAAAGAAGAGACCTGAGGACCCCAGAGCTACCCTATCAGCCCTGGCTTGCTTTCCTCTAGAAAGAGATAAATCCACTGTATACCATTCATGTCATTGTTATTCGGGAGTTTCAACTACTTGCAGCCAAACCTGACTATATCTGATTGAGGGGGCAAGAATAGAAACAAAAGGACCAGTTAGGAAGTGGATGTGTCCTTCCATGCAATAAGGGGTGTTGGCTCCAACTAGGCAGAGTAGCAATGGAAGTAGGAGGAAGGGGCTGGATTTGAGAAATATCTCTAATCCAGAACATTTGGAGGGCTTCCTGATGCATTGGCTGTGAGTGGTGAGGGAAAGAAAGGATTCAGAAGGCTGAGGCGGGCAGATCACAAGGTCAGGAGATAGAGACCATCCTGGCTAACACGGTGAAACCCCGTCTATACTAAAAAATACAAAAAATTAGCCAGGCGTGGTGGTCGGCCCCTGTAGTCCCACCTACTCGGGAGGCTGAGGCAGAAGAATGGCATGGACCCAGGAGGCGGAGCTTGCAGTGAGCCGAGATCACACCACTGCACTCCAGCCTGGGCGACAGAGTGAGATGCGGTCTCAAAAAAAAAAAAAAAAAAAGAAAGGATTCAGAGGTAATTTCAATTTTCCTTGCATGAAACAGTGGGTGGGCCAGGCTGCCCCACTGACTAGAGGAGGAATCAGAGAAAAAAGGCACGACAAGACACACAAAAATGTTAATTCTCAAAATTGTAGTTCATTTTTTCACAGATTGCCCTTAAAGTAGTAAAATACATTTAGTTCATTCACCAGAGATTTGTTGAGCAGCTACTCTGTGCCAAACACTGGGCATACAGCAAGAGACAAAGCAAACATGCCCCTGCCCTGATGGAAGGTCGTGTCTGGAAGGTCGTGTCTGGAAGGTCATAACTGGAAGGTCGTGTCTAGTGGATTCATCTGCTGGTGGCTGGACCCTTTGGGCATTTCTGAAATCGACTGTGACACTGGATAGGTCTTTTCACCTCACCAGTTTGACTTTCTGTAAAATGTGTTTAGGGCAGGTATCTGCTTCCCAGGGCTGCATGGGAAAGGCACTCGCTGTGGGTGAAATGTGTGTGTCCCTCCAAAATTCATATGCTGGAACCTAACCCCCAGTGTGATAGTATTAAGAGGGGATGCCCTTGGGGAGTGACTAAGTCATGAGGGTTCCACCCTCGTGAATAGGATGAAGCTGTTCTTCTGTTCTTCTACCTCGTGAAGAAGCAACAAGAAGGCATCAACTTGGAAGCAGAAAGCAAACCCTCATCGAACACTGAATCTGCTGGCACCTGGATCATGGGTTCCCCAGCCTCAGAACCGTAAGCAATACATTTTTCTTTTTTTCTTTTTCTTTTCTTTTCATTCTTTCTCTCTCTCTCTTTTTTTTTTTTTTTTTTTTTTTTTTTTGAGGCGGAGTCTCGCTCTGTCACCCAGGCTGGAGTGCATTGGTGCGATCTCGGCTCACTACAACCTCCACATTCCCGGTTCAAGCACTTATCCCTGCCTCAGCTTCCTGAGTAGCTGGGATTACAGGCGCCTCACATCACGCCCGATTATTTTATTTTTATTTTTTGTAGTTTTAATAGAGACAGGGTTTCTCCATGTTGGCTAGGCTGGTCTAGAACTCTAAATCTCAGGTGATCCACCTGCCTCAGCCTCCCAAAGTGCTGGGATTACAGGCATGAGCCACCGCGCCCGGCCTATATTTCTGTTACTTATAAATGACCCAGTCTGTAGCATTTTGTTATAGCAGCAGAAATGGACCAATGGTGCTTAAAGTAGCAAGCGGTAGTATTACAGGCCTATCATCTGGGTGTGAAATACTAGAATTTCAGCAAATTTGCAAGTGCCTGGGATTGATAGGATAGGACGTTAGAAATCTAGGCAGTTTCAGTCTAGGCTTAGGGTGCTCCTCCTGGCCCAGCTGCGTACAGGGAGGGGGTCATGATGTGCTAGTACTGTGAGGGGCATACCCTCTGGGAGGCAAGCCCAGCCACAGTCTACCTGCAGCCATGTTTCTGAGGCAAGCACCTGACTCCAGACACATGTGATTGGTCCAGAGGTGAGCACCTGACCCAAGCTGGGCCACTGGGATTGTGGTTGGAGATAGCTGGCCTGTCCTTGAGGCTGCCGGCCTATGATCTGCAAACTCCGAGTAGAGGGACAGTGCCTTTATGGATCAAGCAACAATCAGTGCGGCTAAGGTTGAAGTCTGCAAATGTCTGATTCTGAAGCCCATGGTGTTAACTACCCTGTGTCCTGCTGCTTCTGGTACCCAGATCAGATTTCTCTTTTTCTCTGCAGGGAGGAAGCACACATCCTCTTCACTGCGTATTCTTTCTTCTTCTTCATGCCGTCCGCAGTTATTGGAGCGCTGCAGAAAACGTGTAGCCAGGCACATGTCAATGACACGTTTCAGCAGGGTGCCTCCTCAGATATGGGATTTCCAGGTCAAGCAGTGTGTGATTCTGATATTTGCTGAAATTGCCCTCTAGGTTAATCTGTATTTAAATCGAATCCTGAAGCAGAAATGGTCAAAGTAATTCTTGGTTATACTTATTTAGAAGACATGGGCAATGGATGAAACCAAACAAACAAACAAAATCTCTTCCCCCAAGCCCCTAACCCCTCAGCTGGAATTCACGGAGCTCTGCTGAATTATTGCTGGTTTGTAAATCATTGAATGTGGTTTGTGGAATTGTACTCATAAATGGCAAAAATGTAACAAATGCATACACAGTAACTACGTAAATTGACCTGTTAAGAAATAAAAAGAGTAATTAAAAGGGTACTCACAGTTCCAATCTGAAATAATATGATGAGAATATTTTTAAAACTACCATTTGTTGAGAGCTGTGATGTACAGAGTCTTCAGATGCATCTGATTTAATCTTCCTAGCAACTCCCAGGGACAGAGGCCATTATTATCCCCCATTTTACAAACAAGAAGAACGAAGTTTACAGGGGAAGTGGCTTGCAGGGTTGGGTTTTGGACAACACGCAGCCTCTAAAATCTCTCTCAAGGTACCTGCTTCTTCATAAGCTTCACATTCTCTTTAAAAGATACTCACAAAGAATGTGAATGCTTTCTTTTGTAATGTCAAAAGTAATAAACATAAAAAAACTAGCTGGGGGCATGTGTGGTATGTGCCTGTGGGCCCAACTACTCAGGAGGCTGAGGCAGGAGGATCACTTGAGCTCAGGAGATGGAGGCTACAGTGAGCCGTGATCATATCATGCTGTTGCACTCCATCCTGAGCAAGACAGCAAGGCTCTGTCAGAAGAAAGAAAGCGAGAAAGAGAAGAAAGAAAGAGAAGAGAGAAAGAGAAGAAAAAGATAAGAGAGGAAGAGAAGAAAGAAAGAAGAGAAAAGGAAAGAAAGAAAAAGAAAGAAAGAGAAAGAAAGAAAGAAGGAAAGAGAAAGAGGAATGGAAGGGAAGAGAAGGGAGGGGGAGGGGAGGGGGATGGGAGAGAGGGGGGAAGGGAAGAAAGAAAGAAGAAGGAAAGAAAGAAAGAGAAAGAAAAAAGAAAGAGAAAGAAAGTGATAGAGATGAAGAGAGTGTCATCTTCATACAATGAAGAAAGGAGTGATTAGATCACGAACTTGGCCTTCCAGCCAGGCAATCCCACCTTCAGGACTTTCTCTCTCTGTCCATATCTGGTCTTCTGGTGCCGTTCCTCCACACATGGCTTCGGTCCTCCAACCACTGCCTGACTGCGAGGTGCTCTGGGGTAGACATGAAACGGCAGTATGCCCTACAACCTGCCCCTGCTCAAACAAAGGGCGGTTTTCACTTGCAAACGGTGGCTCCAGATTGATCAAAAATTAAAAAGTAGAAAAGCAAGAGTTGGCCAGTTTGCAATGGAAAAACCACTCTCTGGACATCGGAAACATTCTGTGCAGTGTTAAAGAGCATTCGCCTAAATGAAGAATTGACTTATCTGTTTAATGTAGCTTTTTGTTGATTTTTCTTGATGCCACTCATAGCAAGTGGTATTATTCAAAAATTATGATCTGTCTGAAACTGATACACTCAGCCTTGGTGGTTGGACTGGCCACTGATAATTGGAAACAGAAACTCTGCAAGCGGCATTCTTCAAGGGAAGAGCAAGGACAGGCAAACACACACATTCCCGGAGGACTTGTGACAGACAAGGATGGCTTGGGTCTGCTTTTCAACCCACAGGCTCAAGACTTTTATTCCTTTTGAATTTGAAAGACCAGATGTTGGTGAGTATTGGATGTCCAGTGTCACTGTCAACTGCCAAGAATGTCCCGTTTTTGTTTTTTTTTTGACAGGGTCTTCCTCTATTGCCCAGGCTGGAGGGCAGTGACGTGATGACAGCTCACTGCAGCCTCCACCTCCTGGGCTCAAGTGATCCTCCCACCTCAGCACCACCCCCCCACACCCCACAGTAGCTGAGACTACAGGCACATGCCACCATGCCCAGCTAATTTTTGTGTAGGTGGGGTTTCGCCATGTTGCCCAGGCTGGTCTTGAACTCCTAGGTTCAAGTAGTCTTTCTGCCCCAGCCTCCCAAAGTGCTAGGATTCCAGGCATGAGCCACCGTGCCCAGCCGATGTCTAGTTGTTACAGCAAGTCCTGAGAGGCAACAAGGTGGACAGAACTTTCTCTAGAAGCTGAAAATGGCTTCTCCCTAGAACCTCCGGGAAAGAACACAGCCCTGCTGGTCCCTTGATTATAGCCCAGTAAGATACATTTCAGACTTCTGGCCTCCAGAATGGGAAGATAATACAATAGTGTTGTTTTAGTCTACGAAACTTTTAGTGAAGTGTTAGAGCGGCTCTGGGAAATGACCAGCACGACTGAGGCACTGGGCAAGTTGATTGCTTTTCTGGATTCCCTTTTCTTTTCATTTGTAAACTCGTATCATCTAAGGGAAGTGTGTATATTTCCTTACCGTCTTTTACCACCACATGACAACCAGTTGGTGCAAAAATTGTTCTTTGATTGCAACACTGGGTAGAAAAAAAAAACAAAAACTATGTAAAACAGAAAATTGGTTCTTGCAAAAAGGAAACGAATTGAAACATAGAACGTTTGAGTTTCACTTAGAATTGTAAAAGCACGGCATTCCAATGCTCTCCTCCCATGAGCATCTGCAAAATACGGCGCCTAGCTAAGAGAACAGAGTCTCCCGTTTTACATTTCAAATGTGAGCACAGGCTGTCAAAGGTAAATCACACACTTCCCATCGGCTGGCATTTTTCAAAAGATCAATTATGTACTGACATCTCCGTGCATATAGGCACAGGATTATTTACAGCCACCACATGAGGCTGAGACGTAGTGAGAATCTCGCCCTAAGCACAGTACAGAAATTCATATTCAGACGGCTGAGGAACGAAGGCAGTTCTGGAAGCTCAGTGGACTGTCAGAGCATCTGCCTTACAGTGGCCGGTGCGTGGTGGAGCTGCCCAAACCACAGGTGGCCCTTTCCCGTCCTCTCTTTCCCCTCCCAGCTCTGCTGCTAGTTTCCCAGCCTGGGGTTCCCCACTGCCCACTTCCACCCAGGACGAGGGACGGGAAGGCTCTCAGGGAGCCTCCAAGTCAGTCCGACCCAAACACCCGTCAGAGGAACTCGGCTCATCAACAGGAGTCCATGTGATGGCTTAAAAACAATCTGTGCTGGCTCATGACACGCGAGGCATAAATTAAATCATAACTCAGCATGCTGCTGACAGCACGTGATGACAGGTGTTGTGAATGAGTTGGCGCAGGGGCCACTGCCCCTGCCGCGCGATTGTCAGTCATGGCCACTCCTCGCTCCTCTCCCGCTGACGGGGACGGCTTGTCTAGCGATGAGGGGAGCGCCATTCGAGGTATCCGGGGTGGGAATTGGCTCGGACATGTCTCATTCTCCACGGATGGCATCGGAGCCCCGTGGTGTCAGCACATCTCCCACCGGTGGCTGGGCCGAAGCCTCTCTCAGGTGTGCAGTCCTGGGGCCCTGGGCCCGTTCACCCACGCAGGGAGCGCTCCTCCCTGCACCCTAGTGTCCACACCCGTCCCGGGTTCCTCAGATGCAGTGCACACAGTGAAGGCACCAGCAAAGCAGGGACAGCCAGAAACAGAGCAAAACCAAAGGGAAATGCATTGATGAGCAATATTTCCAAAATCAAAGCTCTCGGCTGGGCACCGTGGCTCAAACCTGTAGTCTTAGCACGTTGGGAGGCTGAGATGGGAAGATTGCTTGAGCCCAGGAGTTGGAGACCAGCCTGGGGAAGAGAGTAAGACCCTATCTCCGCAAAAAATAAAAAATATATAAAAATTAACCAGGCTTGGTGGTGGTGCCCCTGTAGTCCCAGTTACTAGGGAGGCTGAGGCGGGAGGATCCCTGGAATCCAGGAGTTCAAGGTTACAGTGAGCTGGGATCACACCATTGCACTTCAGCCCAGGTGCTAGAGACTCTACTAAAAATAAATATGTATGGCCGGGCGCGGTAGCTCACGCCTGTAATCCCAGCACTTCGGGAGGCCAAGGCGGGAAGATCACTTGAGGTCAGGAGATCGAGACCATCCTGGCCAACATGATGGAACCTCGTCTCTACTAAAAATACAAAAATCAGCTGGGCATGGTGGCGCACGCCTGTCATTTCAGCTACTTGGAAGGCTGAGGCAGGAGAATCACTTGAACCGGGGAGGCAGAGGTTGCAGTGAGCTAAGATTATGGCACTGCATTCTAGCCTGGTGACAGAGCGAGACTCCATCTCAAAATATAAATATAAATAAAAATATATAAAAGGTCTCCAAGAAGTGGAAAATTTCAGAACTTTGTTGGACTTCCTATTTATGTTATGGATGATCGTAGTTTTTTGAAATTGCCTATGGCAGAAAAACCGTAGTCCTTAGACTGTTTCTGAAAATGTTTTCTAGTCTGAGAAACCCCAAACCCAGACTCCACTTCGCTTCCATTCTCACTGTCAGGATGGCTTCTCCCTGGGAAACCCGTGAGTCTTCTCATTCCTTCTTCCCAAGCAGCCCCCACCAGGCTGCCTTTCACCTGGCTGCCATCTAACCCCAACTTTCAGGTCCAATTCCAAAGCTCCCTCTCCCAAGAACCCTCGGTGAACGTCCTGGTGAAAACTGGCCTGCCCCGTGGCTACTACGCATCATCCTGCCCAATTCGACCATAGTACTTGTCACAATCTGAAGTTGTCCTGGTGAAATCTGCAGGCTCATCATCTTCCATGAAGCCCCTGGATGGCAGGGATCCCACCCAGCTTGCCCGTGACAGTCCCCTACCCTGGCCCTGCACCTGGCGTGAAGGATAAACTCTGTGGACGTTCCCGGAGTGAAATGAGCAGATATGTAAACCAAACGCGCCCGCATGCCCTGGGCATCTTCTGTGCCCGACCCCAGTCATCGCTCCTGTGCTCTGCGCCTTCATGGCAGGATGACCCAAGAGGAGTTGTGACAGCTGTCACAGTGTGTTACTGTCACCGCGGGCCAGGTTTCACCTTGGGCCACACACGCAGTCCCAGCAGCTCCAACCCGAGATGCGTCTTCTGCTTAGCCTGCGGCTCACTCCGGCCCCAAAGGCTGCACGTCCCTGTGTGTGGGGAGTTTGCAGGAGAGCAGGTACAGGTGGCTGGCTGAGGTTACCTCCCGTCACCATCTCTCCTGCCTTCCCCCAGCCCAGCCAACCACTGACTTGGGATGGCTGGAACGAACTGAGGGGACTGGTGCAAAGGGGTTTCAGAGACCTCAAAAATACCGGAGAGAGGCGGTTGAGCACGGCAATGAGATAGTAATTCCTCTCCACGCTGCTCATGAGGCACTGGCAGATATGCACCCTGCTGGAAGCAACCAACAGCCCAGCCTCCAGAAGCTCGCTGTCATTTGGGGCAGGGGCTGCAAGGCCAGACACATGCTAAGCCTTTTTGCACAAACTGCTTATTTATTTTTTTTATTCACACTCCACTGAAGTAGCTATTCTTATTTTCCCCATATTATGGCTTAAGGAATTGAACCTTGGAGAGGTCACAAGGCTGGCCACGGTCACGCAGGTGCAAGTGGCAGGGAGGCGGGGCAAGGCTTCGAACTCACTTCTCTCAGGCTGCAAAGCCTGGAATCAAAACGACTCCTCTGGGTCCTGCAGCTCCATATTCTCCGAGCTCTGGAACATTCCAAGGAAGAGGGAAATAATCTCCCTTCTGATATCTACAGGGGGCTCTGCCAAAAGCGCCTAGGGAGGAAAGGATGTTCTTGTTTGAGTCTAGAGCGCCGCCTCTCACAGGCTTAGTGGAGGAGGAAGTGGGAGTGGCTGTGGGCTAGAAAGACCCTCAGACTCAGGGTTTTTTTCTTTTTTTTTTTTGAGGCAGAGTCTTGCTTTGTCGCCCAGGCTGGAGTGCAGTGGCACAATCTCAGCTCACTGCCAGGATTACAGGCTTGAGCCACCACGCCCGGCCTCAGACTCAGGGCTTCTAAAGCGGAGCTGAGTTTTCTTAACCTGGCAGACAGTTGCTGGGTAGAGTGCACATTCAGAGCCCCAAGCTGCAAATCTTTCTCTCTGAGTGTCTTCCCCTGGTATAGAAAAGTAGAAAGGGTTTGCAGGGTAAGACCTCCAGATTCCAGTTCAAAATATTTCCTTGGATCTTGCCATTTAAAGCCTCTTAATAGGCACTATCCTACTTCTTTCTCTACCTAAGCAGGTTGAGATGCCTTGGAGGAGGGGACGCTGTCCACAGACCTAGCTGGAAGGATTACTAATGGATTCAAGGAGACCACGTGCTTTTAAGTAGGGTCCAAAAGAAATACAATGCCAGTCACAGATGTAATTTTATATTTTCTAGTAGCTACATTATAAAAAGCAAAAAAGAAACGTGGCTGATTTTTTGTTGCTGTAAAAACACATTACATTAAATTTACCATCTTAATCATTAAATCATTAAATTTACCATCTTAATCATATACTTATGGCTCAGCAGTGTTACATATATTCACATTGTCATGCAACAATCCTGGTGACATTTATTTTAATGATGTTGTTTATTTAACTTCATACGTACCAAGTATTACCATTTCAACATGTAATCAATATACAATCATTAACAAGGTACTTTACTTTTTTCTTTAATTTCTTTAAATTTTCTTTGAAATCTGGTGTGCATTTTTTTACTTATAGCACAGCTCAATGCAGGCACTAAATTTTCAATGAAAATATTTATCACTGTTTGAATGTTATGAAATTTACAGTTGAAAAGGCAGATCACCACACCTTCCGCATTCTTGGAAGTTTTCCAGTAACTGAATTGCCAGTTTTTGAGTTTAAATTACTTAAAATTAAACAACATTCAGCCGGGCACGGTAGCTCATGCCTGTAATCCCAGCACTTTGGGAGGCTGAGGCAGGCAGATCACTTGAGGTCAGGAGTTTGAGACTAGCCTGGCCAACATGGTAAAACCCCGTCTCTACTAAAAATACAAAAATTAGCCCGGCATGGTGGTGCACGCCTGTAATCTCAGTGACTCGGGAGGCTGAGACAGGAGAATTGCTTGAACCCAGGAGGCAGAGGTTGCAGTGAGCCAAGATCGTGCCACTGCAGTCCAGCCTGGGCAACAAGAGCAAAACTCCATCTCAAAATAATAATAATAATAATAATAATAAATTAAATTAAACAACATTTTAAAAATTCAGTTCCTCCATCACACAGGCCACACATCACAGGTTCAGTAGCCACGTGTGGCTGGTGGCTCCTGTGTTGGACAGCACAGGTCAGGAACTTCTAGAAAGTGCTTCCCAAGTGGTAGCTGTGATTGTTCTACTATAACTAGCAGAATGACAGAAAATGGAGGGTTTCTCCTCTTGACCCCAGCAGTGACTACCCTGGTCAAGGAAGCTGGCTGGTTCACATCCCCCACCCCGAGCCTCAACTCAGGACCAGCCCACCCCATTCTGGGGAGGAGAAACATTCACAGCCTGAACTTCTCTCTCACCCTGCTGACTCTAGTAAATGAGGAGATTGGACTGGGAGGGGAAAAAAGGCTTCAGACTGAAAATTAAAAATCACCCTGGCTTATTTTATCACTGGAAGATCACTTCAATAACTTCCTCCAGGAAATTGCAAAGGGAAGTCATTATCCAAGGTGGGGAGGGGAAGACAGTCCACGTGAAGCGCAGATGCAGCCCCCGTGCAAGGGAGAGTAGGGGCAGGGGCGGGTGTTTACTGGGTCATTTAACCGGGTTTCTATTTTTTTAAGTTTCCTTTTCTACGACTATTTGTTGACCCTAATTGTTTCCATGCCCATGAGATGCGTCCCTGAACTTCCTCCTGTGGCCTGTCGGTGGGGCCGGGTGGCTCCCTCTAATTGCCTGTGTTCCTGCCTTTTCCCTCGAGTCTCCAGGGCAGGCCAGTTCCCACATATGCTTCCAGAACCATCTTAATAGAGGGGCAGCAGCGCCCAGCTGACGACATATGTTTAGCTGCTTGCTGAGGTCGGCCAAGCGTGCAATATCACATTACATGAATGGGGAGGGTCAGGCCCAAACAAGCTGCTTTTTACAAGCGCTGGCTTAAGGATTTGCTGCTAAATAGGGCTAACATGGTGGGGGAGTGTGGGGTGGGTAGCAGGCTTCTTGTCCAGCTCTGCTCTCTGTCTCCGTTTTGCATTGATTAGAAAGTTTTCGGTCTCCCAGGACAACGCTCTGTTAGAAAACGCCTTTGCAGCTACTGGGGTTCCCAGACCGAGGTAAAAACGGGGGCCTTGAGCCGGGAAAAATGTGGTCGAGGGTCTCTTGATATGTGGGGCTTCAGGACGCCAGCTGAGAGCCCTGGCCTGAAGAGCCAGCAGCCCTCTGCCCGCTGGCCACTGCATTTATGCTCCATTAACCCCAGGCAGGCCCAAGGGGTAGATGGCGGCAAAGCAGAGAAAGACAGGCCAAGGCTGCTCTCGCCTGGGCCAGTGCCAGCATAGATGCGGGCAAATGCAAGGCCACCACTCACCTGCTGGGGCCCTACAGCTGCCCACTGGCCCCCAGAATGTGCCTGCACAAACTCCCCTCCAGAAATCATCACAGGCCCTCCTTGAACCTGAGCCAGCTGAGGGCCTGAAGAATATTCTAGACAGAAATCAAATGACATTTCAGGAGCTGGGTGCAGTGACTCATGCCTGTAATCCCAGTACTTTGGGAGACTGAGGCAGGTGGATCACTTGAGGTAAGGAGTTTGAAACCAGCCTGGCCAATATGGTGAAATGCTGTCTCTACTAAAAATATAAAAATTAGCCAGGTGTGGGGGTGTGCACCTGTAATCCCAGCTACTGGGGAGGCTGAGGCAGAATTGCTTGAACCTAGGAGGAAGAGGTTGCAGTGAGCTGAGATCACACCACTGCACTCCAGCCTGAACAACAGAGCGACATTCTGTTTTTTTTAAAAAAAAGTGACAATCAGGGTCCCCTGTCAACAACAGTGAGGACGAGGTCATCTACTGAGCTCTCACTGCATCCATGGACTAACTGATTTAATCTTCACAACACCCAGAGAGGGGAGCACTATTATTATGCCCATTTGAAAGCTGAGAACATAGAGGCAGAACAATTGAAGTAATTGACCCAAGGTTGGCTTCTATCAGAGTACCATTCATGCCTTCTCATGCAAATGAATATTTAAAAATTTCCTTTCTTGCCTCCCTCTTTCTCTTCCACCCTTCCTTCCTTCACTCCTTACATTTTTGATATGAAAGCTGTTTTTTGTTTTAAAAAAAGAAGCCAATGATACGAAAGTGAGGAAGATAAGACATCAAAGTGTCCCACACCTGTGACTTACTCCTCTTAAGCTGCTCATCATTTCATCAGTATCACGTTCACACACAGTGTTTTTAGTAAGCAAGTGTCATGAATTCATTCAACAAACATTCGATGAGGATTCAGAACGTGTAAAGGATTGTGCTACAGGGGTAGATGTTTCTCAGCTTCAGTACTAATGGCATTCGGGGCTGATTAATTCTCTGTCTTGCGGGGCTGTGCCGTGCACTGCAGGGTGTTCAGCAACATCCCTGGCCTCTACTTATCAGATGCCTCAGCATCCGCCCCTTAGTTGTGACAACCAAAAATGTCTCCAGACATGGCCACATGTCCCGTGGAGCCTAATGTCATCCCCGGATGAGAACCGCTGGTCTGGGTGGATGGAGCTGTACGGGGCTCTTCTGCTGAACTTTCCCTTAGCTGTTGCATAGTGGCATCCTGAGGCTTTCCCTTAGCTGTTGCATAGTGGCATCCTGAGGCTTTCCCTTAGCTGTTGCATAGTGGCATCCTGAGGCTTTCCCTTAGCTGTTGCATAGTGGCATCCTGAGGCTTTCCCTTAGCTGTTGCATAGTGGCATCCTGAGGCTTTCCCTTAGCTGTTGCATAGTGGCATCCTGAGGCTTAAGCTCAGACATCCCTAACTCTCACTTTTTACACCAGATTCAAGAGTATGGAGGTGCTAGAACTTAGTGAACTCCCCATTAATAGATATTTGGGGCTGTTTCCAATTTTTCTGCATAACAATCAATGTCACAACTGCTTGTTCACACCTGCATCTGCATACACACATCTGAGTATTACTACAGGACAGATTCCAGCAAAATTGCTGGATCAAAGTACAGGCATTTAAATGTTTGCTATAAAATGTTAACATCCCCTCCAAAAGAGGGTTGTACCGATTCGTCCCCTCACTGAGGGCATTTGAGAGTGCCTGCTAACTGCCCCCTTGCTGACAGGGATCAAAGCCATCAGGAAGAGCCCTCGGAAGAACAGAATGAGTTGAACATGTCAGAGAAAAGAGGTGATCCCACGTTTCACTCAACGGGGCTCTTAGGTCATTTGTTTGCACTTTGCTTTTAACCTTATTTTTCATGAAATAAACATAATTACTCAAAGTGGCAACTTCAAAATTTCCAACATGCATAAATAGAGGACTCGCATTTGAACTTCAAAATATTAATGAATAAATTAGAAGCAGGTGGGAGGGTCCTAGATTAGTGACCCTGTTGCAAAGAGAGAGGGCCTGGCAGACTAGCCCAACCTCAGGATTCCTCTGCCATCCCAGGATGGAGGCCAAGCTCTGAGTCCCAGAGAGATGTGGATAGCCCAGGTGCATCATCTCTGAAGGCCATGCAAGGCAGGTTGGGTGCCCTGCCCCCAGAGACCTGTGCTCCCCAGAGACAGTGGATGTCCTAAAGAGGACGGCTCCCTGAGGTCACCCTCCTCCCTGTAATAACCTGCTGCTCTTCTGCCTTCAGGTTCCCCTTCCAATGACAAATCTCTGGCTCAGTTTGCATTTCCCCTCTGAATTAAATTTGGAGCAAGAAATTATTTTTTTCTGTTTGAATACAGATAGGAGAGCAGGTCGGGCGCGGTGGCTCATGCCTGTAATCCCAGTACTTTGGGAGGCCAAAGCCGGCTGATCATCTGAGGTCAGGAGCTTGAGAATAGCCTGGCCAACAGGGCAAACCTCCATCTTTACTAAAAATAAAAAAAATTAACCAGGCATGGTGGCATGTGCCTGTAATCCCAGCTACTTGGGAGGCTGGAGAATTGTTTGAACACAGGAGGTGGAGGTTGCAGTGAGCCGAGATCATGCCACTGCACTCCAGCCTGGGCAACAGAGACTCTGACTCAAAAAGCAAAACAAAACAAAAACAACAACAACGAAAACAAATAGGCAAGCAAAAATGCCTCCAAGGAATTTCAAGATAATGTTGTCGATTTGATCACAATGGGAACCTCCAATCTTTGCAATGGTTATTCAAATGGATAACACTCTGAACATCTATTTTTTTAAAAAAAACTAAATGAGAAAGAAACTATAGAAATAGCTAAATCATGCATATGGGTGCAACATTTCAAAGGCAAAGAAAAAGTTATGAGAGAAGTAAGCTTCCCTCCCTGCTCCTGTATACCCACTGTTACTATCGGGGTAACCCACATGACATCTCAATATTTACTTGTTTTCCACCAAAAAAAATGGCAGTTTCACTGGATGCAGTGGCTCATGCCTGTCATCCCAGGATGGCTTGAGCCCAGGAGTTTGAGACCAGCCTGGGCAACATAGGGAGACCTCATCTCCACAAAAGCACAAAAATTAGCCAGATATGGTGGTACACCATTAGTCTCAGCGACTCAGGAGGCTGAGATGGGAGGATCACTTGAGCCTGGACAGTCAAGGCTGCAGTGAGCCATAATCGTACCACTGTACTCCAGTCTAGGTGACAGAGTAGGAACCTGTCCAAAAAAAAAAAAAAAAGGACCGTTTCATATGATTCAATCTGTTACTCCCAGTTTCTCATTTTCTCAGATACTCTGTGTGTATAAATATGCACTTAGATAGAATCTTTCTGTTTTCTTTTTTATATAAATTACAGCAAATTATACACACTGTTTTTTCAGCAAATTATACACACTTCCTTATTTCACTTAACAATGTATCTTGAAGGTAGCTCCATTTTAGTATTTAAAAAACAGCCTCATTCTCTTTTTAACAGCCACGGAATATTCTGTTGAATGGATGTGTCACAATCTATTTAGCCAGTCTCCAGTGATGGACAATTAGATTGTTTTCAGTCTCTTTCTACCAAAAACAATGCTGCAATGCCTATCTTTGTACACACATTATGTCTCACAAGTGGGAGTGTGTTTGTGGGGTAATAAATTATTCAAGGTGCAATTGCTGGGCCAGAGGATGTGTGTCTTTTTCATTAGGAAATCTATTGCCTAATTGTCCTCCACAGACGTTGCGTCAATTTATACCCTGAGTAGACTGACAGGTCCAGCTTGACACTGTGCATGATTTTAAGGTCCACAGAGCAATGAATGTTCTCCATGGCTGAGATGAGTGGCACTACCAGGGGCAGTCTGGGAAATGTGGAGTGTCTAGATAACATGCCAAGTTTGGCTCTGTCTCCTCCAAAAGGCAGATAAGGATAGGGAAGTCTCCTCTGCAAAGCAGTCTGTTAGCCTGGAAGGTTGTGACTGGGAAAAGGAAAGGAGGGTGTCTCCATGTATTGGAGATAAAAGAGGGAAGTTAGGCCCTAAGACCCTCTGGACTCTCTTCTGCTCCCAACCTAGGAAGGACTGTCACCCCAGAAGCTGTTCAACCTCAGGTGCCCACTTCACAAGCATTAGGTAAAAGACATTGTTGACACAGTATGTGGCTAAAGTGTGTGCCACAGATTGATCATCATTAAGTGGCATGAGTTTCTGGTCTACCAGTGTGCTCTGGCAAGCCAGTTGACCATCATTAGGCTAGGGATGGACAAGCCAGTGGCTGATCTTGGGAAGCAGTTTCGCATGTTTCAATATGTTCTTAATTTCTTTAAAATTCTCCCTGGAGAAGGTGAAAACAGATTCCCTCCCCTTCAATGTGGGCCAGGCTGGATGGTGAAATAACTGTCTGTGACTTGCAAGACTAACTCATGCAAGGCAATACAGCTTCCGCTGGTTCTCTCCTTGGATTGCCCACTGTGGGAAAAGCCAGCTGCCATGTTGCAAGGACACTTAAGCAGCCTGTAGAGGGGTCCACATGGGGAGGAGGTGAAGCTCCTCACCAACCAGCAGCACCAACTTGTCAGTCACCTTGGCCATCACCTTGAAAGTGGATCCCCCAGCCCCAGTCAAGCCTTCTGATGACGGTGGCTTTGGTCAACTTCTTGACTACAACAACCTCATGAGAGACCCTGAGTCAGAACTGGTCAGCTAAAGGGCTCCTATATTTCTAACCCATAGAAACTGGAAGAATATACATGTTTATTGCTGTTTTAGGACACTAAGCTCTGGATAATTTATTGCCCAGCAATAAGTAACCATACACATGGCCAGGATGATCAACTTGTGATGAGCCTGTTCCATCTGCTTCTTTGCCTCTACTTCATGTCTCCCAGCCTTGTGAGGAGGCAGAGATCCTCTTCAAATGACATGGAAGAGCAGATTTCTACATCTTTTATGAGGTCAACATGGAGACAATGCAGCCCATTACAAGAGGTCAAGAAGGATCCTGAATGCTTCTCTTCACCTTCACTGCTACCCTGTCACTGCAGGGTATGGGAGCATTTCATAAGCTCCCTTACCCTCAGCTGTGTCATCTGAAAAATGGGGTGATAACCAAAGATGTAGTGTGGGCCCAGATAAGCTCTTCAAGTCCCTTAAAGCATTGAGCACAAGCTTTTACACATTTTAATTCATTCACGCATAAATCATCCATTTATCCACTCAGCAAATTTATGCTAAATGCCTACAATGTTTTAGGTACCATGAGAGGTGCTAGGGATATGAAAGAGAGCAAATCAATATCCCTATTATCAAGGGGATCCCAGTCCAATGGGAGAGAAGATGGAGAGATGGACCAGTAACACATGATGTAATACAACTGTGCCAGGGCTGAATGATTACAGCAAGGAGAGCGGCCCCCTCCCAGGGTGGAGGAGCAGAGACGTACAGATTGTGACTCTTGAGTGGGCCCTACGACCCCTGCCTTGCAGAACCACAAAATCAGGCATAGTGTTCCAGGTTCTTGATCCAGTGTAAGTGGCAAAAATGGAATCAGAGAAGGTTGGGATGTGAGGCTAGACATCCTGATGACCTAGCTGGACATATGCACTAAGTAAGGTCCAGAGGGAAGAGAGCTTGCCCAAGGTTGTGCAGATCCATTCACCCCTTGAACTTGCCCAGTTCATTGCTTCCCCCAGGCCTTTGCACATGAAGTTCCTCTTTGCTAAGATCACTCCCACCCTATCCCCACTTTCTGGTTCAGGGAGCAGTGAGCTCCTTGTCACCCTCCAGATCTCTGTTGACATGCTTTCTTTGCAGCAAGGGCACTATAATGAAGCCTGTCTTTGCCCACACTCTTCAGCCCTGTTTCATTTTTTCATGGCACTTGGACAATAGTAATTGTGCTATGTATTATATGAGTTTCCCTTCCTGTTTTTGGTTGGCCTTTCTCATTAGAGTGTAAGCTCCACCCAGAAGGATAGGAATATTGTCTTGTTCATTCACTGTAACCTCAGTGAGGTACTGAAAAAAAAAAAAGATTGGATAAAATAATGAATGAATGTATTAGTCACTGCATATTCTTTATCTCATTTAATCTTCACAGTAAACCTTCAAGAAATTGTTAGCCTCCTGTTCGCCTACCCATCATCATCACCACACACCATACCCAGGTGCCCACACTTGGGGAGCCGGCTCCACCCTCTGTGTCCTGGGCAGGTGCTGCCTCCCCAGCCCAGGGATGTGAATGATGATGGTTTTAAGCCAATTATGGTAATTCCACTTTTTTCTTCCATGGTTGATCTGGACATTTGCATTTGATGTCGCCCTGGCCAATGAGCGTTGACGGGAAGCCTCCTAGGGCAGTGCTGCCCAAACTGCAAATTACCTCAATCAGCTGGGCAGCTTGTGAAGATGCAGACTCTGATTCAGCAGGTCTGGGTGGGGCTCATGAGTAGGTGCCTCTAACGAGCTTCGGAGTGATACCGATGCTCCTGGTCCATGAACCACACCTTGAGTTATGAGACCCTAAGTAGTTCCAGGAAAGGTTTTCCTTCCCTACAGAAAGAGTGCCGCAAAGATGAACTGTCTCTTTTTTGCCATTATTGTGCAACGATGTGCTGCTGGGAGCTGCAGCTGCACCACTCAGATTGACCACAGGAGGATAAAACCAGCATGGGCCAAACTAACACCTGGAGGATGGCAGGAGGAAATACAGAAAGCCCCAGAGCCTGGGTGACACTGTGGACCCTCTTAACCAACCCAGGGGATTCTATAGGACAATAAACGCTATTTAAAAAAAGCCAAAGTTTACAAAAACAGAGCAAAAATAAAAATAAAAAAGCCACATTGAGTTGGGACTCCACGACTTGCAGCCCAAAGTGTAGCATCAAGCCATGTACCATGTACATAATTACAGCACCATAGACTGATGCTATAAAGCAGCAACTTGGTGTGGAGTAAAAAAGACCAACCTTTATTTTCTTTGTTTATTTGAGATGGAGTCTTACTCCGTCACCCAGGCTGGAGTGCAGTGGTGCAGTCTGCTCACTCCAACCTCCATCTCCCAAGCTCAAGTGATTATCCTGCCTCACCCTCCTGAGTAGCTGGGATTACAGGTGCGTGCCACCATGACCGGCTAGTTTTTGTACTTTTTTTTTTTTTAGTAGAGATAGGGTTTCATCCTGTTGGCCAGGTTAGTCTCGAACTCCTGACCTCAAATGATCTGCTTGCTTCAACCTCCCAAAGTGCTGGGATCACAGGGGTGAGCCACCATGCCTAGCCAAGATCAACCTTTGAACCAGACCAGTCTGGGGACTTATTCCAGCTCTGCCCCTTATCGGCACTGCCACCTCATCCTCACCAAGCCTCAATTTTCTCGTCTATACAATAGGTTTTTTGATGATCAATAAAAGAATCCATACATGTAGAATCCTCTATGCAGTATTATCCAATACAAAGAGAATGCAAACCACATGTGTGCTTTTAACTTTCCTAATAGCCACACTCAAATTTAACAGGTGGAACTAATTTTAATATAATGTATTTGGCTGAAAAGATTATCATTTCAACATGTAATCAATATAAAAATCAGATATTTTACATTTTTTTGGTACTAGGTCTTCAAAATCTGGTGTGTACATTTTACCCTGACAGCACATCTCAATTCAGACCAGCACACTTCAAATGTTCAAGAGCCATGTGTGGCTAGTAGCTGCTGTATCAGCTCAGTTCTAGTAGCTGCTGTATTAGCTCAGTTCTAGCATAAGGCTGGGGCCCATAAGAAATATGACACAACTATGGATCACTTCTTGCTGCTCTTAACATGGGTACTAGAGAAAAGAGGAGATTCTGGGTTTTGGAGAGAGCTTTCAAACATGGAACCCCCTGAGCTGAAAGCCACCTGGTGAAGAGAGTCTGCTGCTTCAGGTTAGTTCTGAAAACTCTGAGAGCTGCTTGCTCATGGTCTTCATGAAAACCACAAAGAAAGGCAAATGATAGCACAGCATCCCTCAGGCAGAGCCTCTCCCACAAGATTTAAATTTAAATAATGTCTCCTATGAGTTATGCTGAGGGCGTTCCAAATTTCCCAAACCATTGCTACTTAAATGTCATGTCCCCTGCTCATAACTCTCTGTCTCTTTTTTTTTTTTTCGAGATGGAGTCTTGCTCTGTCGCCCAGGCTGGAGTGCAGTGGTGCCATCTTGGCTCACTGCAACCTCCGCCTCCCAGGTTCAAGCAATTCTCTTGCCTCAGCCTCCCAAGTAGCTGGGATTAAAGGCACCTGCCACCATGCCCAGCTAATTTTTGTATTTTTAGTGGAGATGGGGTTCGCCGTGTTGGCCAGGCTGATCTTGAACTGCTGACCTCAAGTGATCTGCCCACCTCAGCCATCCAAAGTGCTGGGATTCCAGGTGTGAACCACCGCGCCCAGCCACCTGCTCATAACTTTCAACAGCTGCTTATTTTCTGTTGGGTTAACGCTGAACTCCTGGGGCTTCTAAGCTGTTCTGGAGCCTGAATCCATCTCAGTTCATCTGGTCCAGTCTTCCCATTGCTCCGTTGTAGTTAAGGCAGCCACAGGCCAGGCCTGTGGATTGTCAGGGAGAAAAAAGAGGTGGACAATGGTGCTGAGACCAACGGCTTGGGAGATCGTGGGTGGAGTCAAGCTGGCTGAGATCACAGACATCACAGTGAACATGTTACAGTCATTACATCTCATGGGGCGTGCTCATCCATGCTAACTCAGTAGGTCTTTGCCACAGCTCCACAACATAATGTAGTGGATGTCTGCTGTTTAACCTGTCCTGCATCCCTTTCCCATTTCTGGTAAGAGCACCCCAACCTCTGACTTGGAGGGTCTACCCCTCTGTGCTCTATCAATGTGGTTCTGGTGGTACCAACGACAATGTGGCACTCTTCACTCTGTGCCACAGGGAGGTCTGTGACCCAGGCCAGGCCAACCCTAATGCTCTATCCTTTTGGTCACAGTGATTAGACCCGGGAACTAGACATGTGTCACGAGTCTGGCCAATCAGAGCCTTCCCTGGGATCTCTAAATACTGATGTGAGCTGATTATGCAATGAAGATACACAAATGGAGCTCGTTTTCATCTGGTCTGAAGGCATGTGGGAGAAACTCCTCTGCAGGAAGACAGCATGAGGCCAACTTGCAAGAGAAGCAGAGGTGAAAGAGAAGGAAATGGGAGAGAGAGGAAATGATATATCCTTTGAACTGCTAGATCCAGCTGTGCCTGAAGCCAGCCCCACTTTTTTTTCTTTCCTTTCGTGGATCTGCTTGGCATCTTTTACTTAAGCCAGTTTGAGTTGGAGTTCCAGCACATGCAACCAAAATAGTTCTGACGAGCGTAAGTCAAGATTAGCCCCCCCGTTGCATGAATGAAAAGACTAAGGCCAAAAAAAGATAAATAATTGCTCCAGGCCCCCTAGAATGCAGAGCCAGGATTTGAGTCCTCCTCCTTGGGCTTCTCATCCCATGCTCTTTCCACAACATCCCCCGCTGTGCTTAGTGTCTGCATTAGTTTCCCATGGTTGCTGTGGTAAATTGCCACAGACTTGATGGCTTAAAACAATATAAATGTATTTCACAGATCTGGAAGCCAGAATCGGAAACCATGATTAACACACTGAACGAAACCACAAGGTATCAGTAGAGCCGTCCTCCCTCCGCAAGCCCCACAGGAGGATCTGTGTCTTCGTCTTCCAGCACCTGGTGGCTGCCAGCATTCCTCAGCTTGTGGCTGAATCCATCCAATCTGCCTCTGTCATTACTCGTCCTCCCCTCTGTGCGTGTCAAATCTCTGTCTGTCTCTTATGAGGACACTTGTGATGGTCCTTAGGGCCCACCTCGATAAGCCTAGATTATCCTCTCATCTCAGAAAGATTCTTAACTTAATCACATCTGCAAAGAGCCTTTTTCTCCAAAGTCATATTCACAGGTTCTAGGGATTAGGACCCAATATCTTTAGGGATTACGACCCAATATCTGTAGGTGGCCACTATTTAGGCTAATACAGCATCTGAGCTCTCAGGATTTAGTGTTTAAACCATCCATGAATCGGCCCTGAACAAAACCTTCAGGACCCAATAGTCCAGTCTCCCCAGCCCAGTGGTTAGTTCCCAGCCTTCTCTTTCTCCTCCGTTCAGATGCCAGCACACGACTGAGCACAGAAGTCAGTCCTGACCCAGCCTCCCCTACCCTAGGCAAGAGTAAACCAAGGGTGTTTCACCATTTTAAACAAATGGACCCCTTTCTCCTTCCTAAAGGCGATGCCTGCCGTTCACCCTGCTTAAATCTGCATCTTTTGGTTGTAAGAAACAGAACCACCATGGCTATCTCACACAATAGGAGTATGTTATAAAGCTACATTGCACATTGCTGGGGTTCAGGGAAAGAGCTACAAGCACAGACCTGGGGGTCTGACTGCCTGCATTCGAATCCCAGCTCTGCCATTTTTTGGCTGTGACTTTTCAACAGATCATTTAACTGCTGGGAGCCTGGAGCCTCTGCTGCCCTGGAGATGGGGATGCTGGTCTTACCTCAGGGCTGGGTGACTGTGAGGGTTAAATGGGAGTGCATGCATTCCTGGAGGAGCCTGGCAGTGTTATTACTGTTACCGTCACAGGGAATCTGCATTTTTTTCCCTTTGCTATAAACTGACTTTCTCGGGTTATAAATGTTAGATACTATTATTTCTACCAAATAGAATCTGAGGGTTATGACTTCCTTGGACCCCTCACAGTGTGTAAATCCTCAGAACCCCAAGTGGTACCCTGCCTCTGTGGGCCAGGGCTCCCAACAGGCCCCAGGGCATCCTTCCATGCCCACCTCCATCCTGCAGGCCCTTCTGGGCTTCCCACCCTGGGGGCATTGGTTGGCACAACCCACTGCATCTCAGTGCCCCACCCTGGTCCAATCAGCACATCCCATAACTTCTCAGCACACGTCCCTGGTCCAATCAGCAATGGGCAGTTGGACAGCATGGGCGGGGCTGGGGGTAGGGTTGGGTGCCTGTGAGACCCAGGTGCAAGACTTGGTCTGGCCCCAGGACAGGTCCTGAGGGCGGGCAGTGTGGGCAGCCCAAGGCCATGGCATCTCTCGGCTTTGCTTCCCCGAGAGCCTGCCCCCACCTCCTCCACTTTATTCTCACTCTTCTCCAAGCACTGGGTCCACAGCCTCCCTCCAGCCCCCTATGAAGCCTCCCGGTATTTATTCACCCCATCGTGAGCTTCCCTTTAGGACGATCCAAGTCCTTATCTCCAGTGGGATACATAAGACTTTGCAAATTCTTCCCTAATCATGTGCTCCCATCATGTTTCTATTTTCCTCGTTGGAAACAACTATAACAAAACGATCCTAAAAGCAGCAGACGGTGCTGGGCTGTGGTAGTTACCAGGCAGTGGCTAAGTGCCTTTATGTGGATTAACTCGTTTCACTGCAGACGCACACACGTCCATGCAGGTGGAGTGTAGGAGCTTTATTTTATTGCTGATGAAGCTTTGGAATCTGGTAAGTCTCAGGGTCAACAGACCTTCCACCAAGGTTAGTTCCATTCTTTTCCTAAGTGAATTCCAAATAAATAAACGTGAATGCTAAAACCATATTGCCCTGTAGCATTACTTTAAAAATAAAACAACTAATGACTTTTTTTTGATTACAAAGTAAAATCTGTTCGTATGGAAAATTTGAAAAAAAAAAAAAAACCATACTGAGCGAAAATAAAAATCACCCACATAAATATTTTGGTTACAGCTATTTCCAAACTATCTGTCGATCTGCTTCTATCTATTTTTTAGGGGATTAAATTTAAGCCATAACTTACTTATTATTTATTTAATTAATTTATTTTTTTGAGACAGAGTTTTGCTCTTGTTGCCCAGGCTGGAGTGCAATGGCGCGATCTCGGCTCACCGCAACTTCCGCCTCCCAGGTTCAAGCGATTCTCCTGCCTCAGCCTCCCAAGTAGCTTGGATTACAGGCATGCGCCACCACACCCAGCTAATTTTGTATTTTCAGTAGAGACGGGGTTTCTCCGTGTTGGTCAGGCTGGTCTCGAACTCCTGACGTCAGATGGATCCACCTGCCAGGGCCTCCCAAAGTGCTGGGATTACAGGCGTGAGCCACTGCGCCCGGCCTACGGCATGACTTTTTAACATTTTCCAAGTCTCTAGGGTTCTGTTTGGATATTTATGTTGTACCCTATTTTTCTGCTATTGTAATACCTGAAAATATTCTTAAACCTGTATTTCTGCCTGCTTTTCTGATCAATCATTTCCTTAGGATAAGAAGTGTGTATTTTTTTTCCTTTTTTTGAGACAAGTTCTCACTCTGCTACCCAGGCTGGAGTGCAGTGGTACAATCATAGCTCACTGCAGCCTCCAACTACTGGGCTCAAGCCATCCTCCCACCTCAGCCTCTCCAGTAGGACCACAGGTGTGTACCACCATGCCCAGCTAATTAAAAAAAAATTTTTTTTTGTAGAGACAGGATCTTCCTAGGCTGGTCTTGCATTCCCTGGGCTCAAGAGATCCGCCCACCTCAGCCTCCTAAAGTGCTGAGATTACAGGCGTGAGCCACCATGTCTGGCCTGGGGATGTATTTGTTTCAAGCTTCAGATGCACATTGCCATCCCTCCACAGTGTCAGAAGGACCCCACTCACCTCCTCAGCAGCTCAGGGGTTATTTTGGTTTTGTTTTTTAAATCTTTGCCCGTGTTTTCCTTTGCATTCTTAAATTCCTGATGCCAGGATTTCATTTTTTATTTCATTTTTTTATTTCATTTTTCTATATGGAATTTATTCCATATTCCTTATTCTATATTCATTTATTTCATTTTTCTATATGGAATTTACTGGCCATTTGGGCTTCCTTTCCTCTTCTTTACAGCACAGATTTTACACATTTTCTCCCCAGCCTTGGCATTTTCTTTTTTTCAAACCTTATTTCCCCTTCCCCTTGATCTATTATCTATTTAAAACATGATGCTGGTTATGAGTCCCTTCTGCTTTAAAGGTTGGATAAATGGATGTACGGCATCAGCTCAACAGCTGAATTAGTTTTCAGGTCATCCCACCCAGCTATGCTAGTCTTTTTTTTTTTCTTAAGACACGGTCTCACTCCCATGGCCCAGGCTGGAGTGCAGTGGCATGAACACAGCTCACTGCAGCCTTGACCTCCCTGGGCTCAGGTGATCCTCCCACCTGAGCATCCTGAGTAGCTGGGACTAAAAGCATGCACCACCACGCCCGGCTGACTTTTGTATCTTTGTAGAGATGAGGTTTCACCATGTTGCTCAGGCTGGTCTTGAACTCCTGGGCTCAAGGGATTCTGCCCACCTCAGCCTCCCAAAGTGCTGGGATTACAGGTGTGAGCCACAGCGCCCAGCCTAGCTATTCTATTCTTGCCACTGGAAAACCCTCACAGAAGAAGTATGGGAGGCCACATCGGAGAAGAGGAGGTTATGCTAAAGTGTCCAGAAAAATAGTGCCTACATAAAATAATTTAGGATCTCTAAAATTTACTATTCACTTCCCATCCCATCGGGTTGTGAAGATGAAATGATATAACATATATGAAAACAGAGCATTCTCTGCTCAGTTCTTTGGAGGGTAGAAGTATTTAGACAAAACACTTCAGAGTTTATAAACATTTATCAAGAGCATTTTGCAGCTCACCCCAAGGCTCTCTGGTAGACGCCACCTCATCTGAAATTGGCAATGCTTTGCTGGATCAGAGAAGTTACATGAAAGGGGACTTAAAATGAAAGGAACAGCCCACAGGAGCTTCCTGTTCAGTACCCGAAATTGGACAGGTTTTATCCCAGCAAATCATAATCACCTTGCAAAGCAGATAGAATCACTCTTCAATAGCTGATGTTTATTGCTTATTACGTGCCTACTGTGTGCTAGGCTCAGCTCTAAGTCCCTGGGGATGGAACAAGGAGGGAGGAAGACAGACAAGCCACCTGCCCTCACAGGGCTTTAGGTTCCAGGGGTACAATTCCAAGGAGATGTTACCCTCTTTTGATTGACGGAAGTCTCAGGGGTGGTCAGTCACCTGCCATGGCCAGCCAGGACTAGAATGCAGATGTCCCTAACCTCAAAGCCCCTCACTATCCTGGGGCCCCAATTCTCTACTACATCGAAGCAGCCGGTACCTCACATGTGTATTCTCATCTCCGTTCAGAAAGCTCCTAACTACATTTCCTGGAGGTGCCCTGCGTCCAAAGGTGCGTTTTGTCTGATCAGGCCCATAGATAGGGGCCTGTCATGGAAAGTGGCAAAACCAAAACCATCCAGAGTGATTTAACCCTTTGCTGCCCATTTGCTGCTGTCATGGGGCAGGAGGACAGGAGCTGTTTCAGACCCAAGACTTTTCTGGGGATTCTAGATGGAGGAGTCCTAATGCCTGTTTACTCTGTCTCTGTATTTGCAAGTGTTTCCCTGGGCTTAAAAGGGCAGAGAGGGGAGGCTCCTGTTCTAACAGCAATGAAGCCGTCTTGCCGCTGGTAAGAAATAAAATGATGACAAAGTTGCTGGGCCTCAAGTCTGTCACCCACACCCCACTTCTCTGGCCCACTCAGACACGGTCCTCCTGGAGCCAGTCCAGGGCCCTCCTCTTCTCTGCTGGGGACAAAATGGGAATAATAACACTAATAATGGTAAAGAAATGAAGCATTTGCTTTCTTTTCAAAGCTCTCCCACGGGTTCGGCTGGGCTTTCTGGCCAATTCTCCCAAGGCTTTAGAAAATAGGTTTGAGTTTGCTGAGGGCTCTGTGTCCACCTGTTGAAGAAGGCTGAGGGAGTAACTGCGTTTCGGGTTGCTCTCAAGACAGTGCACAGAAACGAGAGGTCCAAACTCTCACCTCCAAGGTAAACCCTTCTGATTTTAAAGGTTTGTGGGAATGCCGGCATCACTGAGCAGCCCCAATCCTCAAAGAACACTTGATAATGATTTATGGTTGTGGCTTTACCAACCAGGCATGGCAGGAGTGGGAATATTCATGCTGATGCTTATTCGTGATCTGTGCTAGGTGAATTACAGGCATGGTCAGGTGTCAGCCTGGAGACAGCCCCACTGTGGAGTAGGTGACACATGCCCAAGTCCCCTGATTTGCCCAGAGGTGCACAGTTAATTAGTGAAGGCAGAATCCAAATGCAGATCCATCTGCTCCACTGTCCTGGGTCTGTTTTGTTTGTTTGTTTGTTTGTTTGTTTTTTGAAATGGAGTCTCTGTCACCCAGGCTGAAGTGCAGTAGTATGATCTTGGCTTACCGAAACCTTCGCCTCCCAGGTTCAAGCTATTCTCCCACCTCAGCCTCCCGAGTAGCTGGGATTATAGGCACGTGCCACCACACCCGGCTAATTTTTTTTAGAGATGGGGTTTCACCATGTTGGCCAGGCTGGTCTCGAACTTCTGACCTCAGGAGATCTGCCTGCCTTGGCCTCCCAACATACTGGGATTATAGGCATGAGCCACTGTGCCTGTCCTGGATCTGTTTTTAAAGCAAAACCTGGTGTCTCCCACCTTCAGCTGGCCACTGGAGCACTTTAGACTCCATCTGGGGAGCAGAGTGCCTTCCAGGCACTTTCCCTCTGCCCCAGGCTGGCAGCACAGGGTCCCACTCGCCATTTGGGGCCCTGGAAGGCAGAGGGGCCTGGGGTGAGTCTGAGTCTGCTCCCTCTGTAGTGAAGGCAGAATCCAGGGAGCTGGCCTTTCAAATGCAGAAAACAATTGTCCTGCCTTCCAAGCAAAGGGCAAGGGCTCATTTTGGAATCTTCCCGTTGCTCCTTTCCCCACTTCAGATCTGAGACTGCTTTTTCCAGCCTCCGCAGAAGGCAGGCCTAGCAGGCACCCTCAAACAGACTTCCAAGTGGGACTTTCAGTGCCAGGCGAGGTGTCACCCAGGACCCCCCCACCCATAGGCTGAGGGAGAGAACAGTGCCAGATGACACCCTACCTGCCACCTGCATCCCCTCCCAGTGTGACCCTGGGCAAGTAACATGGCTTCCTCTGCAGTCTCAGCACTGTCTTCCTTACTGGCTGATGAGGAGGGTCCCATGGAAACTGGCTCCTGGCAAATGCTCTGCTAAACGGAAAATGGGAGACAGGCGTGGGGGTGGGGGCACAGGTGCCAATGTGGTGCCTTCAGTTTGCTTCCCCCCTCCATTTTGGGCTTCTCTTGGTTTGTTAGTGACTAATGGGACTCAGGCAAACTCTCAGGCGCATCCAAAGGAGAAGTTGTACTTGGAAATGAGACTCTATCCCCTTGAGTCAGATGGGGATGAGAGACTTGATCTCATTTCTGCCAAGGCCACAGGGCTGGACCCTGAGAACTCAGCATGACTTGGACCTCCCGAGGCCTCTGGGTGAGTGATGGGGCTCTGGAATCTGAAGTCCCAAAGCTCGGTGGCCAGAATGGCCTTGGCCCTGAAGCTCAGTGTTTCCCCTCCTTTTCTCCCCAAGGATCAAAACCCAGTGACTTTCAAACCCAACCAGATCCCAGGTGCCCTTGGAGATTTCTCAGGACTGCCCCCGGGGTGGGGAAGCCTCCTTCCACCTCTTGGGGCCTCAGTTTCCATGTCCTTGAGATTTCGGCATGGACAGCGCCAGGATCCCTAACTGGGAGACACGTTGTAGACATACTTAGGAGGAGGCCAGGGCATCTGTCTTAAAGCTGCATTTATCTGCAAAATAAGCTCAGTGTTTTTATTTGTAGGATAAGCTAAGTAGATTATATAAAATCTCCAAGCCTCCCATCCATATTGCCAGTGTTGTGTGGTTCTGGGTATGACTGCACCCTGAAAAAAAGTGTTCTATGCCGAGAAATGAAAATTGAAACCCACAAATCTAATCTCTCGCGTGCATGCACGATAGTCACTTAGCGCCTCCCATGAGCCAGAGCGTTCATTTCCCATCCAACTCTGGAATTGCTGCTTTTCTTGTTATCCCCACTTGCAGATGCAGAAATGGAGGCTCTGAGATATGGCCTTGCCCAGCACACACCTTTGCAGAATTTGCTTTCAAAGCCAGGTCTCTACTACCATCTCCACCACGCTGCTGAGCCTCTCTGTGAATTAGAAAGTAAAATCACAGATGAATTTCTCAGCCATCTCAACGTGCCCCATCTCACATTCATTATCATTTGCTTTGAAGAATTTTTTTCTTTTTGAACAGGAGGGGCACCTGGCTTTCCTACTCTGATTTGCAGATGTGTGTTGAAGGAATGGAGAGAGTAGATTTTGCAGTTATTCCCTCTGGGCCCTCCGACCTTCTTGGAGACCTGTCATGCAGGGTTAGCGAAGCCATTTCATCACACTACTGTGGTGTGGATAACCAACACAGACTTTGCTGCCCGGGAACAGCTCCCCACCGCCACCTCCACCCCAATTCTCTAGCTTTTAAAGTCTTTCACTTGGCAGGAAAATGCTGCCCCCTTCTGGCTTAAATGGACAGGCACGTCCAGGGCAAGGATTCAGACTACTGTGAACGTCATTCAATGTGAATAACAGGCACACTGAAGACCAAAGGATAAATCGGGGTAAACGGGGCAGGGCAAGACAATGCCGTTGGGCGGAGATGAAGATTTTGCGATACCCTCTTCGCCTAATGAGATTCTTGCAGTCCCTTTGGGGCAACAATAGCATCGCCACCAGTTGCACATCCCAAGATGTTGCTGACAGACTGTCCTCTGTGGAAGAGGTTATAAAAGCATCTTTGATTTCAGAAGGGGCAATAACTCCAATAATTAACACACAGTCTCCAGAGGTGACTCTCAAGCCGTGAAAGTCAGGACAGCGGCAGGAAGCCCCGCACCACCAGCAGGGATCCTTGGCTGCCAGTGGAAGCTGGGCATGGCTTTGTGTGGGTTCTGCGCTCCTTTGCCCAGTTTCAAAACCTCCCGCACCTGTGTCTTTCTCCATGCAAATGAGCTCAACAGGAAAAACAGGCGCCTGTGGAGGTTTCACAACAACCTAGAAGCTGTCCCATGCCAGGTCTCTGTCGGTGAGAAAATGTGTGTGGATGCTGACTTCTAGAAGACTCCAAAGTGCTTTTCTTCCCCACTCCCCGTTTCCAAAGGCTGAGACTCCTCTGCACTCCGAGTTTCCTCCCACGCATCGTCTGAAGAGTGGGTTTTGGGGAGTGAAGGATAGAAAATATCTGAAGACTCTTCCCTATGACTTAAGACATGAATTTTCTTCTCAAGTCTTGAACTAAAGTCAGAAAGTGTTTGCAAGAAATGTTCCTCTAGGTCCCACATCCATGGGACCAGATGATGCCTGGGTGAGCATGTTTTTTATTTATTTATTTATTTATTTTGGAGATGGAGTCTCGCTCTGTCGCCAGACTAGAGTGCAGTGGTGTGATCTTGGCTTACTGCAACTTCCACCTCCCAGGTTCAAGTGATTCTCCTGCCTCAGCCTCCCAAGTAGCTGGGACTGTAGGCGCCTGCCACCACGCTCAGCTAATTTTTGTATTTTTAGTAGAGACGGAGTTTCACCATATTGGCCAGGATCGTCTTGATCTCTTGACTTCATGATCTGCCGGCCTCGGCCTCCCAAAGTGCTGAGATTACAGGCATAAGCCACCGCGCCCAGCTGGGTGAGCATGTTAAAGATCCCCAGGGAAGGAGCATGAGGGTCACATGGGGGGAACATGGGGACCAGCTAGAGATGGAAAATGAGGGGTCAGATGGGGAAGGAACAGGAGGAAGTTAAATGAAAGAGGAACATGAAGGTTCAGATGGGGGAGGAATATGGAGAGTCAGATGGGGAAGAACGTGAGGGTCAGATGAGGGAGGAACAGAAGATCAGATAGGGGAGGAACAGGAGGAAGTCAGATGGAGAAGGAGCATAGAGGGTCAGATGGGGAGGAACAGAGGTCAGATGAGGGAGGAACATGGGCATCAGATGGGGAAGGAACAGGAGGAGGTCAGATGGGGGAGAGCACGGAGGGTCAGATGGGAGAGGAACAGGAGGAGGTCAGATGGAGGAGGAGTATGGAGGGTCAGATCGGGGAGGAGCATGGAGGGTCAGATGGGAGAACAGAGGAGGTCAGATGGAGGAGGAACTTGGGAATCAGATAGGGGAGGAACAGGAGGAGGTCAGATGTGGGAGGAGCATGGGGGTCAGATAAGGGAGGAGCATGGAGGGTCAGACATGTCTGCTCTTCTGGCCTAGCTTGGGCTCCGGAAGCTGGCATCCCCCTGGGTGGGTTGGCCTAGTGTGTGTCTCTGCCCTCCTTGTTCTTTGTAGCCTGTTTTTGTCCCACCAGCCTGTGAGCGCCGTGTGACTGGGACCCGCCTCCCACATGAGTGTATCCCCAGCACCAAGCCAGGGCCTGGCACACAGCAGAGCCCAGCACGTCTTTGTTGCACGAGTGTGGGAAAGTGGCTAGCATCCAGGAGAAGAAGGGCCTGGCATGTTCAGCCCCTTCCCCTAGTTGGGCCTTGATCACTATCCTGTAAAAGGAGGGAAATGGCCACGGTTTTCTTGGCCATCGGCTGGCTGGACTTTGCATTCTCTGGGGTGCCGTAAAGTCCTGCTCTGGGGCATTGCCCTGCATGATCAGCCTCCATCATTTTCCTCCCTGAAGTGGGAGGCAAATGCCAGCCCCCAGAGGGCAAGAACCCAGCACTTTCTGAGCATTATATGGAGCCTCAGACCCCAGCTCATTCCGTCCCCCATGACAGGTGTGTGGACACTGTGGGACTCCTGTGTCTTCACAGGAGTGATTATCCAGTGACCAGGTCCCCACCAGGGGTAAGCAGGGAAACTGAGGCCTACAGCCCAGAGATTCTGGTATACCCAGGCCTTTGTCATGGAAATCACCCATTGTGCCCCTTTTGTGTGCTGGGCACAGTGCTGGACTCAGGGCTCACTAGAGTGAGCCAAGCCCCTGTGCCTGTGGGCCTGCCTTACAGTTCGGTGGGGGAGACAGAGATCGAAGGAATATTTGTACAAATAATTGATCCCAGCTGTTGAAAGTGCTCCTGAAGGAGAATGACAGGGGACACTTTGGGAATGGAAAGGTCAAGATTGGTGGGAGATGACAGCATCACAAAAAGGGAAGAGCATGCTCAGGTGCGGGAACGGCTTGTGCAAAGGCCCCAAGGCAGTTCTTGGGGAAACACAGGTGCAGCTGGCACCATCTGTTCCTTTTTCCTCCTCCCATGAGCTCAAGGGTGATGCCTGAGGTGGCATCAGCCATCTCCCAGCCACCAATGAAAGACCAAGGGAACCTGTGGCACTAGCACTATTGAACTGCTGAATTCCCTGCAGCCACGTAGGTCCAGGTTCCCATCATGTGAGAAGCAGTGATTTTTCTTTTACTTGCAGCTCAATGCATTCCTATCTGAAGTGGGGCAGAGAGGCTGGCAGCCTTCTTTACTAACCAGGCCTGGGATGAGGTCAGGGGACACTGCTCCGTCACAAGATGGGTTCAACTCAAGTGAAAAGGTCCCCATTCCCATCACCACCCTGCCACTAGTGGGAGCCCCTCTGTCCCTCTCTGAAACCCCTTACTGCCACTGGCATTGGTCTAATCCTTGGAGGAAATGACACCCCCTAGGAAATGCCCAGCTCAGTCCCCTGGATGACCTCCCACATCCCAGGAACAACCAAGGTCATGTTATCCAGATCCCTCACAGGGTCCAAGTGCACCCCCTCTGGCTTTGCAGCTCCTCCCTCCCTCTGCTCTACAGACCAGCGACCCATCCTGGTGAGGTCACCGAGTTGTCCTGTGTGGAGTCTGGCTGTCGTTTCCAATGGGGAAAACAGCTTTCCTCAGGAAGTTCTACTCCCTCTGGGGAAACAACTGAGAGGCTCTCGGCAGGGCTATTCCCAGTTTCCTCACTAATTACTCTTGGGTATTCCCTCCTGAATGACGAAACTTCTATAATTTGGGTTATAAAAGATCTCTTTGAATTTTCTCCAGAGTCTGCTGTGATTATAACAATAAAATATACGACACACATGAAGACTTTCATCCCAGCAGCCCCAGGCTCACTGCAAACGAGTCATAATTATGCATCTCAGCAGCACCCCCACTCTCTCCCAATGTGGAAACTGAGGCAAAAGGTGGTCAAAGCTATGGCTTCTCAGCCACCAACAGACCCACGGATCTGCTGTGACTTCCCTGTGCTCAGAATTCCAGCCTTGCTGGGAAGTCGTGGGAAGTTCGCTCAGGCCATCTTGAATCCCAAACATCCACCACCTTGAACACCCATCTTTGGACAGTGGGAAAGCTGTGATCCAGCTCCATCTGGATCCTTTAGGTACCCTAAACCTTGAGTGGCCATGGAGTCCTGACCTCTGACCTATGAGATTACACAAAAACAATACAAAACAGCAAAACACATGATAGAACAGCGAAACGCGAATGCTGCGTTGCTTGGGTAACCCACATGTCCCTCTCATCAGGTTGTGAGCTCTCCCAGGCAGGGACCATGTCGCCATATCAGGGTCAGTGCACGGACACAGGATGCCACCTGCCGCGAGCGCCTGCTGTGTGTTTGATACTATTCCACACTATAGGGATCCAGAGATTTCCACCGGGGACTTTGCCAAGCTGTTATCTCCCTCACATGACTGAGTGTAGAACTGAGTCCCAGTCTGGGTGCAGTGGCTCACACCTCTAATCCCAGCACTTTGGGAGGCCAAGGTGTGAGGAGCACTTCAGCTGAGGAGTAAGAGATCAGCCTGGGTAACATAGTGGGGCTCCATCTCTACAAAACACAAAAAGATATACTTTAGCCAGGCGTGTGGTGTATGCCTGTAGTTCCAGCCACTTGGAAGGCTGAAGCAGGAGGATCCCAGGATCCCTTCAGCTCAGGAGTTGGAGGCTGCAGTGAGCTGTGAGGCCACTCCAGCCTGGGGGACAGAACAAGACCCTGTGTAAGGTGGCAGCCCTCTACCCATGTGTGAGCGTGATCACTTCCACAAATGAACACTGAGGGGGTCTCTTCTGTGCCAGTTTCTGTGCTGGGCCTTGGGATATAAGCAGCATGGTGCTGCCCTTGTGGGGAGCGTGGGGAGAAGGATGTTAAATAATCCAAAAAGGGGCCTAAAACTCAGTCTTCGAAGGAGCTGCAGGGTGATGTGGTGTCTTTGATCTCTCAGAGGAGCCAGGGAGGGTGTCTGTCGAAGGGTGACTGTGGAGGTCAGATCAGACGCATCAATCAGCAGGAGGGAGCAAGACAGAGGTGGGAGGGGGGGCTGAGTGGTTGAGGCAGTGCACACAGTTGTGCAAGGGCCCTGGGGCAGGAGGAAATTTGGTGTGACGGAAGGACTGAAGGCAGTGTGGCTGGACACATTGGGACCATGCTAAAGATTTTATTCTTGATCCTAGGAGCAATGGGAATCTATCAAATCATTTTAATCAGGAGCTAGATTTGACGCTATGCACATTTTTGTTTGTTTGTTTGTTTGTTTGTTTTGAGATGGAGTCTGGCTCTGTCGCACAGGCTGGAGTGCAGCAGCGCGATCTCGACTCACTGCAACCTCCACCTTCTGGGTTCAAGCAATTATCCTGCCTCAGCCTCCCGAGTAGCTGGGATTACAGGTGCCTTCCACCACGCCCGGCTAATTTTTAGTATTTTTAGTGGAGACGGGGTTTCACCGTGGGAGCCAGGATGGTCTCGATCTCCTGACCTCGTGATCTGCCTGCCTTGGCCTCCCAAAGTGCTGGAATTACAGGCGTGAGCCACTGTGCCCAGCCATCTCTATGCACATTTTAAGACATATCTGCAAACATTTTCTGTAAAGGGCCAGATAGTAAATCTTTCAGGCTTGGGGGAGCATAGGGTGGAAATGACTCAACTCTGCCCTCAGATTGCAGAAGCAACTGTAGACAATAAGCAAAGAATGAAGAAATGCAGCTGCCTGTAGCAAGCAGGAGGCCCACAAAAAGGATATCAATTATTACTGAGGACGTGACTGCAAGTTATAATTCACTCACTCCTGCATTCACCCATTCAACAGATACATTAAGTACCTGCTACAGGTGAAGCATTCTTAATCTGAAAATCTGAAATGCTCCAAAATTCAAAACTTTTTGAGTGTTGACACCATGCTCAAAGGAAACACTCATTGGGGCATTTGGGATTTCAGATTTTGTGTGTGTGTGTGTTTAATTTCATTTTTTAAACTAGAGACAGGGTCCTACTGTGTCTCCCAGGCTGTCTCAAACTTCTGGCCTCGAGTGACTCTCCCACCTCAGACTCTCAAAGTGCTGAGATTATAGGCATGAGCCACTGCACCTGGCCAGGATCTCAGATTTGGGGATTACGCATGCTCAACTTGTAAGTATATTGTAAATATCCAAAATCTGAAAAACACCCGAACTCCAAAACCCTTCTGATGGCAAACATCTCCGGTGATTGATAATCAGCCTGTGTGTATGTGCCAGGCACTGTTCTCCGCAGTGAGGAAACGGCAGAGAACGAAACACTTTCCATCCGAGTGAAGCTTGTGCTGTCAGGAGAGAGGCCGATGACAAACCATGAATAGGTAACATAGTGTCAGGAAGAGATGAATGCTAGGAAGAAAAAAAATGGGAAAGGAATGGGAAGTGATGGGGGTCTCCTTTAAATAGGAGGGGCAGAGAAAGTCTGAGGAGGTGACACTGAGCTAGGACCTGAATGCAGACAATTGGGCGCGGGAGCCTTCTTAGCAGAAAAGAGCATGTACGAAAGGCTGGAAGCAGGATTGTGCTTTGGCTGTTGAGGCAGCCAGCGGTGAAAGATGCAATCTCCAAGCCTGTGGCTATAAGATGTAAACCTGAGAAGTGTACGGAGACACACTGTTAAACTACACACACCATGAAGAACAACATTTCACCCAGTGGGATTAAGCTGTTTCCATTTGTGCGTTTAGTAGATGTATTGAACCTACCTGTGACCCAACCTGCTCCCCTCTGGCCTCCAAAGATTTCGGCCAATGAAGACAAAGACCTGGCCAACCTGTGTAGACTGAAGAAACCCAGCCTGCGGCTCAGTGTCCACAGGTCAGGCTTAGGGAAGAGTTTGTGTGTGAAGTGACAGACCACAGGACTGAGCCACATCTAGGCTCGGAGTCTTTGAAGCTAATGACCAAGCTAATGATACACAAAGCCGGGAGTTGAAGAGGACCCCCAACCAAAACCCTAAGTTAGCCTAACCTCAAACTGTGTCAAACTCAGCCAAAAAAATGTTATGAGCTTGGTTTGTTGTTTCCTCCCATCCTCTCTGCCTCCTTCCCTTCCCTAAAATACAGGATGGGTAGGAAAGAATCTTGCTTTGCAAGAAATAACAAACACAATCAAGATGTTTATGAAGACTTGACATGTGCTAAGTGGTTTACACTGTCAGAAAAGAATTATGAAATGGACAGAAAAAGATTACTAAATCTCTAACGTTCTCTTTAGTTATCTGATTCTATAAGAGCCTTTGCTTTTCATTGTCTTTATTGCTAGTAATACAGATCATTTCTTTTTTCTCTTTTATTTTTTTTTTCTTTTTTTAGATAGAGTCTCACTCTGTTGCCCAGGCTGGAGTGTAGTGTCGCAATCTCAGCTCACTGCAACCTCCACCTCGCGGGTTCAAACAATTCTCCTGCCTCAGCCTCCCAAGTAGCTAGGATTACAGGTGTGCACCGTCTTGCCTGGCTAATTTTTGTATTCTTAGTAAAGACAGGGTTTCACCATGTTGACCAGGCTGGTGTTGAACCCCTGACCTCAGGTGATTGACCCGCCTCAGCCTCCCAAAGTGCTAGGATTCCAGGCCTGAGCCACCGCGCTGGCCAGATGATTTCATCTATAGAAATGCAAATGTTTTATCCTTGGAAACACGATTTTTGCTCCGTGACTATTAACTAGTTCTGCATCTATTGGTAAATTCATTTCAGCATTTCTGATTGCCTATCTATGTGTGTGTTTGAATTATCCTTTGAACTATTTGTAACATCTTACTGGATGCCTAGTTAATTTTAAGAGTTAAATAAAAATCTTTGTTTTAAGGACAAAAAACCAAACACCGCATGTTCTCACTCATAGGTGGGAATTGAACAATGAGAACTCATGGACACAGGAAGGGGAACATCACACTCCGGGGACTGTTGTGGGGTGGGGGGAGGGGGGAGGGACAGCATTAGGAGATATACCTAATGCTAAATGACGAGTTAATGGGTGCAGCAAAACAACATGGCACATGGATACATATGTAACAAACCTGCACATTGTGCACATGTACCCTAAAACCTAAAGTATAATAATAAAAAAAAAATCTTTGTTTTAGATTTATAGAAGAGTCATGATTTTGTCTTTAAAAAATATGCTTTAATAACCTGCATAATCTTATTTCCAACCCTGTGAGGTGGCTATCATTACCATCATCCCCATTTTACAGACTTACAGAGGAAAACTGAGGCTTAGGTGTCATGAAATTTGCCCGAGGCCATCCACAGGTCATTGCTTGAGCCAAGCTTTGCACCCAGGCAATTTGGACCCAGAACTGAATCTGTTCACCACTATACCACGTGGTTCCTGTTGTGTAGCCTTTCGTCACTGTGTGGTGTGACAGGTTCACCCTCAATTGGGCTGCTGCATTTCAAGTTGGTGACCTTGATGTTGGCCCTTCAGGATTCCCCAGTGTTCAGTGCCTTTGTAGCTGTCCAGTGTGGCCAGCTCCACTGGGAACCCCACGGAGAAGGCGTGAGGCCTTTTCCTCCACCGTGTTCTTCTCTGAATGCCTACTGCAGAGCTCTGACCTGTGTGGGTGCAGCCAGGTTCTTACCGATGGGGAATGGGAAGCCAATTCATAGAGGCCTTAAAACCTCCAGCTTGGCCACTCCCTGGGGCTCACGCCTGTAATCCCAACACTTTGGGAGGCCAAGGCATGAGGATTGCTTGAGCCTAGGAGTTTGAGACCAGCCTGGGCAACTTGGCAAAACCCTGTCACTACAAAAAATACAAAAATTAGCCGGGAGTGGTGGTGTGCACCTGTAGTCCCAGCTACTTGGGGGGCCGAGGGTGTGGATTGTTGGGGCCCGGGAGGTCAAATCTGCAGTGAGCCATGATCGCACCAGTGCACGTCGGCCTGGGAAACAGAGTGAGACCCCTGTCTCCCACCAAAAAACCCACCTCCAGCTCACAGTCCGTACTTGTTCCTCAATGACACTCAGGTCTACTGCTTTTATTTGTTTAATAGAATAAATGCAAAGAAATAGTATGATTGCTATCACAAGAATGTCAAATTCTTTAAGGTAGCAAAGAACAACTATAACCTGAGAATCTTACTAGTTGATAGATGGATTGGTTTTTAAAAATAGCCAGGAACTATTGAACCACAAATATTATCTGAAGGGAGAATGAACAAATTAATATTTCATTTAGTTGCTGTTCCTGTATGAAATTCTAACCACAGCTCAATGGAGTCAGAACCCCAATATTGCTGTGGTGTGTTTTGTGAGCAGTATTTGTATTTGCACGCTGTGGTGTTGCCAGCTAACAGTTACTAAGCACTTTGTATCCAGATCCTTTGTAAATATTTTACATACATGTTCTCATTTAATCTTTAAGTGACTCTATGGTGTAAGTTCTATTATTAGCTTTGTTTTATGGATGAAGTGACTGAGGTCCAGAGACATAGCAACTTGCCAAAGGCCCCAAATCTGCTAAGTGGAGCTGCCAATCAAACTCCCCTGCAGACGCATAATTCACACTCATTCTAGAAGAAGAGGAAAGCTCAAAGAAGGAGTCAAAACTCCATTTCTAGTATTTCCTTCCAACAGGGAACTCTGTCCTCTCTCTGAAGGTAGCACTCTCACTTTAATTTCTAAAATAACTTTTGTTTCCCAGCTTCCTGGTGGCGTAGCCAACCTTGCAGATGGCCCTCGATGATCGACAGTACCTGGTCTTCATGCGCTTGTGTTGTTCCTCAATAATGTCCCTCGAATGTTGAATCAGGACTGGCACGTCTGACTACAGTGGAAATTATAATGTGACTTCTGAGGCCAGGTCATAAAAGGCATTGCTGCTTCTGCCCCAGCCTCTTGGATTGCTTGCTCTGTGAGAAGCTAGCTGCCATGTTGTGAGGACATTCAAGCAGCTCTGTGGAGAGGCCTAAATGGAGAGGAACTGAAGGCTGGGCAACAGCCACACCAACTGGCCAGCCAGTGGAATGAACTATCTTAGAAGTGGGTCCCCGGCTCCAGCCAGATGCATGCAGCCCAGCTAAAAACTGAATGCACCCTTAGAGTTCCCCAAACAGAACATTCCATCCAAGGTGCTCTCAAATTCTTGAACCAGAGAAACTATCAGAGATAACAATTATTTTTCTTTTAAGTTCCTAAGTGTTGGGGTAACTTGTTATGCAGCAAAGCATAACTAATAAATATTTAGTTCCTAGCAGCAAGATGCTGCTGTAACAAAAATCTAAAAATATGAGAGTGGTTTTGGGACCAACAGTGGGGAAAAGTTGTAGAAACCATTAGGAGAGTGTGAATGAAAGCCTAAATGGTCTTAAAGAGACTGTTTTCAGAAATATGATGGCCTTCAAGGAGGCTATTGGTAAGATATTGAAGAAAATTGAGGAACATGTTACTGGAAGCTGGAAGAAAGGGGATTCTTACCGTGGAACAGTAGAACATCTAGCACATTTTGTTAACATGGAAAATAGAAATGTGCCTGCTGAACTGGGTAATCCAGCTAAAAAGGTTTCCAGGCAGAGTGGTATAGGTGCCACCTTGATTTTCGTTGCTACTTTGAGTAAAAATCGAGGAAAGATAAGCTAAAGAAGAAAAAAAACTATTTATTACAAAAGAGGCAGAAACTGCAGGGTTTGAAAATGCCCAGTCTCTCAAGGTAACAGACAATGTGAAAATTTTAAAAACATTTTGAGACAAAGATAAAATCCAACATACAGCCAGAAAAACAGAGTGTAAAGATGAAACTGAAGGTGTGGCTGCAAGGTTTTCTTGTTTAGAACTATGCAAAGTGTAGTCTTTCAGCCACTTCATAGCATCCTAAAGTAGAAAAGAGATTGTGGGTGTAGCTTTTGTCTAATGGAGTGAATCTCAATAAGATTCATAGGACGCCTGCAAAAATTTTAAGAGAATTTTACTAGCAAAAACATTGCCAGCTTTGACTGAATAGAAAAGAAACACTACAAGATGAACCAAAGACTTCTATTGGCAAATAAACTACTCAACTGCAAAAACAGGTTTACTTTTATGAAAAAGAAAAGATAATTCAGAGAGTAGAAGCAAGAATCCAGAAGACAGAGCCAAGAGCTGTAAAGAATCATTTTCAGCAGTAACAGGACTGAGTCCTGACCAAGGAACTTGCATAATGTTCCTGGCTAGACTTCAAAATTTATCAATAATAGACAACCAGTGTGCCTAGTAACTACCTGAAGCACACAGAGAAATCAAAAAGGATTCATTAGAGAAGGAAAACTTGCCAGGCAGGTAGGAACCTGATTTACAATTGCTTTTTTTTTTTTTTTTTTTTTTTTTTTTAAAAAGGCAGCTATGGTGGAGCTTTCTTGACTAATTTTCTCCCTTGCATTATTCTTGATACACAGATAAGCCAAACCAGTGATTCATCCATGACTCAGGCATAAATAAAGTGGCAAGTGGGATGCTGACTGACTTTGGCACCTGAATGCTAAGGTGCTACAGAGGCATGGATTTTTATCAACAAACTAACACAGAGTTGAGGTTTTCAAACTCCACTGCTATGAGCCCTGGGACTTCCAAAGAGATGTCTCTCGGTCTTTCTTGGGGAGGAGTAAAGGTGAGGGTTGCTTTCTCCTTCAATTCAACTTGAAACAACTCTGCTTTTTGTTCAAAAAATTATACACATATATGTATAGTCTTTGTACATGAAAATGTAAAGAAGAAAATAAAATTGGTTGGGATTCAGCCCAAGACAACTCCTACTTTCATTAATATAATTGCACAAGGTTAGCATGGGAGGTGTTCTGATGAATATGCTCCACCTCCATTCCATCATCCCTCCAGCATTGCTGCCTGTAAGGCAGAGGCTATAAAGATGAAAATCATATTTTCTGGACTCTTTTGCAGCTAGATTTCTGGATGTGAATTAGATTCTGCTAAATGGATGTACCTGTGTGGAATTTGGAAGGTGAGGCAGGTGCCATTGTCCTGCCCCTTTCGGATGTGAGAGATGGGGTTTGCTGCAGCTGCAACCCCCTGTGCATTTTCCAGCTTGCTCATTGTTGAGAAGCAGGTGCAGTCATGTGCTCTTGAACTCTGTGGTTCTATTGGCAACCTCAGAGTTTGTAGCCCCATGCAAGGCCAGTTCTGCATGCTATGGGAGTCTTTCTTGGAAGAACACATTGGATTCCAGTCCCCAGAGCTCCCAGTGGTCTTGCAAGCACCGTGTTTCTTACATTAAACCCTAGAATGATTTCCATTTCTTGCCTTGAAACTTGACTGATATGATTGAATAATTAAACATTACAGAAATAAACAAAAAGTAAAAGCTTTCCTCCCTGTCCCAATTCCAATTTTTCTTTATAACATATTTATTATTTCAGAAAATTTTTCTTTGAAAACCTCTTTATAGATAAGTGCATATATTGTTAAAATATGTTGTTATATATGTAAAACACATATATAATATGTATTATATTGTGTAATATTACTCAAAAAAGTCATAATATAGCTATTGTCTTGCATATTGATATTTTAAAGTACAAATCTTTTTGAACCTCAATGAGAACCCCTCACCAGAATGACTAAAAAAAAAGAAAAAACCTGACACTAGTAAGTGTTGACAAGGACCAGGAGCAATAAGAACTCTCATACATTGCTGGTGTGAGAATTGTAAATTAGTTGGACCACTTTGGAAAACTGATTGGCAGTTTTCATTAAAGTTAAATATACACCTATCCACTGCCTCAGCAACTTGTCCACAAAAAGACTCATACAAGAATGTTCAGAGCAGCTTTACTATATTAGTCAAAAAGTAGAAACAACCCAAATGTCCCATATGTAAATGAATAACAAATTGTGTTATAACCTATAATAGAATGTTACATAGCAATGAAAAGGAACAAAGCACTGATGTATACATAACATGCATGAATTTCAAGAACATTATGCTAAGTGAAAGAAGCCAAGTATAAGAGGATGCACACCATGTGATTCCTTTTCCAGGAAGTTCAAGAACAGGCAGAACTACTCAACAGCCCCCAAAGTCGGAAGAATGGTTCCTTTGTGTGCAGAGAGGGCGTGACTGATTCTAAAGGGCACAGGGAGCCCTCTCAAGTGACAGGAATGTTCCATCTCTGGATCTTGGTGGTGGTTACACGGGTGTAGACACATGGAAAAATTACTCAAGCTGTGTACTTAAGACTAGCACACTTTCCTAACTAAAAGGTTATCTTTTTGTATCAGCACATTTACATCTGATTCCTTCTGTTGAATATCTGCAGAGATTTCTAGTGCACAAAGTTCCACGTTTTAACCACTCCCCTGTGTGTGGACTTAATAGGTTGTCTCCAGCATTTTTGCCATCACAGATGATGCTATGACGAGCATCCCTGGACATACCTCTTGTGATTCCACCACAAGTATCCGTAGGGTAAATTCCTAGAAGAGGAATTGCTGGGTCAGAGGGAATGTGGCTCTTGATGTTTCACAGACATTGCCCAATTGCTGTCCAAAAATCTTGCAGCAACATGCACTCCCATGAACACCACAGTCACAGGAGTGCTGGTTTTCCCACACTCTCCCCAGCGCTGGAGATTATCAACTTTCACAATGTTTGCCGATCTGGTAAGTAAAAAAATTTTATCTTTGTTTTGATTTTTTTTAAATTAGAAGCTGCTCTATCTTTATCCATTTCTCATATTGGGTTTCTGCATCTGATTCTGTTTTTTAAAAAAGGAACAAATTTGTTTTATTCATTGCTAAATAAAACAAATTAAAATTTAAGACTAGAATAAAGGAAAGATCACATTTCTTGAGATTTAACAGCCAAAAGAAGAACAGAATTTCTCTCCGGTGAGTCGTTTCTGTAACACTGAGGCTGGGAGACCCCGCGGACGCCCAACTCACAGCTCACGGGGCCAATTCTGGCTTTGGGCACGATGTTTCAATTTTCTGCGCCTCAGTTTCCTCACCCGTGAAGCGGAGGGAATAAGTGTGTTATTATTGCTGTGACAGTCATTTGAGCTGTGACTCATGCAGTGCTCAGACCGCGCCTCCTCTTATCTCCGCTTCTGCCATTGCCGACATCATCGTGAGTTGTCATAGAGGCTTCCCCTGTGGGCTTGAGTTTCTGTTTTTCTAAAATGAGGCTACAGAGTGAGATCCCTTCCAGCTCTCCCGCTCTCCTGATTTCCTGTCCTGTGGCCCTGTGAAGACCTTGCTTCGCTGCCCTGGGCACTATGTCCCAGCTTCCTGAGGTCACCCAGACACCAACGTACCATCCAGGCTGTGCTGCGTCCGCCTTCTCCTAAAGGCCAGGCCACACTCAGTTGCCCGGCCACAAAGCAATGAAGCTTTTTCCAGAACCTCGGGATCCCTGGAGAGAGCATTTCCCTTGGCTTCAGCTGCAGCCCCTCTTTCTAGATAGAGTGACCTCCATCGCAGGGGTCCCCCAGGGGGACAGACGCCTTCGTGTCCCCTCTGCCCAAGGGCCCACGCTCAGAGCACTGCTTCCCACACTGTCCCTCTGCAGATCAACCGAGGCATTGACCTCAACAGAGAGTGGATTCTAATTTAGTCTTGGCTGGGACCCCTTTCCCGCAAAAAGATATCTGACCTGATGTCTTGCTAAGTCTCTACCCTCCTCGGCTTACATCACGGAACCTGTCTCTTTTACTTCATGGAATTCAAGAACACTTTCTTCCTTCTGGGTCTAGATCTGAAGCCAGTCACGAAGGGAAGGCACTAATTTCTCTAATTGAAAAATCCTCTCCTCCACATCATAATGGACCCGGACAACAGGATCAGATCATTTGAAAGACAAATACTCTCCAAGTAAGTTTCCACACTGGTAATATTTCTTGCCTCTCTGGCCCCCCACTTTCCTATTTCAAGGCCTCTCTAGCCCTAGTTGTGTTCACTGGAGCCCAGAACCTAACCTGGCTTTTTTCCCATTAAATAATTAATTATAGACTCACATCAGGCTGGGCACAGTGGCTTACACCTATAATCCCAGCACTTTGGGAGGCTGATGCGGGGCGGATCACCTGAGGTCAGGAGTTCGAGACCAGCCTGGCCAACATGATGAAACCTCGTCTCTAACTAAAAATACAAAAATTATCCTGACGTGGTGGTGGGCACCTGTAATCACAGCTACTTGGGTGGCTGAGACTGGAGAACAGCTCGATCTCGGGAGGTGGAGGTTGTAGTGAGCTGAGATCACACCACTGTACTCTAGCCTGGGCGACAGAGCAAGACTCCATCTCAAAGATAAAAAAAAAAAAAGACTCACATCAAAGCGAGGTTGATGAGAAGGACAGGAGGGAAAGACATGCACTTGCTTTTTGTTCATTTTGATGGCTCTTTTCATCTTCACTTTGAGGGCTGGGAAGGCACGACATGTTAGGTTTGATGGGGTTATTGTTAAATAAAGTGCAAGGCATCGAGAGGCACACTCATAAAAAGAAAAGTGATTTCCATCGGTTAACCTGAACGCTGATTCATTTCATAGCTTGGAAGTTTGCTGTGTCAGGGTCCTGCTAATGTTGAATTCTAAGCCTGCAAGCAAAAGTTTGCAAAATCCCTTCTTTTTGCATAGCTCAGGCAGACAGACAGGTAGGTGGATAGCAACAGCGGCTGGGACATGGTGAGGATGTAACTATGTGTCACGTATGAGCTAAGCATTTGACTCACATCATCTCACTGAAACCTCATACCCACCCTGGAAAGAATGCTACTTCCACTAACTTCAGTCTACAGAAAAATGAGAGTTAGTGAGGCTTATTAATAAGAAGTTCAAGGTCACACAGGAAACCTGAGCAGAGCCACGACTGAGGCTCAGTCTGTCTGGGCCTCCAACCTCCCTGTTCCAGGGCTTCTAGATCTCTACACTATTGACATTTGAGGCTGGGGTAATTGTGTGTGTGTGTGTGTGTGGGGGGGGGGGGTAGGGGCTGTTCTATGCATTGTAGGATGTTTAAAAGCATCCCTGGCCTCTACCCACAAGATGCCAGTGGCACCCGTTCCCCAGATGTGACAACTAAAAATGTCGACATTGCCAAGTGTCCACTGGGGGACAACATGACTTCTGATCGAGAACCAGTGTGTTCAGTCTTTTCAGTGTCTCTGTTCTCTTCCTGCCACCCATGTGCATGTCAGGACATGCTCCTTGGGACCCTCTATAGACTATGGAAGCTACTTGGGAGGCAAACACTCCTGTAATCACTGAGCTTCTGAAACTGACTCTCCACTTGGTGGGCCAGGGTATCTCAGTTCCAAGAAACCTGCTACTCCGCCTGCAGTCATCAAGAAGCTACTGTGCGTGAGTGGTTTCAAGAAGTTGCAGAAATGGACGAGCCATAGCCTTCCCTCACCACTGAGAGTGGAGGTTAGAATCTAGTGCCCCACAGCCAAATCTAGCTTAGGAGTGTGTTCACCATCTTTGCAAAAGACTTACACAAAATTGAATTAATGGCCAACACCTAAAAATTTGAAACTTTCATATTTTTTAATTAAAAAAAATCTAAATTTCTGGCTTATTTGGAAAATTGGAAGATCTGGCTATTGTCGAGACTGGGAAACCCCTGACAAGGCTGTCAGTTGCCCTGCATTTTGCCATGGCTCCCTGTCACCCCCCCATCACCCACCTCCGTTACACAAACAGCTCAGCCCCGCTGGGCAGTTCAGGGTGGGGCCCAGGAGCTTGATCAGAAGCTCCTGGAGGGCTGGTATTAATACTAGTGATATTAGGTTGTAATCCCTCCTACCAACTCCCTTCAGATGGCTGACCTTAATGCAGCAAGATTCCCAGAGGAGGGAGGGATTGCTATGGGCTGGAGACTCAAAGAGGGCTCCCTAGAGGAGGTGAGCTGGGCAGTAAAAGTAGGTAGTGTTTGGCAAGATTGCAATTCAGAGAAGGAGGTGCTCCATGGTAGATGCTGGATAACAGATGAGCTGTTATGTGCAGAAAGGGGCCAAAGAGAGAGCAGGTGGCGGTAGGGAAGAAATGTAGTTCCTGTCCCCATGGGGCTGCCAGGCTGGTTGAAGAACCCCAATGCCCTGACTTCCTTACCTGAAGGGTGGGGACTAATAATGGCACCCATCACAAGTGCTGCTTTGCCCCCAGGGAGCTCCTCGATCTTAGGTGTCGTGTTCATTCAGCTGAATTCCTCTGTTAGTTGCTCTATAATTGGTGTCTATTTTTATTAATGTTGATAATACACCAAGCTCATGTATGTGGATCATCCAGGGGCTGAAGGTGAAGAAGGACCTCCTAGTAGCTCACTTGTCCTAAGAGAATTCCAGCAACATAAAGCGAGGGGCTCCTTGGGCAAGGCCTGGTGCGGGCAGCCTTGCTGTGAGGGGGACAGTTCCTGCCCTTCAGAGGGAAAGTCCAACTAGGAAAAGCAAATCAAGGGGAGTACTCTCTCCAGGGACTCCCAGTTGCTGAAGAATTATTGTTGGCCCAGCTCATTGTAAATGCAACCACATTAGCTTTTGCGAACATCGCATGTTATACCAGCCCAAAGCCTGTTGCTTCCAGCTGGAGAGCTGGCCGAGGAGAAATGGGTAGTAAAGTATTTCACAAAATTGGTTTGAGAATTGAGGGGCCAGCTTCACATCAAGGCATGAAGAGAGGCACCGGGCCTGAGCAGCTGCGTTTACTGTCCGGTGTAACTGGATATGAGCGTGGCTGTAAAACAGATATTTACGAGTGAGTCTGATGGAGCGGTATCACTGGGTGCTTCTGTGGCCTAATCACATAGGTGACAAATTAAACAGCAGAATTGGAGTTAAGAATAAATAATGTTTAATTACAGGTCACTGCTGCCCTGGCTGCAAGGTGAATCCTGTTTAAATTCATGGTAGGTGAACTAGAGAAGCCACACATCTGAGATCCTGCTTCCTCCTGCTTCCTTCCCACCATGCTACCACTCTGGGTTTCAGAGCTGGATGTTCAGGCTGGAAGAGAAGATCTCCTTGTTTTTTTATTTGTTTGTTTGTTTTGAGATGGAGTTTTGCTCTTGTTGCCTAGGCTGGAGTGCAATGGCACGACCTCGGCTCACTGCAACCTCTGCCTCCCGGGTTCAAGCGATTCTCCTGCCTCACCCTCCCGAGTATCTGGGATTATAGGTGCCTGCCACCATGCCTAGCTAATTTTTGTATTTTTAGTAGAGACAGGGTTTTGCCATGTTTGCCAGGCTGGTCTCAAACTCCTGACCTTGTGATCTGCTCGCCTTGGCCTCCCAAAGTGCTGGGATTACAAATGGGAGCCACTGTGCCCGATTTCTGACCTATGTCTTTTCTGCCCAACTACATTCTTTTGTTTTGTTTTGTTTTGAGATGGAGTTTTGCTCTTGTGGCACAGGCTGGAGTACAATGGCACGATCTCAGCTCACTGCATCCTCCACCCCCTGGATTCAAGTGATTCTCCTGCCTCAGCCTCCCCAGTAGCTGGGATTACAGGCACATACCACCACGCCTTGCTAATTTTTGTATTTTTAGTAGAGACAGGGTTTCACCATGTTGGCCAGGATGGCCTCAAACTCCTGACCTCAGGTGATCCACCTGCCTCAGCCTCTCAAAGTGCTAGGATTACAGGCAAGAGCCACCGCACCTGGCCCGCATTCTTTACTTCCGCCCAATGCAGCAAAACCTCATTTATGCCTATGGGCCGGGCATAAATCCTGCCCACCCTTTGCCCTAGAGGGAGACATTACTGGTAAGCAAACAAACTTTCCCGCTGTTATCTCTATTTTCCAAGACTATTTGCTTACAACCATCCTTGGAAAGGTAGTCTGGAACAAATGCTGTCAGTGTCTCTGCTCACAAGATGTACTGACATTCTAGAAACCCATGGAACACTGTCTCCCAGCAGCTACCACTTCAGAAGTTTGTCAGGGAGGAGATCGCAGGACTCCTCCTCTGCCACGTGCTGGTGGTGAGCCGTTTCCAGTTCACTGTGCACCAGGCACCGCACGTGGCTTGTCTCACTCCTCTTCATAACCCCACGAGACAGACCATTGTCAGGCCTATTGACAGGGTAGGAAATGGGGACTCAGAGAAGCTAACTTGCCCTAGGCCACCTCTCTTGTCAGTAGCAGAGCCAGGACTTGAACTGAGGACTGCTGACTCCAGAGCCCCATCCCACGTTCTGCTCTCAACATATAACACTCACGGAACAAAACAAGTTATTTAGAAAATAGCAATCAATGCGGTTCTTGGAACCTCATCCTGGTCTGTGACCCCAGAACCAACATGTGCCCCTGCCCCTCTCTGACCTCCCTGGCAGCCAGCCTCCCTAAAGTGACAGGCGGTCTTCTGCCCTCTCCACTTCCTGTGGAGCCAGAAGCCTGGTGCCCTCGCTCTTGGTCTGTGTCCAAGTAAGGAAGAGCAGCCACGTCATGGATGCTGGGCAAACATCAGCAGCAAGGGATGCCCAGACTCGGGTAGGAAGACCCGCTTCTAAGCTGCTCTAGTGTAGTGTGACTACTCCACAGACTTCCCAGCTGTCTTCCACCCACCCAAGGTTCCCTGGCCAACAGGATCCCTCCACCCAGGGCCCTGAGGGAGTCTCTTGGGAAGTCTTTCAAAGCTGGAAGGAGCTTTTGCTGAAAGAAGAGGTTTGGCTAGTCTGGTGTCTTGTCTTTTAAACTGCCCTGCAAGGACAGAAGAAGTCCTTGGACTTCTCATTGCAAAATCTTCAACCACCACCTCCTAGAATGGCAGGAGTTGCTGCTGGGGAGACGGAGTGAGGCATGCTGGGGAGAGGGAGTGAGGCATGCTGGGAAGAATAAAGAAGGTGAAGTCCAACAGGCCTGAGTTCAAATCCCAGCTTTACCTTTTTCCAGCTGTGTGACCTTGGGCCTCAGTTTCCCCATCTGCAAAGTGAAGATAACGCTTGCACCTACCTCATAGAGTCACTGGGAAGGTTTAATCAGATTATGCATAAGGAGGCATTCATTCTGTCTTTAAAAAATATTTACTAAATGATTAATATGTGCAGGAACAGTTCTAGGTGCTAGGACTACAACAGTGAAAAAAACAAACGTCCTCACCTTGCAAAGCTCACATTCTAGGGGAGGAGACAGACAATACCAGCACCTGTGATGTAGTAAATGCTCAGTGATTCTCAGCCACAGGCAGAAACAGGGTGCTTGGGGGACCTCTCTTCTGGTTAGGGGGGAGATCTCAGAGAAAGGAGGTGATCAGCTAGCTGGAGACCCCAGAAAGCATCTCAGACAAGAGGAAGTGTCTAAGGTCAAAGAACAGCTGGGTGGCTGACTGGGGACATTGACAGCATTCTCCTTTCTGAAGCTATAGGAAGATAAATCAACGCTATGGGAACTGGCTGTGGCCTCCTCAAGGGAGTGGGAGGTAGTCACAGCAGAGGGGCTCCTCTAAATTCTCAGACGGCCATTCGGGGGTAAGTCAGCACCCATGGCTGTGGCCTCCTCGAGGGAGTGGGAGGTAGTCACAACAGAGGGGCTCCTCTAAATTCTCAGACAGCCATTCTGGGGTAAGTCAGCTCCCATGGCTCTGGCCTCCTCGAGGGAGTGGGAGGTAGTCACAACAAAGGGGCTCCTCTAAATTCTCAGATAGCCATTCTGGGGTAACTCAGCACCCATGGCTGTAGCCTCCTGGGAGAGGCAGAGCTACAGTCAAGACGCCTGCTCCCCGGCCTGCCCTTTCACTGCCATCTCCTCCAGCCTTCACAGGTGCCACTGTCAGTCTGGGCCCCTCTGCAACACCTGGACATGGGCCAGCTGTGGAGCAAGCATCTGCTCCTTAATCCGCCCCCAGGGTTTGGCCTGTTGGAGGAGCGGCAGCACCCAAGGGTGGGTGGTTCCGGAAAGGAAGAGACAGCCCTTTGGACACATTCACGAGTTGGTTCATTTATTCAGTGATTAGACATTGTTTTGAGCATCTATGCAAACCAGGCACTGGACATGTGGGGCTATGGGGTTGCCACCAGCTCGGCAGAGGGGGGAAAATAGTACATTTTAGAAACAGAAAAAATAGCTTCAAATAGTACATAATACCATCTCCGCAGGTCCTGAGATCCTCACCTTGAGCCCACATGTTCCCTGCCGCTGGGGTTCAGCAAATGGCAGCGCTTTCATCAAGGTAGAAAACAAAAACAACAAAAAAGTCAGAGCATCCCACCTGGTGGCGGGATCTGTCTGCACTGCAGCCCAGCAGCGTGCCTCCCGCCACCCACTGCCCCAGGAGGCTAACCCTGCCTGATGGCTCTGGGACTGGGTGCGAGGAAAGCTCCTGAGGCCTGTCTGGCCTCCAGGATCTGGGTGAAGCCAAAGGAGCAGGCTCCCAATCACCCCAGCCTTTGCAAAGCCTTAGGAGTCAAGTTGCCGCGTATGGGAAGCCTGGGGCTCCGTAACAGCTCAGCAAGGCTGCGACAGCCCTGGGCCAAGACTCAGGGAGAAACAACCCTATTGCTGGCTCCCTGGCTGGGGACAATTTCTAGTTTCCCGAGTCTCAGCGTGGTCTCCGCTGGGGAAAGTGTCCTTTCCTCTCAGAGGTCCATTAGCCCGGGGTACCTTGATCCAGTGAGGAGGGGTCTGAACTAGATTAGGGACACAGAATAAGGAAAATTCCCACATCCCCATGACGAAGAACTCCTACTGCAGGAGAGTACAGCGTGCTGTGACAATCAGGGACTCGGGACCGAGAGGCCTGTAACCGATTGCTGTCCCGCCTCTACCTGTGTGGCTTGGGCAAGTTGCTTCACCTCCCAGGGCGTCTTTATTTATGAAAGAGAATAAATGTATCCTGATTATAGTGTCGTTGCAAGGAGTAAGCAGGAGGATGTAGCCTAAGCACTTAACACAGTGTTTGGCAAGAACTGTTCAATAAAATAAAGAATTACTATCGTTATTACTATTATTACTATTATTTCTTGAGCATTTACGTTCTAGGCACCATCGCAAATGTATAGCAATAGTAATAAACAACATTTGATAAAAGCTTTCTTTATGCCAGGCCCTATGCCGAGAGCTTTATATTCATTATTTTCATCATTTTGATCCCCACTATTCTATAAGGTAGGCTACAATTACCTCCAATTTTGATGAGGAAACTGAGGCTCAGAGAGGTTGAGTGACTTGCCCAAGGTCACACAGCCAATAAGGTTCAAAGGTGAGATTAGAACACAAGTCTGTCCACGCCAATTGGCTTGTGGGAGTTAAAATAGATATTCAAAGGCAGTCCCATGGTGGGGGGGATTGAGATCTAAGTTTTTTCAATAGTTTTTGGGGTACAGGTGGCTTTTGGTTATGTGATAGGTTCCAGAGTGATTTTTCTACTTTTTTTTTTGAGACAGGGTCTTGCTCTATTGTCCAGGTTGGAGTACACTGGCACAATCTTGGCTCACTGCAACGTCCACCTCCTGGGCTCAAGTGATCCTCCCACCCTCAGCCTCCTAAGTAGCTGAGACTACAGACATATGCTGCCACCCCACTTGGCTAATTTTTGTGTTTTTTGTAGAGAGACAAAAATGATGAGTTCTTCAGTTTAAGGTGAGTTACTCAGGTCATGATGAACGGGAAGGTGGAAGTGGCCATTGTGTCCCTTTAGAAGCCTGGGAGTATGGATCAGGAGGCTGCCTGGGAGGTGATATTGCAGCTGCTACAACCTCAGAGAACTAGGAAAACTCGGGGTGCAGGCCAGAGGGAGCGCAGACTGAGGAGCTGAGCTAGTCTCAGGGTGGCAGCCGCTTGGGGCCTCCGCAGGCAGGAGATAAAAAGTGGGAGACCAAGAAGTGGGGCATGAAGCTGAAGAAAGAGGAGGGCTCTGTGAGGGTCCCAAAGGGCCTTGTCAGTGATGCCACAGAGTTTAGCCTTTATCCTGAAAGCCACGGGAAGTCTTGGAAGGAGATTAAGCAGCAAGAAGATCAGATTGGCATTTAGAAAAATCACTCTCTGGCCGGGCGCGGTGGCTCACAACTGTGATCCCAGCAATTTGAGAGGCCAAGACAGGAGGATCGCTTGAGCCCAGGAGTTTGAGACCATCCTGGGTAACACAGTGAGACCCGCTCTCTACAAAAAACACAAAAATTAGCCAAGTGGGGTGGCAGCATATGTCTGTAGTCTCAGCTACTTGGGAGGCTGAGGGTGGGAGGATCACTTGAGTCCAGGAGGTGGACGTTGCAGTGAGCCAAGATTGTGCCAGTGTACTCCAACCTGGACAATAGAGCAAGACCCTGTCTCCAAAAAAAAAAGTAGAAAAATCACTCTGGAACCTATCACATAACCAAAAGCCACCTGTACCCCAAAAACTATTGAAAAAAATAATAATTTAAAAAAAAGAAAAATCACCTTGTTTGCAGTGTGGAAAATGGATTCAGCTGCCTCCATCTAGTTCTCCAGCCTGTCTTTTAAATACTTTTCACCACAATTAATATACATTCACTGTAACACATATAAATGGGACAGGAACATGTAACATAAGTAAAAAACTCTCACCCTCCAATTCTACTCTTCAAAAGTAATCACTATACTATAAAGCAGTTTTGACACATAGTTTCAGATTTTCAGTTACACAAATAGACGACATGGATACAAATATAAAATTGTCACCTAGCAACTTTTGGGAGAGCCTATCATTTCGTGTGACACCCAGGATGGTGTTTCCCAAATTGCACACCACCCCACTCTGGTGACAACGGGTCCCAGACCAGTTGTTCTTAACCAGGCAATCCAGGGGCATTTGGCAATACCTGGAGAAATTTTCATTGTCACAATGCATGTGCTTGGCAGGTGCTACTGGCATCTAGTGGATCAAGGGTGCTCTGTGAACATCTGATGTATTATAGGATCCCCACAACCAAGTGCCTTCTGGCCCCAGATGGCAATAGTGCCAAGGCTGATAAACCCTTGGGATCTTTGAGGGAATCCCATACTGGTGAGATTTGCTAGTTGCAAGGAACAGAAATGCAATTTATTTTTATGGCATCAGGCAGCTCCTGAAATTATCTAGAGGCTGCAGAGCCAGGTTTGTGCAGCCAGGGACAATGCCCTTCCTCCTGTTGTGGAACTGGTCAGGTGATGGCACGGTGCGCTGCTGCACCTGCTGAGCACAGATGTTGCACTTTGCCCCAGACTGTTTTCTGGACTCTGCTTCTGGAATCTATTGTAGCCATTGCAGCTGCCACCTCCCCACAGCTTCATTGGTGCTGCCCGGAGCTGCAGCTTTGCACTGGCAGCTTTCACTACGTATTTGGGATGGGTGCTTCTGATTGGCTGAGTCTAGGTTACGTGTTCATGTCCTAGCTGCAAGAGAGTCTAGTAAAATAAGTTTGGCTCATGCTGAGCTCCTATAGGGAATGGCTCTTTGCCTTTTAAGGCAGAGAACTCCTCAGACACGGGATGGAGGTTTGGAAGAAGCTGACAAAGGGTCAGTCTATCCAGAGACAGGATATTCAATAACAGTACCTCAAGCCACATTGAATTTTACTGTGAACCATGCATTGTCTCTCTCCTATTTGGGTCACTTTCTACCTCCTAGGTAATCTCTCTCTAACTCTTGCTCATCTCCCCTGGTAGCAGAGACAGGCAGGTGTCAGGCTTGGGTCTAGGGTCAGCCACATATCTAGTTAAATATATAATAACTTGTTTTCATGATTTTTCTTCTAATAATCATTTTTAGGCTTTGTTTTCTCCTGAATTTTTCTTTCTTATGAGATCTTAATGCCATGGATATATTGCATATCTCTTTAGGTGTTGTCTGTTTATCTGTGTTTTATCAATAAAAAGAGTAAGACTTTCTTATCCACTCTCCCTCATCCTCCCCAACCAATATTTGCCCTCCTGGGGGCAATTTTGCCCTGCTGAGACAGCATGGAGAGACAGACCTCATGTTGAGAGTGTCTCCAACTAGCCTAACATCAGACTTAACAGAGGAGTCCTCCTAAAAATACAAATCCCTGGCCTTGATCCAGACCTATTCATTCAGAACTATCAAGAGAACAACTTGGGAATCTGCATTTTTAACAAGGGCAGCAGAGGATTCTTATGATCAGGTAAGTTTTAGAAATGCTCATGTGGGCCAGGAGAGGTGGCTCAGGCCTGCAATCTCAGCACTTTGAGAGGCTGAGGTGGAAGGATCCCTTGAGGCCAGAAGTTCAAGATCCGACTGGACAACATAGTAATACCTCATCTCTAAAACAACGAAAATAAATTAGTGGGGGGTGGTGGTGTGCACCTGTAGTCCCAGCAACTCAAAAGACTGAGTCAGGAGGATCGCTTGACCGAAAGAGTTGGAGGCTTCAGTGATCTGTGATTGCACCACTGCACTCCACCGTGGTGACAGAGCGAGACCCTGCTTCAGTGGTGGCTCAAAACCGTGGCTGCCTACTGGAATCACCCAGGAAATTTAAAATTCGATCTATGTTCTGTCCCCTCCCACAGAGATCCTCAATGAATCAGCGAGGGCATGATGACCCTAATAGGCGGTCAGGTGGTTAAGCCTCGGGTAGGCTGAGTGGGTCGGGATGCTGGCGTTGCAGCTCACCAGCTGGGTGCCCTTGGGGAGGTAGCTTGCAGTCTCTGAGCTTCAACTCCTCGGGCCTGGAAGATGAGGTCTGGTGAGCATCAGTGAGGGGGTGGACATTTAGTAGTCCACACATAGTAGGTTCGAAATAAATGGGAGCTCCTTGGCTACTACAATTCAGACGCTGAACATTCCAGATCTGTGTTTGCACCTGTCTTGATCTGTCGCCTGTGGGTCTTGTTAAAATGTGGATTCCGATTCAGCAGATCTGGGTAAGACCCAAGATTCTGCGTTTCTAACAAGTTCCACAAAACATCAACATTGCCAGTCTGAAGAGCAAGATGCTACCTAGACCAGGGTTTCTTCACATTGGCATTTGTGGCATGGTGGCCTGGGTAATTCTTTTGTGGGGCTGTCCTGCACAGTGTAGGATCTCGAGCAGCATCCCTGGTATCTACTCACTGGAGGCCAGGAACACTCCCATCCCCAGTCCTAACAACCAAAGATGTCTGCAGCCATCGCAAAATGTCCCCTGAAGGGACCAAATTGCCCCCAGTTGAGAAACACCGGCCCAGGGCAGTGAGATGATAGTGAAAAGAGGAAGAAATAACTAGTGACCCAAGTCAGCTGCCTCTGTGCGACCGGAAGCCCAGAGGGCTGGGACGTGTGTGTTGCTGGATGACGACATGAATGGAATGAATGAGCCGATATAGAACACCTGGGAGACAGAGGAGCCCCTCGTGTGGAACCTGATTGCCGCAGATCTTGGAGCTTGGTTTCCCCTGGCTGCGAGAGAAGAGTGTAGACGAAACGCAACCAAAGTGACTCACTCGGGAGAACAAACCAGACCATCCACAAGCAGAAAGCAGTGCCGGTTCAGTTATGTTTGGTGTACCCAGGAGAGAAGGGAGGCAGTGTCCCATTTCATGTACAGACACGATGTGGGTAAGTTTACCGTTGTGTACGTTGAGTTTGCCTTTGAAGGGAAGCGACCCAAGACGGTAACACCAAACAAACCTGCCTCTGAACCAAGGCCCCGGAACTGCCAATCTAAACCTCAGAGGGAACCTCCCCCCCCCCCACACACACACACGCGCACACACACACACGCACACACACTCCTATGCGCATGGGTGGCGAAGAGACAGCAGGTCTGAGCAGGTCGTTGGCAAACACGGGCTCCTATTCATGCGATTCCCTGCATGATTGTACATCATGCAGTCGGCATCTCTAACTGACGCTCCAAAGCATTTTGTTTTATGTGGGATTCAAATCCATGACCACCCAACTCCAGAGCACAAACACTGTCCACAAACCTTCTGTGCAATTCTCAAAGCCATTTCACTTTCATGAGAAAACGACCATAATATGGCTACTTTTATTGCACATTCTGTCTGCGCCAGTCACTGCCTAAGCATTTTATAGACATCATCTCCTTGAATCCTCACCAGAACAGGACAGAAAATGCACCACTGTCTGCAGATGAGGACACAGAGAGGTTGAGCAACGTGCCTGAGGTCACACAGCTCGTAAGTGATGAAGCTAGGAACGGAATCCAAATGTGTCTGATTCCCGAGTCCATGCCCATAATAACAATACTTCTGGCTCCCAGCTGACCCAAGACCCTCACTTCGCAAGTGAACAGCAGCCCCGGAGCAGCAGCCTCGGCACCATGGGAGCTTGCTAGAAATGCAGAGGCCCAGGTGCCCTCAGACCTGCTGAGCAGAGTCTGCACCCTGGCCAGGTCATACACATGTCACCGTCTGGGGTTTACTGGTGCAGAGAAGAGAATGACACCTCGCCTCCTTGCATGTTGAAATCCCTCATCTTCATGAATTAAAGGGTTCTTTACATTTGTTTTCCAGTCTGGGCAAGTCGGCTCATGCCTGTAATACCAGCACTTTAGGAGGTCAAGACAGGAGGATCACTTGAAGCCAGGAGTTCGAGACCAGCCTGAGCAACAAAGCAAGACTCTGTCTCTCCAAAAAAAAAAAAAAAAAAAAAAAACTTAGCAAGGCCTGGTGGAACATGCCTGTAGTACCAGCTACTTGGGAGGCTGAGGTGGGAGGATCGATCGCTTGAGCCTAGGTGTTTGAGGCTGCAGTGAGCTGTGATCGCATCACTGCACTCCAGGCTGGGTGACAAAGTAAGACCCTGTCTCAAAAATAAATAAATAAATTTATTTTTCCAAAAATTCATTCAAGAAATGAATGCTCATGGGGTTTACAAACATCAGATATGGTGCAGGAGGACTTCTAACAGAAAGCAAAGTCCCGTTTCCACCCTCCCTACCCCACACCCACCCAGGGAGGGTAGCTCACAAGGATTGGCTCTTCCTGTGGTTTCTACCCTGTCCCTAAAAAATGCACTCAAATAGCTGTGTATCGACTATGTAGGTCCGACAGGCGCAGTTGGGATGGATGGATATTTCGCTCAGGTACGTAACCACTCCAAAGCTCCTCCCTCCTGCCCGTATGTTCACGTCACTGCTTCCAGAACCTCTGCGGGCAGCGTTTGTAAATGTAGACATAGAATTAAACTCATTTCTTGCTCTTCCACTTTTCCACAGGGCCCCTGACCATTCCTGTTTTGTGAGATGGAATCTGGAGCTCCATCCCTCCCTCCTTCCTTCCTCTCCCGTCCACTCCTGCCGTGGATCTGGGAATCCAGAGAGGCAGGGCCAGGGTCCGTGGGCTGAGCTAGGTGAGCTGCTGAAGTCCAGAGCAAAGGCATGGAGAATTGGGAGCTGGTTTTGACCCAGTCAGTCCCGTCGCCTGTCTGAACCTGATACTGAAGCCAGAAGTGCCAGGTCGAAGCTCTTGCTTGCCTATACCTCCCCATTGGATAAGACCCTTTTCCAGCCTGAGCCTCAGTTTCCCTACCTATAAGATGAGAAGGCTGTTTTTGTTGTCTGGATTTCTTGGAGTCCACAGCAATGGCTTTCAGGGTTTCCAGCACTGACAGTCTGAGATCTCCTTGGAAAATAAAATCACCTCAGATGCCATCTCCCCTCAAAGCCATGGAACCCGTCTCCAGCCACAACTCACAGCCTGGACTCTCTGTCCCCTGAGGTCCACTGAGACCTCTTGCTCTTCTATTTCTTAGAGCCCTGGCAACCAGGTAGAAACAAATTTGGCTGCTTTTGTTATAGGGAGGGAAGCCACACTGTTCTCCCCTGGCAGGGGATTGGTGTCAGAGCTCCGGGGTAAAGATGTGTCATCTCAGCACTTCTGAGCCTCTTCTCTCCCCATGCTGCGCCCAGCGATCTTCACACGGTTGAGGGTGGCAGAAGGTCCTGAGCCCTCCCTTCCACGCACACCTCTGCTTGGCTGCAGGCTCTTGTGGAGCTGAAGGAAGTGCTGCCACGCACTGTGCAGGTGTGTCCCGTTATCACCGAGGCCCACTTCAAGGCAAACAGATGAAAACGACAACGCCATCTTCAGAGCCACCTGGGCTGCGGGCTGCGGGCAGGCAGGAGGGAAGTTTCTCTCTAGGCACCAGCCCAAGAGCAAAAGACTGCTTTGGACTTGAACTGTCCTTTAATAAGGAAACGGTAACTGGAAGCTCGTTAAAATCATCAGCAGGGCTTCGTGGGATGCTTGGGAGATTTTCTTCTTCCTGGTTATTTAGGATTAACAGTCAGTGTAGGATCTGTGCCTGCATCCAGACACAGGGACGGGAGGTTTGGAGGAGGGGAGGAGTAGAAGCCATGGTGAAGGTTCATAGCTCAGAAGATCCAAAGCCAAGGGAATGGGCTAGAAGCAGATCCTGAGAATGCCATGTGCTCACTGCCCTGCAGGGCTGTTATTGCCCTCAGAGAAAAAGCCACAGTCCTGGCCAACCCGCCCCCGCCCCGGGACTCTATACAACCCCATCCCAGTTACGGTTCTGACCTCCTGCCCTTGCTCTGCTGCTCTGGCCACACTGACCCCCTCGCAGTTCCTCCAACCTGCCAGGCATCCTCCCGCCCCAGGGTCTTTGCATGCGCTGTTCCTTCTGCCTGGAATTCTTTTCCCCACAACATAAATATGTCTCACTTTCTCATTTCCTTAACCATGTTATCTCCTTCGAGTGGTCTTTCCTGACCATCCTCTAAAAGAAAGGAACTCTAGGCTGGGCATGGTGACTCACGCCTGTAATCCTAGCACTTTGGGAGGCTGAGGTGGGCAGATCATGAGGTCAGGAGTTCGAGACCAGCCTGGCAAACATGGCAAAACCCCGTCTCTACTAAAAATACAAAAATTAGTCGGGTGTGGTGGCAGGTGCCTATAATCCCAGCTACTCAGGAGGCTGGGGCAAGAGAATCACTTGAACCAGGGAGGTGGAGGTTGCAGTGAACCAAAATCATGCCATTGCACCCCAGCCTGGGAGACAAGAGCAAGACTCTGTCTCAAAAAAAAAAGGAACTCTAACCCCACCCTGGCACTTCCTGTGCCCCTCATCATCCTTGCGTTCCTCTACAGGATTCACTGACCTTGGACACCTCCTGTGCCATTATTTATTTGATTTTTGGTGCACATTCAAGAGCTTAAGAGAGGGGGGATTGCTGTGTGTTCAGTTCACAGCTGCCTCCCCAGCTCTAGAACATCTACAGAATGGACACTAGGTAAGGATTTGTCAAAGGCATGGATGGAGGTTAGGCAGGGAGGGTGCCCTGCTGTGATTGGTGTCAGCAGAAGCTCAAGAGCTCCTTAAGGCTTTAGGATAGGCCGAGCATGGCCCTAGAGTAGTGCACTCTTGGCACCATTCCCATTGGGTGGTTAGCCCTGGTGCTGATGACAGCACTTCCCACCAGAGCCCTGTCCACACAGCATGGTGGGGACCGGTCTTCTCTGCAAGACCTCCCCTGACTCCAGGCTTCATGAGGGCAGGGACCAGGACCAGCTCGTTCACTGAGGCACCCTCAGTACCCAGAGCAGGCTAACACCTGGTGACACCAAGAATACTTGTCCATTAGTGAAATCATTTATTTTCTTAGTCCTCACAATACCCCCATGAGATGGGGTTGATTATGCTTGTCCTGGAGATGGGGACACTGCAGTGGTGGGGCCTGGATTCCAAACCAGCACATCTCTGACTCCAAAGCCCTAAGCGACAGCCCCAGGGCAATAGAATTTATCAGGATGGCCACAGGGCTGGAACTGCATTATTAACCAGCATGGGTCCTGGGCAGCTTCTTAAAAAGGAGGCTCCTCCTCCTTCATCCATTGACCTGGCCAGTTCAGGTCCACAGTCCCTTACTGAGAAGGTATTGATAAGCATGAGCTGTTAGGTGATGCTAATTGGGACCGAAAAAGAATGCCGTCCTCAAAGGGCTTCCAGACTGATACACATGTGGAGAGAGAAGCTCCTGGAATCTGGAGGAGCTGCATCCCTGGCAGCTGGGTGATAAGCGAAGCGCCCCAGGTCGGGGTGGGGCGCGTCTTGGCTGAGCCCCCAGGGCAGTGAGGTACCAGCAGGGAAGGGAAGGAGAGCACAGGGGACTCAGGCAGACCACACACAGCCTGAGCAGGTGCGTCCTGGGGCTGGGATGCCCAGGTTCTCTGGGAAACTGAGATTTTTGCCTTGGGTCAGAGCTGCCAGGAATCCTAAGGAGGAAGGAAGGTGACGTCGAGATGGGTTACGGCCATTAACCCATGGGGGAGAATCTAATGGCTGGTGTTATCAGTCAGGGTTCAGCTGGAGAGGCAGAATCAGTAGGAGACAGATATCAAGGGATTTATTGCACGGAGTTGGCTTAGATGTCTGTGGGGTCTGGCCAGGCAAGTCCCGAGTCCGTGGGGCAGGCTGTCAGGAACAGCTGTGACTCACAGATATGGGCCCAGGTCGCTGTCACGGGAGGAATTTCTCCTTATGCAGGGAGCCTCTCCCTGCTCCAAGGTCTTTCCACTGATTGGACCAGGCCCACCTGGGTCATCCAGGCCCACCTCCTTTATTTAAAGTCCACTGACTGCGGGCTTTAATCACATCTAGAAAACCAGGTAGAATCTCGCCTCCCTCCCTCACCTCCTTCCAGCCTCTCTTTCCAGTCTCAGGCAGGCCTTCCCTCACTGGCTTAGCTAAAGCAGCACAGCATGCCCCGCATCTCTCTAGATCCTGCTATATTTTTATCACTGGGCACCTACCACTTCCTGACATGATATTATGTAACATTTGTTTATTTATTTATTTATTTGAGATGGGGTCTTGCTCTGTCACCAGGCTGCAGTGCAGTGGCGTGATCTCGGCTCACTGCAACCTTCGTCTCCCGGGTTCAAGCAATTCCCCTGCCTCAGTCTCCTGAGTAGCTGGGACTACAGGCTTGCGCCACCACGCCCGGCTAATTTTTTGCATTTCAGTAGAGATGGGGTTTCACCATGTTGGCCAGGATGGTCTTGATCTCCTGACCTCGTGATCTGCCCACCTCAGCTTCCCAAAGTGCTGGGATTACAGGCGGGAGCCACCGCGCCCGGCCCATTTTGTTTATTAATTGACTCAGATGAAAGCTCAGAAGAAGTGGGGATATGTTTTGCAGCTAAAGGTTGTGTCTTTAGAGTTTAGATCCTGGCAGCCTGGGCAGTATAGTGAGACCCCCATCTCTACAAAAAAAAAAAAAAAAAAAATTAAAAATTAGCCAAGCGTGGTGGTGCACACCTGTAGTGCCAGCTACTCAGGAGGCTGAGGTGGGAAAATTACTTAAGCCCGGGAGGTTGAGGCTGCGGTGAGCCATGATTGCAATGCTGCACTCCAGCCTGGGTGGCACAGCAAGACCCTGTTTGAAGAAAAGGAACAAAACATGGTTTATATTTACCTCCATTAAATCTTCAGATCTTGTTTTTGGTATTTTCCCCATGACATGATCAAACTATTCAAGCACTGTTGCTCCCTTTAAAAAACCTCCAAACAAACAAAACCCCAAATCTATCACTTTAATGAGCAATGTTTTTATGACTCTTGATGACGGAGGAGGGGAGGGAGGCTGCAAGAACAAAATCAGAAATTCCTAAGAGTTTTCGCCCATATAAAACCCTATCTCTGTTGCATGCAAGCCCATGGCGATTCACAGCAATTGCAAAACCATCCAGGGAATTCCCCCGTTTCTCAGCTTACCTCCTGCTTAGATTTAAGACACTGATAAGCCTTTTAAACAGGATCTCCCCTTTCCCATCCCCATGACTAATAGGCCTTTCTCAGCTTTGTTCAAACATCTGTACCTTGAAAGGTTTGGAAAACTGGGATTTCCAAAGAACGTTAAAGCCTGAGCCCAGAGAAGAGCAAATGCTCAGGGGGCCCCTGAGCCAAGCATTAAACATGGAGGTTGAGGACAGTTATTCCAAGATTTCTAACAGGAAGCTTTTTTTTCTTTGCCTCTTTGACTTCTAGTAATTAGTTAACTGCCCTTATGACTAGTTTACAAAAATCTGCAGAAGGAACTTCCAGTCCTTGAGAATAAAGCCTCTTCTATTTTAAGGATCTTTTCTTTCTTTCTGTTTTTGTTTTTGTTTTTTTGTGTGTGTGTTTGCTTGAGATTTAGGGCTGGTGGTACAGGGGAGATTTAAAAAATAGCAGCATTTGGCTGGGCGCGGTGGCTCATACCTGTAATCCTAGCAATTTGGGAGGCTGAGGTGGGTGGATCACCTGAGGTCAGGAGTTCGAGACCAGCCTGGCCAACATGCCAAAACCCTATCTCTACTAAAAACACAAAAAATTAGATGGGCATGGTGGTGCACGCCTATAATCCCAGCTACTTGGGAGGGTGAGGCAGGGGAATCGCTTGAATGTGGGAGGCAGAGGTTGCAGTGAGCTGACAGAGTGAGACTCTATCTTAAAAAAAAATAGAAAAGAAATAAACAGCAGCATTTGCTTATTAGCATTAAGGCACCGGTACCTGGCTCTCCGGCTACTATCCCCCACTCCAGTCCTCTTCCAGAAAGGTCTGGGTCCACCTTTATCTCTCAAAAACCCTTTTCACACAAATTCTATGTGAAAATGCTCCCCAGCAAGAAAAAACAGGGTTGCAGAGTCAAAAACAAATTACCCAGGCAGTGAGAGAGGAAAAAAAGGGGAGTAGCTGGCCTCAGGGAGAATGTGTGTTTTCAAACAGGATTTCAAAAGGAGATAGCTGATTGATTTAGAGACTTAACAACTCCTCAACCAGAGAAGAGAGAATAAAGAAAAAGCTCAGAGGGCTTGGAGTCAACTCAGGACTCCTTAAATTAATCTTACAAATAGTGCTCATTCATTTCCAAAACTTTCTAATCACATGTGCAGAACAGACAGGTCTTTCACCTTCACAAAATACATCAGTTCAATGATTTGATTTTCTCTCAGAAATGTCACAGCATAAAGAAGGTTTTCTGTCTTTTTTTCCCTTCTTTTTTCTTAGACCTAAAGGTGATATCATCGTGACTAACAGCAAGAGGTATTCTTGGATCACAGTTTTGTTTGATGAACTGTTATATATTAAGTGTTACCCCTTTGGTGAGAGCTGTCAAAACAGTTTCATGTAATCCTCCCCAGGAGAAAGATCTTTGTGATGCCACAAAACTCAAATTATACAAATAACTGTCAGAAGCCATTAAAGTCAGCTGCAGAGGTGGGTGGGGGCGGAGAGAACAGGCGAGAGCCAAATCCTTATTTAACGTGTAGGGAAAATTCAAGATGTGGCATCTGCTCGTGCTGATGAACAAGAATTCCTGCCTGCCTGGAATCCAGGGGTGAACAATTCATTGACTTGCGCTTCTAAGAGAGAAGATGTTGAGTCTGGTGACACATATGGGCTCTGAAAGACCCCGACAGCCTGGCCTTGAATTCTGGGGCCATTGCTGACTGCTTCTGTCACCTTGGGGGACCTACTTAACCCCTCTGTGCCTCAGCTTCTCATTTTTGAAATGATTTTCTTTTTTCTTTTTCTTTTTTTTTTTTTTTTGAGATGGAGTCTCGCTCTGTTGCCCAGGCTGGAGTGCAATGGTGCAATCTCAGCTCACTGCAATCTCTGCCTCCCAGGCTCAAGCGATTCTCCTGCCTCAGCCTCCCAAGTAGCTGGGATTACAGGTGCGTGCCACCACGCCCAGCTAATTTTTTTGTATTTTTAGCAGAGACGGGGTTTCACCATGTTGGTCAGGCTGGTCTCGAACTCCTGATCCGCCCACCTCGGCCTCCCAAAGTTCTGGGATTACAGGCGTGAGCCACAGCGCCCGGCTCCCGAAATGATTTTAATCATGGAGCCCACGTGGTGGGTTGATGTGAGCCCTGATTCAGGACACGGTGGATGTGGCGGGGGTTGACGAGGGTTGGACTCTGATGACGGGTCCTCGCCCCCACATATTTTCACCCAGTACTTGAGGTACAGCAGGGAGCATTTGCCTGGTACAGAGGAGATCTGGGGCTGCATTCTCTCCCCCACACTCTGTATGGTTTGGGCCAGCTTAGGCTTCTAGACACCCAGTGGATTGAGAGCTTGGGAAAAAGAAAAAATCCCCGATGGAGGAGAAGCTGGAGTTGCAAGCATGTCACGCTCTCAGGAAGTGGGAACAAGGCCCCAACCCTTTGAGATTAGGTCGCTGGTTCCTAAGTAATGAGGGCCGACCAGGGGTCCCTCCGTAAATCACAGAGCCAGCTCCCTTGGATGCACAGGTGAACTCAGGAGATCTCTTTCTTGACATCTGTCCCCAGGAGGGATGGCCCCCAGCTGAGTCTCAAATCAGAAACAGCTGTGGGAGTGGGAGCTGGCTTTTGTGATTGAAAAACTTCCATGAAGTCAAATGGCCTTCCACTCTGGATGGTTAGGAGCTGAAGTCCTTGATGCCCCTCTCAGCAGGTGTATCCTGAAGTTGTCCGCACTAAAACAGTTCTTGCAGGAGGCTGATCTTTGCAGAAGAGGCCATCACCCATGTCTGTGCACCCATCTCTAACTAAGTGCAGGTTGTTCCACTCCACACCCAGGAGCCAGAGTGATCATTCTAAAAACAAATGGGATCCTGTCTGGTCCTCAGGCAAAACCCTTCACTTGCTCCCTGCTGCCCCTGGGTCCGTCCAGGCTTCTGACTGTGGCTCCCAGGCCCTGGAGCCCCCGATGCCCCAGGACGGGAGCTGCCTTTTCCCCGTGCCCCCACCCTCATTAGCAGACCCACATGCCTGCCTGCCTCCCCAGGCCCCAGCCTTGTGCCTCCAGCCTTCTCCCACCCAGGTGTCAATCACAGTGACAATCCTATTGCTTCCAGCTGAGCCTCTGTTGTCTTCATTCGTTTCTACTGAAAACAACAAGGCCCAAATCACACATATGATAGAAGTGGCGTTCAAACCTAGCCATTAGCAGGAGCCAGATTGCAGGTTCCTGTCCTGGCTTCATCATCTGTTGACTGTGGCTCTGGGTGAGCCACCTCTTCCCCCAAAGTCTCACCTTCCCCCCGTAGAAAATGGGATGATGATGGTACCCACCTCGTGGGTGGCTGTTGAAGCAGCAAATGACATATTGTAATGTTTGGCACTCAACAGGCTCTCAATAACTGTAGGCAACTTTCATTGCATTATGTTTTCACTTAACATATCTTAAAAAAAAAAAACAGAAAATACAGAAAAGCAAAAAGAAGGTTAAAAAAAAATCACCCATAATCTTACCAATGAGAAGCAACCAGGATGAACATTTTGGTGAAAATGATTCCATTCCTTTTTCAATGCATATAGTTATACCTAAGTCTAAATAGAAATATGCATATATGTAAACAGATATATATGACATACACATTTACCTCTCTATCTTAGCTTTCCTGAGGTGCAATTTGCATACAGAAAATTAATGTATTTGAAGTGAACAATTCAATGCTATTTAGTATATTCACAGACTTGGACGGCCATCATCACAGTCTGATTTTAGAAGATTTTTTGGCCCCCAAATGAAACCCCATCTTCATTAGCAGTCACGCCATGTTTCTTCTCTCTGCCCAGCCCCAGGCAACCATGAATCCACTCCCTGTCTCTGTGGGTTCACCTGTTCTGAGCATTTCACATAAATGGAGTATCTGATGCATGGAGTCTTGCCTGGCTTTTTTCACTCGGTCTCACATGGTCAAGGTTCACCCATGCTGTAGTGTGGCGAGCAGTCTATGTCTTTTTATGGCTGAAGGATATTCCAGGCTATGGATAGACCACATTGGTTTGTGCATCTTACCAGTCGATGAACACTTGCCTTGCTTCTTTTTATTGTGTTATTGTGAATAACACCTCTGCAAGCATTCAAGTGCAAGTTTTTCCGTATGTATCTATTTTAGGGGAGTGAAGTCTACACACTGTTTACAAGGTGCTTTTCCCACATTGCAGATATTCTCCGTTAAATATTCTTCTACACAGTCACTGGTCTTGGCTTCATGGGATTAAATCTTGGGATATAACATAATTCACTTGGCTGCCCAGTTATTAGTCAGTCTCAGCTCCATGAGTGCCCCGTGTCCGGTTTGTGCCTTCCTATCATCCCTCCCTTGTTCCAAAAGCATCTCAGGAGCTTGGAGGTTTCACCTGTGAGACCCAACTCACTGGATGGTTGGACCCAAAGTCCCCCCGAGAGGTAACCTCCCAGCAGTGCAGCTGAGAGACGAGGATGGGAGAGCAGTGAGCGAGGGTCCAGGTGGGTGCTGGCTCAGCCCTGACCTTCTACATTCCTATGTTCCCTCCATGCCCTTCCCAGAACCTCATTTGGAAATATGGGGTCACTCCCATGCTTGAGGATGAGAATGCTTGCAAGGATTCCCAGGGCTTGCCTGCCCGCCAAGCCTCAGGACCAGTCTCCCTGGGTTCCAGGAGCACCCAGAGAACAGTTCTCTCTCTCCTGCTGCCAGTCTGAGCGTGTGTGTGTGTGTGTTGTGGGGAATAAGAAGACACATTCTCCTCCCCATTTTTCAAAGATGCAGTCATGACCGGGCGTGGTGACTCACACCTGTAATCCCAGCACTTTGGGAGGCCGAGAAAGGTGGATCACTTGAGGTCAGGAGTTCAAAATCAGCCTGGCCAATATAGTGAAACCCTGTCTCTACTCAAAATCCAAAACAAACAAAAATTAGCCAGGCTTGGTGGTGCATGACTGTAGTCCCAGCTACTTGGGAGGCTGAGGCAGGAGAATCACTTGAACCCGGGAGGTGGAGTTTGCAGTGAGCTGAGATGGCACCACTGCACTCTAGCCTGGGCAACAGAGCAAGACTCTGCCTCAAAAAAAAAAAAAAAAAAAAAAAAGAAGTTACAGTCATGCATCACTTAACGCTGGGGATATGTTCTGAGAAATGTGTCATTAGGTGTCATTGTGCAAACCTCATACACAAACCTCAATGGTATATCCTACTATATACACCTAGGCTACATGGTGTAGCTCATTGTTCCTAGGCGCCAAACCTGCACAGCATGTGACTGTACTGAGTACTGTATGCAATGGTGAGTATGTGTGTATCTAAACATAGCAAAGGTCCAGGAGGAATACGGTGTTAGAATCTTATGGAACCACTGTCGTATATGCCGTCCATGGTTGGCCAAAACATTGCTCTGCAGCACGTAGCTGTATTTCACCTCTGCCCACAAATCCTCCTCACTCTCCTTTTTAGCTACTCTGTGCTCTCTCTAAATTCTCTTTTGTTTTTTGAAAAACAAAGGCCAGATGGACTTGTAGGCCCCTTCTGCTCTCCCCTGCCTCATTTCACTGGAACAAAGGAGCCCAGGAAGAGGCAGGGGTGGGGAGAACAAGAGGAGGAAAAGGTAAATACCTAAAAATACCACCTGGCTGCCATCAAAATAATAGCTAACATCCTCTCCCTTCACCTCACACAAGTGGTGACATAGTTACTGCTATTATGCCCATTTAATAGATGGGGAAAACTGAGGCTCAGAGAGGTGGGGTTACCTGCCCAGAATCACACAGCTCGTAAATGGTAGATCAATAATTTACACCCAGGTCTGTCTAGGCCCCAGCTCCAAACCACCATGAGATACCCCCCAGAGAACAATCGCCCCTTTGGTGTTCCTACTTTCTGTGAGAATTTTAATTTTTTCCATTCTTGATTGTTCTCCTTTCTTTCCTGTGTATGTATATACAAACGTATTTTTAGCTATGCTAAGTAATTCTCTGCCATTCAAATAACATGAAATGTAACAGTAAAAATGTGAAAGCAATTTTTAAAGCTCAAAATAAGTTGCTGCGCATTTAAAATAGTGAACATTTTCTAAGCTTATTCTAATATGACTCCCTTTAAGAGATTGTAATCTATGAAAAACCTTTGTTTATCAATAAAGGTTCCAATTCAGTTCTTTTTCACTTTGTAGAGAGTGAAAAACTAACTCATAAAACCATCATCTTGTTAATTCTTTCCTCACCCTTACTAAAACACACACTCTCTCTCTGTCTCTCTCTGCCAAGTTATGGCAAAATCTCCATTGCACATGGCTTAGTTTTAATCCAACACTGCTATGTATAATAATATTTATTTATTTTTGTAAGGGCAAAAAAAATTTAAACATTTTTACGAAAGTGAATGTTTCTCTTTGATTTTGCACTCTCTCCTATGTTTTCCTTTGTTTTTATTTCCCGATTTGATTCCTTTGGTCACAAAACAATATATGTATTTTTTGCCCAAGTGATTCTGGTCAATTTCAGTATCTTTTTCAGGGTTTTGACATTTGAGAAAACTTAATCTAGGTCAGGGAGTGCCTGCTGCTGAAAAGAATCTTCTGGAATGCCATTTTGATTTGGTGTGACCTTTGTTAGCAAGTTCACGTCAAAGGTCACTGAGCACATAGAGTGCGGGGGATGGCCAAGACCTAAACAAGGGAAGACATGTCAAAAGCAATTTTCTGAAAGTGCCTGCCTCGACAAGCATGCCACCGGCCCGCGCAGTCAGTCCGCGGCTACAGAGCGCTCAAGACCTTTCCCTGGGGTGCTGAGGGAAGGATCCCCTATCAGAGGTCTCCAAGAAAGGCCCCGCCTCCACCTGCCCCTCCCGCACGGGAGCGCTGCTGCAGAATCTGCCGCCTGGCCGGTGTTCACCGACCGAATGAGTTCTGCTCCCAGCTCGTTTACTCATGAAATTAACTGCTGCTTCGAAGGAACGGCAGTTCATGTCAAAAGCTGCACCTGAAATCTTTCACATCTGCGTTTTCCTTCCACCTGTTTGCAATTCTCATGTTCACCCCTCACCCTCAACTCTACTGCTGGGTTTGACCCCACTCCTAATATCTTCAAATCATTTTCATTGATAGGCCACCTTGTATTGTAAAAACAGATTTACTTTTTAAATAGATAATTTTTATATTAGTCGATGTACAAATGTGCTAGAGAAAAAGAAAACTCGTTTCTCCCGTTCACTCCAGTCATGTGGTTGCCCTCCCCAGAGGCAAATCTATCTATCTATCATCTATCTATCTATCTATCTATCTATCTATATTTTTTGAGACAGGGTCTCGCTCTCTCACCCAGGCTGGAGTGCAGTGGCACAATCATGACTCACTGCAGCCTCGACCTCCTGGACTCAAGTGATCCTCTCAGCTCAGCCTCCCAGGTAGCTGAGACCACGGGCACATGCCACCAAGCCCAGCTAATTTTTCTATTTTTTGTAGAGATGAGGTTTCGCCATGTTACTCAGGCTGGTCTCAAATTCCTAGGCTCAAGCAATCCACCCATTTTGGTCTCCCAGAGTGCTGAGATTACAGGCGTGAGGCACCATGCCCCACCAAAGCAATTAATATTACCAGTGTCTCGTACCCTTCCAAAGATACTTTATGGATATGTCAGCAAATATGTGCATATAGTAATTTTTCCTTCTTTTTACACAAGTGGCAGCAAGCTTTACTCAAGGTCCATAGGACACTGGATGGTGTTCTTTGGGGCATCTGCCAACAATGAGCAGCTACTCTCTGCAATGCTTGGTGTAAGATAATCCTAGCAGCTAACACCAGGGCTTTCTGAGCTAGCACTAGGCTAAGCTTATCATGCTCACTTTCTCACTGAGTTCTCACCACTTAATGTGGTAGATAGTATTATTATCTCTGCTTTGCAGATGGAGCGGAATTTAGAGAGATTTAGAGGCACATCTAAGTGACATAACACACAGCTAAGTGGAAGAGATGGGATTTGAACTCAGGTTGGCCTGACCAGAGAAATCTGAACTGATTTGTTTGTCTAGAGTTCAATTTCACTCTTATAGTATTCTACATTAGGTTAGGTTTCATTATGTTTATTGAGCAGCTACTATGTGCCAGGCACAGTGCCAAGGCCTGGAGATACAACAGTGAACAAGAGAGAGACAGTTCAGCCCACATAGAGCCCATGATCTCTGTGGGAGACAAACTTCACACTAATGTAGTGGGTTGAACAGAGTCCCCAATATTCATGTCCATCCAGAACCTCAGAAACAACCTTATTTGGAAATAGGTTTTGACAGAGGTTGTTAGTTAAGAAGAGATCATACTGGATTAGGAAGGGCTCTAAATCCAATGACTGGTGTCCTTCCTAGAAAAGGAGAGGACACATAGAAAGACACAGGGAAGAAAGCCACGTGAAGACGGAGGCAGAGATTGGAATGACACTGCTACAAGTCCAGTGACACCAGGAGTCACTAGGAATGGGAAGAGGCCTGGAAACAATTTCCTCCTAGAGCCTCAGGAGGGAGTGTGGCCTTGCTGATACCTGGTTGCAGATTTCTCGCCTCCAGAACAATGTGAGAAGGAATTTCTGCTGTTTTAAGCCACCTGGGTTGTGGTCGTGTGTTACAGCAGCTCTCACAAACAAATACAGGTGCTACACACACAGGTACATGGGTGAGATGCTACAAGGGATGAGAACAGGAGGCCCCTAATTTAGGTTTGGGACAGGATGTTGGGGAAGGTGGTGTCTAAAGCACAGAGCAGGCCAATCACTTGCACAGGAGAAAGAATAGAATGTTCCAGAAACATGACTTTGCTAATTCTTATCATTTTCCTTCCTTCCTTCCTTCCTTCCTTCCTTCCTTCCTTCCTTCCTTCCTTCCTCTCTCTTTCTTTCTCTCTCTTTCTTTCTTTCTTTTTCTTTTTTTCTTTTTTTTTTTTTGGACAGAGTCTCACTCTATCGCCCAGGCTAGAGTGCAATGGCATGATCGCGGCTCACTGCAACCTCCACTTCCTGGGTTCAAGCGATTCTCCTGCCTCAGCCTCCTGAGTAGCTGGGATTACAAGAGCCTGCCACCATGCTCAGCTAATTTTTGTATTTTCAGTAGAGACAGGGTTTCGCCATGTTGGCCGGGCTGGTCTCCAACTCCTGACATCAGGTGATCCGCCTGCCTCGGCCTCCCAAAGTGCTGGGATTACAGGTGTGAGCCACCGTGCCCGGCCTAGTTTTCCACTTTCTAGGAGCCGCATTCAAAAAGATAAAAAGAAATGAGTGAGGTTAACTCTGTAAATTTAATAAAACGATTTTACACATAACTATTTAATATCATATAATTTAACAAATAATAAGTAATAAAGTTCGTTTAACCCAATGTACCCAAAATATTATTTCAACAGGTAATCAATATAAAAATCTTAGTGGGAATTTTACATTCTTTCTTTTGTACTAAGTCTTTGAAATACAGTATGTTTTATACTTAGAGCACAGCTCAATTTGGAGCAGCCACATTTCCAGTGTTCAGTAACTGCATGTGGCTGGTGGTTGCTGTATTGGACAGTGCAGGTCTAGAAAATTCTAGTATTTTCCATGGCCCTTCACTTATGCCTTGAAATAAAAATAGTAGCCAAAGTCAGGCTCAGTGGCTCATGCCTGTAATTCTAGCACTTTGGGATGCCAAGGCAGGAGGCTCATTTGAGGCCAGGAGTTTGAGAATAGCCTGGGCAACATAGAAAGATGCTGTCTTTACAAAATATTTAAAAATTAGCTGGGCATGGTGGTACATACCTGTGGTCCCAGCTGCGCAAGTAGCTGAGGTGGGAGAATTGCTTGAGCCCAGGAATTTGAGGCTGCAGTGAGTTATGACTGCGCCACTGCACTCCAGCCTGGGTGAGAGTGAGACCCTGTCTCTAAAACATAGTAGCCAACATTTACTGAGAGCTTGCTGTCTTCCAAGCACTGTGCAAAGTGATCTACATACATTGTTCCAATATTCTCTCCTCCAATGAATTCCTAGTGATGAATGAATGCATTAGGGATTTCCTAACAGTAAGTCATTCAGCTTAGTACCCGGCAATATGAGATGGTTGTCCTAAGGCAGACCAGATTCTTAAATCCTCACAAGCAGGAACAGACTCTGGCGAAACAGCTCTTCAGGTATTTACTGCTCATCCAAATGAGCCAGACAATGAGTTGGGCACTCAGGGGTTCAAAGAATCAGCTTCTGTTAAAGAGGAGCACTCTACTGTCCAACCTCTGTCTAGTGAAAATCAGTACAATGTTAGACACTGTGGGGAGATTTTCAGAAGTTCTTGCATCTGGACCAGGACCAGACAAATCCAGGCCACTTCCTAGAAATCATGGCAGATTCAAAATGAACACACGCCTTAGGGTTATTACTTTCAGGGATGTGGAAATGAGCGTTTGGGGAAAGGTCTGGTTGAAACTAGAATCATCTTCCCAACAGCCTTCAGAGGGAAAGGAAGAGCTCAAGTGGAGAGACCACAGATTTGGGGAAAGAGGCACTAAAGTAACAGCATTTCCCCCTCCCCTCCCCTTACCCAAATAAAGGTCCCCTGTGGTGTGGGGTGCAGGAAAAAGAGAGCTGGGGGACGCAAGAGGAGAACTGACATTGTGGGGCCCTGAATCCTGAGGGTCACTTTCTTCATCTTTCACAGCTCAACTTCCTTACCACTTCCTCCAGGAAGTCTTCCCTCCTGATCCCCAGTGGAGTTGGTGTTCCTCCTCTGGGCTCTCATGAACTATATCCTTTTCCTAACTTAGCAGTTCTCTCCCAGAATTATAATTGCCTGGCTTACTTGAGTGTTTCTCCCTAAATCAGAGATCTGCAATTTTTTAAAAAATAAAGAACCAGATGATAAATATTTTAGGCCTTGCAGGTCTTACAGTTTCTGTCACGACTACTGAATTCTGCCATTGTAGTGCGAAAGCAGCCACAGACAAAACAAAAACAAGTTAAGTGTGGCTCTGTTCCAACAAAACTTTGTGGACACTAAAATTTGAATTTCATATAATTTTCATGTGTTGCAAAACATTGTTCTTCTTTCTATTTTTCCTTCCTCAGCCATTTAAAATGTTAAAACTCCTTCTTAGCTTGTGGATTGTCCAAAAGTAGAGGATAGGTGGGATTTGACCCCTCAGCCATAGCTTGCCAATCCCAGGTCACAGACGTGAGCTCAGTGAGGTCCCAATCCAGATGCAACAGTAACTTTTAACCAGTGAGTTCTCAGCGAGCAAAGCCTCCCTAGAGTGGAACTTGACAAATAGTTGTTGAAGGAATAAATTACAGAACTGGGGAGGTAATGGTTAGAGACATTAACTCGTCAGAAAAATATTAAGTTTGCAAATGGGTTTTATTTGCTCTAAAGTGTCATTGCTTTTTTCTCCCCTGCGAATGTTATGAAATGCTAATTAGCTCCCATCACAACCACGGTTCACAGATCTGTTTGGTCTCCTTTGTCGGGGTGTGTACACAGCACCCTATATTGCAGACTAAAATAACTCAGCCCTGCCAGTGGAATCGCTGCTGTGTAGGCCGACACTGTCAGTCCAAGAGCGGGAGGCCCCGGAGGCCCAAGGAGGGACCGTGGAACTTGCCAGAAGAAAGGAAAGAGACCTCAGAAAGAACCTGTTCCAAAGTCATGCTGCTGGACTGTTGGAGACCTTTCCCAAATGATAGAAAATCATTCGACTCACAGAAGGTGAAGACGCTGGGGTCCCCTGAAGGCAAATTTTCCCTAACAGTGAGGGGCATGCACGGGGCAGAGCATACACTCACCTTTCCCTGGCAACACACCTCATGTCCCCTCAGGGCATACGTGGAGTGTAGACAAGCAACCCATCTTCTGCCCTTCTGACTAACTGGTGTATGGCACCATTTCCAAATCCCCACAGACCTCTGTGCACCACGGTTTCCCAACACCATGCTGCTGGACCGAGATGGGAGCCTTCTTGGCTGTGGGGCCGTCCTGTGCACTGTAGAATGTTAAGCAGCATCCCTGACTCCTACCCGCTTGATGTCAGCAGCAACCCCCACCCCCAGGTTGTGAATTTATTTATTTATTTATTTATTTATTTAGAGATATACTCTTGCTCTGTCGCCCAGGCTGGAGCGCAGTGGTGTACTCTCAACTCACTGCAACCTCTGCCTCCTGGGTTCAAGCCACTCTCCTGTCTCAGCCTCCTAAATAGCTGGGACTATAGGTGTGTGCCACCACGCCTGGCTAATTTTTGTATTTTTAGTAGAGACAGGGTTTCACCGTGTTGGTCAGGCTGGTCTCAAACTCCTGACCTCAGGTGATCCACCTGCCTCAGCCTCCCAAAGTGCTGGGATTACAAGCATAAGCAACCAGGCCCGGCCCAGGTTGTGAAATTTAAAAATTTCTCCAGGCATTGCCGAATGTCCTCTTGGGGACAAAATTACTCCCCTTCCCTTAGCTGAGAACCGCTACTCTAGGGCAGTCATATTCTAAATGCAAGTCCTTAGACCACTGTGAGCCTGCAATTCAGCTAGCCCTTGGCAGGATGAGGGGAAAAAAAAAAAAAAAAATCAGAGCAAATCTTTTTTAGGGACACGTGATTGCTGTGAGGAAATGTCTTTTTCCAGGCCGTCTTATTTGTTAGCACAAACACGTCTTTTATGAAGTGCTGATGCTGAAGGATGTCCGCCTTTTCTTTTTTTCGATAAATGTCAATCCACCCATTATTACTATTATTTTTAAAGTTTTACTGGAGTGAAATTCCAGAGTCCAGGAATGGCTGGGCTAGACAACTGTAAAAAAGAAATTGGATTTTCCATTCTCTCCCTTTAAAGATCTCTTGATCCCAGCGACTCCTAGTGATTTGCCTCAGTTTTCTCAACTGTAAAATTAAGATGATAATTGTGCCCACCTCATATGGTTTTGGTTTTGGGGAAGAATAAGTGAGAAAATGCATTCAAAGCACTGGCTTGGTTTATATCCTAAAGATCCTTTGGCTTAGAGTCTGTGATTCACCTAGATTCATATAAACCCAGGATAAATGTTAAGGATTATTACTGATATCTTCCAACTTTGCAGGATATAGAAAAGTGTTGTTATCCCTGCCTTATCCTGTGGCTCCGTTTCTGGCAAGTTCTATGGTCTGCAAAATAATATTAATACGAGGAACTTCCCTGAGTTGTCCCAAGGTTCTGCACTCAAGGAAGGCAGTTAACAGTGGCAATTTCTCCAGCAGTCTTCCTTCCCTGCACACTTGCCCACGTACAGCTCAGCGTCCAGAATGAAAAGAGAGAGAGGCATCATTACCCATTCCCATGTCTGTGCTGGCAGCGCCCTTTAAAGACGGGTGTCATTCAAATGTCGACACCGCTAATTATGGGGTAGGAAACATGAAAGTGGAGGGAAGCGGTGAGGTGGTCAGCCGGCCTCCCCGCCCCCTTTCCTTTTAAGTGCCCATTATGAAATATTTCTCTCTCAGCTGATTGACAGCCCTGACAGCTCCACCTCCAGCCGGCTTTCATGTTGGATGGCTCTGTGCTCCCCACCCAAGGGCCTCCCAGCTCCTCCCCTGCAGGCAGGAGAGAGGGGGTGCTGGGGTTGTCTGCTGGAGGTATCCTGGGAGACCCTCGGGGGCACTCGCCCTCCCACTCCTGGAGCCACCTGACATTTGGGCCTCATCCACATTCACTTTTGGTAAAGCCAAACTTCTTGACTCTCAGAAGAGGAAGAGGAAAACAACACATTTAAGAAGCTATTTTTAAAAACAGGCATTTTAGACCTGAAACGGCTCCCCAAGTACCATGGTTTAGGGAGAAAACTATAAATGCGTCAGAACCATACGGATTAGATTTTCCTTCTGCAAAGCCTCAAAAACAATCAGAAAGGCAACAAACAAAATGCAGCTGGTCTGTCCTCAGCACTCAGCAGCTGAGAAATGCGGTCATTCCCAGAGCTAGTGGCATCCGCATCCCAGATGGCGCCATCATTCATTCATTCACTCATTCATTCATTCAACAAATATTCAGAGTCCTACTGTGTGCCAGGCATGGGGAATACAGAAAGCAAACCAAGCCCCGGCCCCTGTGGGGAGTCCTGTCAGGCTGGGGAAACAGGCGCCGTCCAGGTAAACCCGCGTGCTCCCCTGTGAGCAGTGCTGTGGGGAATCCCGCAGAGGAATTGAGAGATGCTGTGGGGGGCCTGTACTTGGGGGGTTGGCAAAGCTTCTCTGAGAAGGTGACATTTGACATTTATGACTTATGTCCCTACCGTGCATACTAAAATACAGAGTAGGGTTGGGAGAGATGGCATTGGAAATGAAGGAACCAGCTGGGAAAGTCAGCCCAGGGCAGAACATGACTTTCTGGGCGCTTTTTATTAGTGTTTCCTCCCTACCCTGTAAGAGTATCGCGTATACTTTTTCAACACGCCCTAAACAAAAACTCCCTTCTGAGATTTTAACAATGGGGCTATCAGATCCCAAGTCAGCTTAGCTGTTTCTTCCTTGCTTGGGTTAGGTGGGAGAGATGGAGGGACGAGGGCATGGGTAGAGCAGACCTACTAGGTGGATGGAGGGTGGTCCTGGCGCGTGGGATGCTTTTGTCACCACTGCCCTGGTCCAGGCCTCCCAGCCTGGCCTGAGCTCTCCAGTCCCTCTGCCCCAAGCATCTCCCGACTCTCATGAGAGCCCTATGGGGCTGGCACTTCACAGTTTGCATATGTCTCATTGGATCCACACACGAACCACGTAAAGCAGGGGCAATGGCCTCACTTTACCAAGGGGCAAGCGACGACTCAGCCAGGTGAAATGACTTGCCCAAAGTCACCCAGCCTGCAAGTGGCACAGCCAGGACTCCAACTCGGGACTTCTGCCTCCATGTCTCATGCCCTCCCCACAGCTGCATCCTTCTCTGAAGTGGAGCCCACCGCAGGGTGAGATGTCTGAGGTCTGTGTGTGGGGATGTGCTCAGCCTTTTCCGAATCTCAGCCCAGGTGAGCCGAATTCTTCCAGGGGGCAACCTGCCCGGGAAGTTGGGCCCAGAGCCCATTACAGCCACGAGGCCGAGGCTGAAGGGACATAGAGGGCAGGTGGGAGGACGTGGCATTTGAAAGAGTCCTGGAAAAGGACATGCAGAGACAGAGACACACACAGGAGTATGGGGGAGTCTCCAGGGGCTGGAGAACCTGCCGCATCTCTCCCTTCTCTGCAGCTTCAGGGCGTGTAAATGCCGTTTTCGTCCATCTGTCGGTGGAGCTGGCCATCCTTCGAGACGCAGAGTGTGTCTCCCAGGTCTTGCTGGTGTTCTGGGGAAGGTCGTGCCTTCCCTGGTCCCCTTTGGCTGGACTCCCTCTGGTGTCCAACTAAAGAGCCTTTCATTGTCCATATTTGCTGGCCCTCGACTGGCGGCATCTGGCTTGGAACCCAGACCTTTCCCTTGATTTCCAATTCAGACTGCCACAAGGCTTCTGTGTTTGCTGCTGTTTACAGTTGATGGATGAAAACTTAGGCAAAAACAGAGGGTCACTCTGCTGCAACACAGGTGACTTCAAAAGAAAGAGTGCTCTGCCAAAAACTTGTCATTTCTACCAGTTTGAGCCCCAGCTTGGTCCCCCATCTCGCTCTCCTGGCTCTTCCCCACCAGCTTTGTTTCTAAAACAGTTAAGTCTAGCTAAGCCTAATCAATTCAAGTGTCTTGTCTTACTGACACTTTCTTTGGGTACTGGCCTTCGCATCCTTGAACATTTATTGGGATATTTTCCTAATTCCCAATTATCTACCCTAGAAAAATTCTGACACACCTGCTGTGTTGAGAGAATTTTTCACCTTCCACATCAGGGGTTGGGGAACTGTTCTGTAATGGGTCACGCAGCAGGCATTTTAAGCTTATGGTCCATAGAGTCTCACTCCAGCCAATCAACACATTCTGCCTTTGTAGGATGAATGCAGCTATAGACAATATGTAAATGAATGGATGAGGTTATGTTCCAATAAAACTTTATTTATAAAAACAGGCTGCTGACCCAGGGGCTGGAGTTTGCAGATCCATGTTGTACATAATCAGCTACTTAGCTGAGGGGCATGGAAACCACTGAATCACCAGACAGGCCTTTCCTGGGATCCCACTGTGTGCCTCCTACTAGGTGCTGTGGGAGGGTAGAGAGCATTTCTTAGAAACCTGTTCACAATGACCCTGGCTTTGAAGTTGGGATAAGGTAAAGCCGGTGCCCACTTGTGTAGAGGGTTGAACAGTTTCCCTGAAAAATTCATGTCCATCTGGAACCTCAGAATATGGCTTGATTTGGAAATAGGATCTCTGCAGATGTAGATAATCAAGACGAGATTATACTGGATTTGGATGGTCTCTAAATCCAATGAGGGTGATCTTCTACAAGACCAAAAAGGACACACAGTGAGACAGAAAAAAGAAGGCCATGTGAAGACTGTGGCACAGATGGGTGTGAGGCGGCCACAATCCAAGGAATGCCAGGAGCTACTGGCAGCTGGAGGGGGCCAGGAACAGATTCTCCCCTGGAGTCTGCAGAGGGACCGCAGCCCTGCTGACACCTTACTTTTGGACTCTTGGCCCCAGAAGACGGGAACCCTGGGAAACCAATATGGCACATGGGTATTGAAAATTGCCCAGTGTAATTCAGTTGAGTTCCCTTGAAAAGGAGAAGCAAAGATCGCCTCATGTGGATGTGTCAGTTCCGTGTGTTTTGGCCTCATAGGAACCATGAATCTGACATAACGCTGTAGGGGTTTCAACTCCCTGGAGGTGGAACTCTGTTGATTTCTACTCTTGCTAAATGACTCTTCCACATTAATAGGAAGCAATTTGGCCAATAGTCACCCAACTTGCCTCTTCAGGGTAAGTAAGCCAGTGAGTAGGAGGCTCCTGGCTCTGACGTCACAGCCCATGGGAGGGGGCCAATCAGAAGCAGGATCTCTGGCTGGACCATGAGAGGAGGGAAAGTGTGGGTCTTATGATGCTTCAGCAGATAGTGTTGACGCCCAGAGTCCTGGCTTGCTCCAATCAGTTACTGGAGGAGAAAACTCCAAATTGTTGAAATGGAGACTTCAGACAGCCAAATCATGATCTAAGAAGTGCAGGTACTGATGTGGATGGAAAATTCAGGGCCTTGGAGTCTGGGTTAAAATTATCCTTCCTCCAACTCAGTGCTACCTCAACCACAGGGAATGGAGGAGATGTGTTTTCCCAAAGGAAAGATGCTGGACAGACAGCATGCATCCATTACAGGGTGGAAACCATTGACACAGAAAGGGAAGGGCTAGGAGTAGATCATGCTTTTCATAGCCCCCTGATCCCACGACACACCCCTTCACATATTCCAACACACAAGCCTTTATTCACCCTGATTACCTCTAGCTTTGGACAGAGGGCAGGCCTTCAGTGTGGCTGCACACAGGACCCAGTGTTTGTAACTGGGCTGTGAAATGCTTCACGTGGTATAAATCACCAGGGTTTAGTGGGTGTAAGCAACGGAAACTGACCAGCTGACGTAAGGAAAAGGGAATTTATTGGCAGGACACAGGGAACTCACAGGACTCTGTGAGCTCTTTAATGATGGCATCTGCCATCTCCTTTGTGAGTCAAGAGGAGTCCCTGCTGTTCTCCTGGTGAGTAGTCACATCATCAGTGAGCTCTCTGGAACTTAATTTTCCCTTTATATACAGTGTGTGGTTGTGGCCTCAGAGTTATGCATTGTGAGTTCACACTGCAAGGATGATAGTACTTGCTGCTTTTAGAGAGCCTCCCATCTGTTGCCCTTAGGGGTCATTGCCAATGTTGATAAAATCTCCCCAGAAAAGCCCAAGAAATGCTATTATTCTACCACAGGCCTGGACCAAGGCAGAAGCAGGGCCTCCAAGCTGGCCTGGGTGATCTCTGCATGGTTCTGGGCTACCTTATGTTGAGATAGTTGAGTCCGTGTCTTCAACTGTCAGGATCCTGGCAGAGTGTGGGCAATTATGACTTTTCGCCCAATTATATAATCTCCCTGGGGTGGGGGGTATGACCTCAAAAGCTTCCAAGATACCATCCATGAAACCTTGGAGGGAATCTGTAACATTTGTTCCAACTTACCAGTGCTTTCCCCAGGGCTCCTCAAGGACCTCATGGTCTGACTACTTTTTCCATGTAACTTTCAAAACACCTTTGCTAAAACAAACAGAAGAAACTTTGCAGCATGCCTTGGTCACAGGGCTGAGCTGGCACAATTTTTTTTTTTTTTAGTCTTCGAAAAATAGTTTTCTTCATCTTTCTAAATTTCAAAATCTTGAGTGACTTGGCCATTTGAGCAGGACACAGAATGGTGATGATTTTTATTTTATAGATGAAGAAAAATTAAACATTCAAAGGGGGCTGTAACCTTCCCCTTCATCAGAGAGCTTTGAGAGGATTCTCCGTGTCTCTGTTACAATCTCCAAACCTCAACTTTGTCCATGGAAGCACACTCCTTCTCTACATAGATAATAATTCTTGAACCAAGTTGAAATCAGACCCCAGCAGATTTGAGCTTGTCCTGGGAAGAAGCAGTGGGAAAACAGTTTCTATGGGTACAGATTTTGACATTATCAGCTGCAAATATTCACCACCCCAAGATGACAAAACTCCAGTAACTTCAAAGCTGTTAAGCATAGCTTTAGGGCAAATTTTAATTAAATTTAGATAGCATATATGAAAAGCATCTAATTTGTACTCCATAAAAGAGTTTGGGAAGCACAGCACTGGAGCCTCAGGACTGTGGCTGTAACAATTATCTTGCAACTTTTCACAGCAGAATCACAACATGTTAATTTGTTAATGAGTCAGTCAGAGCAGAAGAGAGCTCCTGACAGCAGGGAGGGAAACATACAGATTCCATTTACATTTCTATTTTTAAATAAATTAAATGTTTCAAGTCAAACTCAAACTTCACATGAAAGTTTAAATTCCTACTTTTTTTTTTTTTTAAACTCAGCATGGCTGCTGGATTAAGTATTAAGATTCTTGGGATTTCTTAGAGGGAACTAAGTGATTTCTTTATTTGAAGGTGGCTACAATTACATACCTGCTAAATGTGACCATTTAGAGGAGATGGAGTGTTTTTGTTTTGTTTTGTTTTGTTTTGTTTTGTTTTTTTGACAGAGTCTCGCTCTGTTCTGGAATGCAGTGGTGATCTTGGCTCGCTGCAACCTCCATCTCCCAGGTTTAAGTGATTCTTCTGCCTCAGCCTCCCAAGTAGCTGGGACTACAGGCATGTGCCACCATGCCAGGCTAATTTTTGTATTTTTAGTAGAGACAGGGTTTCACCGTGTTAGCCAGGATGGTCTCGATCTCCTGACTTTGTGATCCGCCCACCTCGGCCTCCCAAAGTGCTGGGATTGCAGCACTGTGCCCGGCCGGAGTGGTCTTCTTTTTGCCTCTTTTCCGTTGTGAAATTCTGGCCTCTTATAGTAAGCATGGACGAAGGAGGAGAGAAAAGTAACAAAATAGATTATTAGAAATTTCACTGCTAGTCACTTTATTTCTCAATATACTACAAAGAAAGACAATTAAAGGAGGAAGGAGGAGAAAAGGAGCCAGTGAGGCAGGGCAGGGTGAGCAAGCAGGGCGCCGGGGGTACAGAATCCAAGGCTCAAAGTCCTGCTAATGCCTCCTTCAATTCTGTGTCCTTGGTGCCTCACTTATGTCACCCTTGTCCTGGCCCTGGACCCACAGAGGCTGAGCTCGCTAATCTCAGACTGAATGTATCTAGTCAAGATCCACCTTCTTCAACACCACTTCTTACAAGGGAGTGTGGGGTGAGGGGACCTCGGAGTGGAGAGACCTAGTGGCCTTCATGGGTTGTAATGAAATCACTGAAGCTCTGCAAGTTTCAGAAAAACATATGCTCATGAGAATATAGCGGACTTGTCTTATCCTTGGGGGATGTGTTCCAAGGCCCCCAGTGGATGGCTGAAACTGTAGACAGTATACACACTTTTTCCTGTACCTTCATACCTATGAGAAACTTCCACCTCTTCACTTAAAAGAAGCTCTTAATGGCTTCTCTTTGACATACCTGAATTGCCAGCATCACTCTTGTGCTTTGGGGCCATTAGAAAGTAAAGTAAAGGTTACCTGAACACAAGTACAGTGACACCGACATCGTGACAGTCTATCTGAGACTAAGCGACACATGCATGGGCTGTGTCTACAGCATGAATCCACTGGACAAATAGGAGATTCACATCCCTTCCCGGTGGAATGCAGCAGGAAGTTGAAAGATTTCATCATGCCACTCACAAGGGCATGCAAGTCAAAACTCATGAAATATTTAAATGTTTATTTCTGGAATTTCCAATTTAATATTTTCAGACTTTGATTGACTGAAACTGTGGAAAGTAAAACCCCAGATAAGAGGGGACCACAGTCTATGGCTGGGGCCTTTCCCGGGGCCTTGGAAGGACTTGTATAAGTGAGGGGCCCCAGAGCTTGAGCCCTGTGAGCTTCACATGTGTGCATCATCTCATTTGTTCTCCCCTGAACCCGATGAGATAGACACAGTTCTTTTTTTTTTTTCTTTTTTGAGACGGAGTTTCACTCTGTCGCTCAGGCTGCAGTGCAGTGGCGCCATCTTGGCTCACTGCAAGCTCCGTCTCCCAGTTTCATGCCATTCTCCTGCCTTGGCCCCCTGAGTAGCTGGGACTACAGGCGCCCGCCACCAAGCTTGGCTAATTTTTTGTCTTTTCAGTAGAGACGGAGTTTCACTGTGTTAGTCAGGGTGGTCTCGATCTCCTGACCTTGTGATCTGTCCACCTCGGCTTCCCAAAGTGCTGGGATTACAGATGTGAGCCACTGCGCCTGGCCTGTTCTATGTTCTTTAGAAATGTATCCACTGAGATAGAAAGATGTTCACAATGTATTAGTGGGAAAATAAAGTTTAAGCCTTATGAATTACTGAAAGAGGCTTGGTAGTGGATATATATGCATAGGATAAAATGTACAAAAACATAATCAAGAGTTTAATATTAGTTGTGTCTTAGAGGTGGTATCAGGAATGATTCATTTTTCCTTTTATGTTTATTTCTATCATTCTAATTGTTCTAGTTCTGTGATGTCCAATACAGTAGTGGCCAGCCACATGTGACGATTAAATTCTAATTAATTAAAATTAAATGCAATTAAAAATTTAGCTCCTCAGTCACACTATTTACATTTCTATTGTTCAGCAGCCACATGTGACAAGTGGTTTATGGAATTGGATGGTGCTGACTAGAACCCTTCAATCATCCCAGAACATTCTGTGTAACAGCCCTGATCTATAATGATCATGGATTTCTTAGGTAATTGAACATATTTTTCAATATGTATCAAGGCAGCAGAAGAGAAGAAAGGGCTGTTTGAAGCCAGGTTTGCCCCGTGCAGGCCAAAAGGTGAAGGTGCAAGGGGGCATCAGAGAGGACCTCTTCCCCAGCACAGAAACTCGGTGGAGAAACCACAGAACAGTGGACTGACAGGTCCGGCTCAACTTCCCTTGGGCTGGGCCCCTTCATGGTCCATGATGGTGGCAGCCTTACCCTTCTGCATCTCATCCCAACACCACAACTTCCAGAGGCCAAGTGAGCAAGGCGATGTTCCCATGAGCCTCTAGGCAGCCTCCCTTCATGTCTCACTGGCTGGAATTGCCTCAAATGCTCATGCCTGGACCACCCACTGCTTAGTAGAGTGGGATTGCCACAACTGACTTACACAGATCAGGATTCACACTTGAGCTGGGAGTAGGGTCGCTTCTCCTGAAGAGGAGATACCTGAAGTTAATGAGCATTCTCAGTGAGGAAGAAGGAAGAATGGGAATGTTCACTGAGCAACCAACCGTGTCCACTACTGATGGCAAGTGATGGAAAACTCAATACAGTCTGACTTGATTTAAAAGCGAAATGTGAGTTCACCCAGTGGCATCAGATGCAGCTCAATTCCAGATTCGAACAATGTCACTAAAATTGGCATCTTGGCTTACAAAATGGCAGCAGAAGCTACGGATCTCACATGCTCACCAACACCTGATAAAAGAGAGGGAGCCGATAGCCGCAGCAAACATCTCTGCGTGTGTTATTGACTTTAATTGGGTGCCTCAATCCCTGGGTCACTGAGCGACCCTGAATCAATCATGGAAGCCTTGAGGCACTCTCGATGCAATGAGCTTAGAGTAGGGGAGGGGAGGTCCCAAAGACATTTATTGCAGTTTTTACTAGAAGCAGAGAAGAGCAGGTGATGGGCATCCAATGGTAGATTCCACTACAAGATAGCAACCCAGTGGCAAGCTCAGGAAAGGCCAAGACTTGGAGTCCGCACTATTCCCCTTCCTGAGGGCAGGCTTGCTTTGGATATGGACAGATGTTGCCAACTACAGGGGACAGAGAGAGTGGAAGGGGGGAGCAGAGAAAGAGCTAAAGGCTTTGTTTCTAAATTAAACCAAGGTGGAATTCCCAGGAGCCACCAGAGCAAGGAAAGAAGAAAAGAACACCTCTCTGAGCCGCCCCTCAGTGAAAGGGCCCATTTCTATCAGTGTTTGTCTAACCTTTTCTTTAACCAGGAAATCACAATGGGATTAGCAATTTTCTGCAAAGAAACTCTTTGGTGACTTCTCTGGGAACAAATTTACATGGCACGCAATGCAAGCTGCGTTATGTTTTTGGTTCAGTGGATTATGCATGCCTACAAAGAGATCTCTCTATATGCTTCTCTGTATGTTTCTACCTCGAGATTCAGCCTCTGCTTCTCTGTGTTTATCAATTTATCTCCCTTTTATCCATCCATCCATTCATTCATCTGTCTGCCCATCTGTCCACCCAAATTTTCTATCTGGCTTCATATTACACTTTTATCGATTTACACTTTCATCGAGGTTGAGGGTCTTTGAGGATGGTTGATTATTCTCTTCCACTTGCTCTGCTTGGCCCCCAAGCAGACTGCTCTATGCCCGCATTCTTCACAGTGAGAGCTGAAGTCAGACTGTGTATCATTTATTCAACCAATGTTCACCAGACATCCGCCACACGCAGGCTCAGTGCTAGGGGCTGAGGACGTAGAATCATGGAGCTCGCAGACTAATAAAGGAGATGACATTGATCAAATAACCATGGGGATAAATGCCAAATTACAACCATAAGAGAAGCTGCAGAGGGGATGTGACAGAGGCCATCCCACAAGTGCTCACCTCACAGAGACTCGCCATGTGCACTCCACAGAGAGAGAGAGAGAGACCTACTGGGCCCCCATGGCAGAATGGCACAGGGGACCCTCCCTCGAGTCCTGTCAGTCCCTCTGCCCTTTAAGCAAACTCTAATGCTTTGATGCATGTTTTTGGTAGAACACTGACCCTAAAAGCAGCTACCTCATGAGGAGCTCAGCTCTTCAGGAGAGCAGAGCATGGGAGAGGTCATGGCTGGGGGCCTCACACTCAGTGACCACTCTAGGGCCCAGAGCCCCTCACCCTTTCTGGGCTGGCCCTCCAAAGAGATGACATGTGGATCTCTAAGTAGAAAGCTCTGCAGGGGGATTGGATCCAGCCAGTGATGCTTAAGTCCACGGTGGGAGGATACAAATATGAACGAGGTTCAGGGAGAGGAAAGTCTTCCAGGAGAGGGAGCGGTGTGTGCAAAGACCTTGTGACTGGTGGGAACAGAGCAGGTTCAAGGGGCAGGAGGCTGGCAGGGCCGAAAGCAGACTGAGCGGGGAGATGTGGTGCATGAGGAGTTGCAAGTTTGGCAGGGCTGGACCAGCAGGGTCTGGACGACTCCGGATGGGATTTCATTCCATGCTCAAAGAGCCACAGGGGATTATGAAAGGTTTTAAACAGGGAGGACCTTGATCAATTTTTGTAGCTAACTTCAAATATCACAGGGTGTTCCAGATAGGCCCATCCTGCTCACCAACATCGCCACCCCACCCGCATAGCACTGGCCAAAACAAGTCACAGGAGATGGCTGCGTGCAGAGAGTGTGAGAGCACCTTCCCCCCTTGTAAGGGCACTGCAGGGAAGGATGGGAACATGAGGCTAACGGCCTGTCACAGAGAGGCTGGGATGGGGATAGAGGGAGCGAGAGGAAGACAAAAAGACCGCAATTGAGAAGAGAAGGAGAGGTCGAGCAGCCACCTGTCCCCTGGAATTCTGTGGACTGGCAGACCTGTCTGCAGAAAATTGTACAGAGTTTTGCTGCTTGATACGTTGAATAACCTCCTTAATCCTTAGGAAGGCCTACTGGGGATAAATGTGACTTTTCAAGGATTTGGGGATTTGGTTTGTATTTCCTTTGAATCCAGTGCCATGCTGACGCCAGCTCAAAGGTGCAAGTCAGAAATCCCAGGTTAATTTGGGACAGAAATAATAATCTGATCTCATCTTAATTTAACTGATTAAATCAGCAACTACCCTATTTCTACATAAGGTCACATTCTAAGAAACTGAGGGTTAGGACTTCAGCATATAAATATGGCGGGGGGTTGGGGAGAGGTCAGGGAACACAATTCAACCCATAACAAATGGTAATTGCTAAAGGGCATTAGCATATGTGCTGTGAGGGATGTAGTATGGCAGCCCCCCATTATTCTCGGGGGATACATTCCAAGACCCCCAGTGGATGCCTGAAACCATGGATAGCACTAAACTTACCTATTCTATGTTTTTCCTACACAGACATACCTATGATGGAGGTTAATTTATAAATTAGGCAGAGTAAGAAATTAGTAATATAGAATAATTAAACAATATACTGCAGTGTCACTATTCCTGTGCTTTGGGGCCATTTTTAAGTAAAATAAGTAAGGATTCCTTGAACACAAGCACTGGGATGCCATGACAGTTGATCTGATCACCCAGATGGCCACGGAGTGACTAATGTGCATGGACAGTGTGGGTCCACAGGACAAAGGGATGATTCATGTCCCCGGCAGGATGGAGCGGAAGGATGCAAGATTTCATCAAGATACTCACAAGGTACACAATTTAAAACTTATGAATTGTTTATTTCTGGAATTTTCCATTGCATATTTTCAGACTGTGGTTGACCATGGGTAATTGACATCTCAGAAAGCAAAACCATGGATAAAGGGGGACTACCCTGCATCTCACTTCACCTCCACAAAACCCCTAGACGTGTGTTACTATTACAGCTGGGGAAACTGAGGCTCAGAGAATTATTTGTCCAGGACTTGTAAATTACTTAAGGGAAGGAGGATTTGCACCTCCTTGGGCCTCAGCTTCCCCATCTGTAAGAGGGAGATGACACAGTTCCCCCTTAGTAGAGCTGTTATGAGGATTGAATGAATGCAGACTGGCCATCCCCTGAGGTCTGTGTCTGGCCCGCAGTAGGTGCTGTTCAATAACAAATGTGGATATGTCCCAGAGCAAAGAAGAAACCTGAGAAAGTCAAAGCAGTACAGCTGGCCGGGGTGGCAGCCCCGCATCCCATAGACCACATGGGATCAGCCTGTGCGTGTGGTTTGGCCCCTGGTGGTTTCCTGACATTTAAAAACGGAAAGACTTCACCCAAGAATGTAAATTTCTGGTTTTGATTGAAGAATCCAGGAAATCTGGCACCATTCCCAGTACCCGCCTGTCCACCGGCTGCCCTGGAGCCTGAGGCCCTGCAGGGCCTTAACCTGTAATGGGATTTTGTAGCTCCTCCTCCATCTCTTTAAAAATACTTGCGGCCTCAGAAGCCCCAGCACGACAGGGACCACCTCTTCCTGTCTTCCTGTCCCCCACTCTGGGCGGTCCCAACCGTTGGCCTCTCTCTCACTGGGAGGCAGAGCCCAGCCAGCCCTCCTAGCTCCCTTCACCCCTTGCCCCAGGTAAATCCCAAGTCCTGGTGGATTGATTCAGGGAGGGAAGTTCCAACAACTTCCTCTTTTTTCTTCTTTCCTTCCTTTTTCTCTTTTTAAATGTGTGTGTGTGTTTATGTGTGTGTGTGTGTGTGTGTTCCCAGCCTTCCTTGGCTCCTAATTTACGTCTGCTCGATTTTATCACATTGTGACGGCAAAATGTGCAAAAAAATTAGTAGAACTGAAACCAAATGTGCAGTGAGAGTGCTTTGCAGAGAGGTCCTGCTGCCCCTCCCAGAGTTCAGAGCCCCACTCCACGTCAGCCCAGGTGGGGTGGTGTCCGCAGCTCTGGGTGTGAGGGTGTCTGTGGATAGAAGAGGCAGGAGCTGGAATCCAAGCATTTTAGAGCTACCGGGATGTTTAGAGATATTGCTACAACCTTGGCAATTTGAAAGAGAGAAACCAAGACCTGGAGAGATGACATAACTTGTCATATATTCCCCAAAGAGAAAAGGCTGGCAGAGGAAAGAGCCCAATATTTGATCAGTTTCCTATAGATGCCTTTCCTGTTTTATATGAGGTTGAGGTTTCTTTCAGAGAAATTCCTTTCAATCTGTTTTTGCTTTGGGGTCAGACAGATCTGTGTTAAAACTCTAGCTATGTCACTGTAAGATCCTGCAAAACTTATTTAACCATCCTGAACATCGGTTTCTTCATCGATGAAATGAGAGAAATAAAGGCTACCCTAAAAAGCTTATCATTAGTTGCCCCGGAAGGATGGGTTTGGCTGCGAGCAATGGAAACCCAGGGGCTGGCAGAGCCGAGTGGTAGGGTACAGAGCAGAAGATGCCAAGACCCCCAGAGGGAGCCTCCAGCATCCTTTCAGCAAATACTTACTGAGCATCTATTACATCCCAGGCATCGTCCTAGGCCCGGAGGACACAGGTGCTGTCCTGCTGTCATGCAGTCAAAGAACACCTGTTGAATGCCTGTGTGGGCAGGGCACTAGGCGGCCCTTGGGGAAGCTTTGAGGTAAGAGGGGAGGAGAAGTGGGGCCGAGAAGGTGAGAACTGTGAACTTAGACTGGGCTAGTGGTTCTCAAACGGGGCAGCTTTGTCTTCCCACCCCTTCTCCCCACACACTTGACAATATCTGGAGACATTTTTCGTTCTCAAAATTGGGATGAGGAAGTGGGGGCTTTGCTAATGACCTCTAGGGAATGGAGGCCAGGGATGCTGTTAAACACCTTGCAATGCCGGGACAGCTCTCACTACGAAGAATTATCCTGTCCCAAATGTCAATAGTGTTGGAGGAGAAAAACCCTGAACTAGGGAAGAGCAGCGGGGCTGGAGAGAAGCGGGTGGATTGGAGGGAGAATTTTTCGTTGAAATAAATGGGACACGAGCCGCGTGTGAGGCTGTCCGTGTTTGGGTTGTACTTGTGTGGTGTCGTTGTTTACTCAGCTTGCTTTCTTCTCCTGTGAAAAATACCAGCGGCGGGAACTCCAGGAGGAGATCCTCCAGGGCCCCCATCTAACCTCCCGCTGCAAGGGGCAGGCCTGCTCCCCACACCATTCTGGGCTGCGGGGGAACAGATACTGGCAAATGTTTTTTAGAGCCAAACTCGGGTCTTGTTTTTCAGGTTAAAAAAAAATGGAGAGGGGCAGGCAGTTGATGGCTTATTAAAGAACCTCTTGATCTTTCCGTTTACATGAAAAGGTGCTTGTCTCTCTTGAAATGAATGTGTCTGCCTTTGCTAAGGGAAAGAGGGAAAAACGCCGTGAAACCACATTCCAGGGTGAGACTAGAAACTTTCTTATTAATTCCCCCAAAAAACATGAACACAAGCAACCACTAAAAACTCAACCCAGAGTTAAGAAAACTCAACAAGTGGCTTTTAGGAAAATAAAAAAAATAAAGGCGAAAGCCCCAAACAGGAAATAAACCCATTAAGTGGAGCGTTTTAGCAGATTCGATCTTGGCCTGGAACCAGAAGCCAAAGACCTGGCACCTTCCCTGCAATTACTCACGGTATCTGGGCCCAGGCAAATAACTGCATCATTCATTCAGCATTCACTCGGGGCCACGACGTTCCAGGATCCAGGCAGGAAACTGATGGCACAGGGCAGGCAACCAGTCCCTGTCTTCATGGAGAAGGTATCTGTTAGTCATCCAACGAACATGGCACCCACTGCCTTACTTATGGCTCTGAAGTTCTCTCGCTCAGTCATTTGCTGGCTTGTGTCTTTCGTGGCTCTCTCCATGCGGAAAGCCAATTCCAAGGTGCCCCCACCTCCTGCTATTCATGCCCTGTAGGAGCTTCTCCCCTTTAGTGTAGGCTGGCCTAGGGACTTGCTTCTAGCCAGTAGAAGCTTCTAGCCAATAGTAGCTTCCAGCCACCTTGCATAGGGCAAAGTGATGAAATATCACTTCCATTATTAGGTTACAAAAGATTGTGACTTCCATCTTCCTAGTAGACTCTGTATGGCCTTCTTGCCTTGCATGCTTTAAGGAAGCAGTTTGCCAGAAAGGCCTGTGTGGCAAGGACCTGAGGGTGGCCTCCAGCCAGTGGCCGGAAAGAACATGATGACTTCAGTCCAACAACCCAGGAGGAACTGAATCCTGCCAACAACCACTGAGTGAGTACAGAAGTGGATCCCTCTCCAGTCAAGCCCTCAGATGAGACCTCATCCCTGCATGACACTTTGATGACAGCCTTGTGAAACACCCTGCACAGTGGACACAGCTAAATTCTGCCTAGTTTCCTGACCTGCAAAGACTGTAAGATAACACATGTGTGCTGTTTTGAGTTGCTACATTTGCTGAAAAGGACTGTGTCCCGGTTCCTGGGGCAATGCCTGTACACAGAAGATGCTCAGCAAATGTTTGAGGAATAAATGAACGAGAAGTTTATGCCATGCCCGTTGCCTGGCAGTGAGGGTGCAGTAACGGACAAACGCCACCCCTGACTTCTCAAACTTAAAATCCAGCAGAGGAATTAGGCCTGGTTATTCCTATGTTTCTCTCCTAACAGATTCAAGGACATGATAAAGAATTATAAGCCTAGAGAAAAGAGTAGCAAATTCTGATCTCAGTCCACGGGTTGAGGTGAGGCTATGGGAAGTGCAGTGGAGGAATGAGGGTTTAATTCAATGAGGATGAAGTAGCTACTGTGGGTCTGCATGTGGGAGATCAAAGGGCAGAACAAAATTGTTCTTATCCACCTGGGAATTTCTAATTAATACTACAGAGGACAGCGTCAGGAAAGAAAAAAACTCTTTAATAATGAAGAAAACCACTGAAGCACAAACAATAGAAGCAACGAAGACCAGGGTTTAAAGCCCAGCTAAGCCACTTCTAGCTGTGCAACATAGAGCAGGTTCTTCACCTCTCTGATCCCTGGTTTTCTCACCCGTAAAATTCAGGAACCTGCTGATAGGGTTATTGAGGGCAGGAGAGACTATGCCTGTAAAATGCTTTAAGGCATTTCTCAGCACAGAGGAGGTGCTTAGTACATAGGAACTTTGGGGACCACCCAGGGGAGGCCAAGGGTGACGTGGAGCAGTGGAGGTGGCAGTAAGGGTTGTTCCAGTCATTGCTTCCCTTGGGAGTTTATGCCCTTTCTGATCCTTTATTTGAATTTTGGTTGGAACCCGCAGTGGGAGAAACAATGAAGATTGGTGATTAATCCACCATCTTTACCCAGAAGTCCTTTCTCTTTGGAAAATGGTTTTCTCTTGATTCCCACAGTCTCCTCCCCAGGCTGCTCCTTCTCTGTCTCCTATGGACTGAGGCTTTACACATTGGCTTCCAGGTCTGGTCAGGGGGCCTCCATTCCTCTCACTCTTGCTTGCCTCAGGGGACTTACCTGCGACCGTGGCGCCAAGTTCCACCTCTGTACTGTGACTCTCAAACACACACACACACATATGCCTAGGGCTCTCCTCCAGGCTCTAGACTATCTGTCCAACAGCCTTCCTGATGTGCCCACTGGGTGGCTCAAAGGCACTTCCGACCCAGCGTCCTCTAAAACCACACTCATGATTCTGCCTTCCCTGACATTTCCAGCTTCCCAGCTCTGTGACAGAATCCATATCCATCCTGGTGAGACAGCCAGGATCTGAGGAGGAGTCTGAGCCCCTTCATCTCCTCCCCACATCCAGTCCATCACCAGGTCCTCTTGTTTTTACATCAGACCTTGAATCCATGCACCTGGGTCCTGCTCTTCCTCGGCCACTTAGCTGGAAGCATTCAGCTGGGACTGCACAGTCACCTGGTTGCCATCTCTCCATCCTCTCCCGCCAGAGCAGCAGAATGATCTTTTTGCCATAAACATCAGATAAGGCGACCCCCTTGCAAAAATCCCAGCAATGTTTCCCATTGCTTTTAGGATAAACACCAGATTCCTGGGAAAAATCAAACTCCTTTTAAGGGTCCATAAATTCCTGCACAATCCACCTCTGCCTATGTCTTCAGCCTCATGGGAAGCTACCCCCCCACTCCCTGCTGAGCTCCAAAGGCACTGGGCTCCCTTCTGAAGGGCACTCCTGAAGGTGCCCACCCCTCCTTCTCCTGAGCCACCTTCTCTTAGTTGACTCTTCCTTCAGTTCTCAGCTCAACCTTAACTCCCTAATGGAGCCCTCCCTGACTAGGTCAAATCCCCCTCTCCTAGGACAACGTGCATCTCCTATTGGTCGCACACCATCGTGATATTTCTTTCTTTTTTTTTTTTTTTTATTATACTTTAAGTTCTAGGGTACATGTGCACAACATGCAAGTTTGTTACATAGGTATACATGTGCCATGTTGGTTTGCTGCACCCATCAACTAGTCATTTACATTAGGTATTTCTCCTAATTCTATCCTCCCCCTAGTCCCCCACCCTGCCGACAGACTCCAGTGTGTGATGTTCCCCACCCTGTGTCCATGTGTACTTATTGTTCAATTCCCATCTATGAGTGAGAATTGGTGTTTGGTTTTCTGTCCTTGTGACAGTTTGCTCAGAATGATGGTTTCCAGCTTCATCCATGTCCCTGCAAAGGACATGAACTCATCCTTTTTTATGGCTGCATAGTATTCCATGATGCCACATTTTCTTAATCCAGCCTATCATTGATGGACATTTGGGTTGCTTCCAAGTCTTTGCTATTGTGAATAGTGCCACAATAAACATACGTGTGCATGTGTCTTTATAACAGCATGATTTATAATCCTTTGGGTATATACCCAGTAATGGGATCGCTGGGTCAAATGGCATTTCTAGTTCTAGATCCTTGAGGAATCACCGCACTGTCTTCCACAATGGTTGAACTAATTTACACTCCCACCAACAGTGTGAAAGCTTTCCTATTTCTCCACATCCTCTCCAGCATCTGTTGTTTCCTGGCTTTTAAATGATTCCTATTCTAACTTTCCTGAGGTACGCCATCGTGCTATTTCTATTTTCATTTGCACACATGATCGATCAGCATCTTTCCCCCATGAGACAGTAACCACCATGAGGGAAGAGATGGGATCTCTGGATCCCTAACAATGAGCATAGATCAAGTCCAAGGTTGCTGCTGAAACAGAACAAAAGAGTTAAACAATGTGCAAGAAATACAAAATAATAATAAAATATAAAAAGCATGAATCACTGTAGTCTTTGGTGTCAGGAGAGCTCCCCAGTGTTGGGATTGTACCCAAATGGAAGCTGGGGCAGCAAGGCCTTCTGCGTCCTTGAGTGAGCCCCAGGGCTGTGGAGGTATAGCTGCAGCTCTAGACAAATGCCAGGTGAGCTCTCCCCAGGTGCTCGCTGCATCCACCATCACAGATTATTTCCTTGGCACCCACTCAAAGCTCCCTACAAGTCAGGACTCTGCCCCTGTTGAAGCTTGAAAACATGCAGCGTTAGCCTTGGGAAAAAGTGGGGGGAACTATCTGTCTGTGAACCCTCCATATAACAGGGTGGAAGCCCGTCTGGGACACAAGACAGCATGGAGGCTCCGGAGCTGGGTTCTCAGTCTTGGCACTATTGACATTGGGTTGCATCATTATCTGTGGTGGGGGCTGTCCTGGACGTTGCAGAATGTTGAGCAGAGTCCCTGATCTCTATGTACTGGTCATCAGTAGAAGCCCCCAGTAGTGACAAGCAAAAATATCTCCAGACATTTCCAAATGTCCCAGGGTAGGGGGCAAAATCATGCCGGGTTGAGAACGACCATTCTGGAGAGTGGACCTCATTGATTGATTGATTGATTGATTGATTCATTCATTCATTCATTCATTCATTCATTCCCGAGCTCCTACTGTGTGCCAAGCTCTCAGGATGCTGCAGGGAACAAGGCAGGAAGATCCCTGCCTTTTGAGAGCTTACAGTGGAGCAGGGCAGACAAGCAGACAAATAAATGCCCAAGATGAGTGCAGAGGGTGGTGAGCATCTGGGATGTGATGACAGTGCATCCGCTCCAGGAGCAGGTGCCGTGAGTGTCTTCTCACTGCTTTCCCCAGTGCTTAGCACAGAACAAGTGCCCAATAAAAATATACTGCATGAACGACTCCCTGAAATAATCCATCATTAGCTGCCAAAAGGAGCTGCTTTGCATAGAGTGGTTAGAGAAATTCCTCCTGGGGAGGCAGATTCACAGCTGATAACTTAATAGTGAGAATGAGCCACTGTGCAAAGACCTAGCGGGAAGAGTGTTCCAGGCTGTAAAAGCAGCATGTGTTTTTTTCCAGGGCTGAAGGGGGTTTGGTTTGTTCCGGGTGCTTACCTGTAATGTACTTGCCCCTCATTCACCTGGCTAAGTGCCAAGTGTCTGCTGGTTTCAGCTCAAACCTGGCTTCTTCTGGAACCCACCAGCCTGGAGGTGGCTCTGACAAGCACCCCACAGTATTCTGTTCTTCTCCTTGAGGGTCCTGAGCACATGCCAAGCAGTTCTCCTATGTCTCACTGGATGGTGAAGTTGCTGGGGCCAGAGGGCCAGAGGGCCAGAGGCCACATCTGTTTCTTTTCACCATTGGAGCCGCAGCTTCAAGACTGTGCCTGGCATGCTCAGTGAGCACATGGTGAATAAATGGATGGATAATGGATGGATGATGGATGGAAGATGGATGGATGGATGGATGGATGGATGGTTGCCTGGATGATGAATGGATGGATGGTTGGATGGATGGATGATAGATGGATGGATGGATGGATGGATGGTTGGATGGATGGATGATGGATGGATGGTGGATGGATGGATGGATGGATGGATGGATGGACGAATGGATGGTTGGTTAGATGCATGGAAGGTTGGATGGATGGATGGATGGATGGATGGATGGATGGATGGATGATTGGATAGATGATGGATGGATGCATAGATGGATGCATGGATGATTGGTTGGATGGATGAATGGTTAGGTGGATGATGGATGGATCGATGATGGATGGATGGATGGATGGATGGATGGATGGATGGATGGATGGACTGGAAAGAGTCTATGTGAAACCCAAGCTTCTGAGAACCAAGAAAGTCCAAAGATGACTCAAAAAACAGAATAAGTCTCTTGGACTTTTAAACTCAACAACCTGAGCTCCATTCCCTAACCTGCGCCCAAGTCCCCAAGTCCCCAAGTCCTTGCTCCACTTTCACTGGCAGATGCCAAGAGCTGAGATTAGTTTCAAGAAGAAGACAGGAAGTTGATGTCATCCTACCATTAAGGAGTGATTCAGAGAACAGGTTTTTGGTTGCCACAGCAACTTTAAGTATCAAAGCTCTCTCTATAGACTTTGGATGTGTGTGTGTGTGTGTGTGTGTGTGTGTGTGTGTGTGTGTGTGTGTGTGTGTGTGTGTGTTTAGGGGTGGGGAGACTAACACTCTTAAGTTCAGACAAACATTGAGACATTGAGACAGGATGTGAGCTGTCTATTAGATCTTGAAGGGTGTTGTCAAGGGGAGAAGCTGAACTTGTTTTCCAAATCCCAAAGTATTAAACCTCAAGGGCTTAGTTTGAGGGCAAATAAATATCTATCAAGTGGCAAGCTCACAAAATCCAGCATTCAAGAGAGCCTTGAAATGGAAGTTAATACTTCCAGTTTGGAGAGGTAGCACAGTAAGGCAGAAAAGAGGTGGGCTTTGGAGACATGCAGATGAAAGTTTAAATCTCTGACTTTGTCTCTTATTATTGATTTGGCCTTGGCCAGGACATAGGTCTTCCAAATCTCAGTTTCTACATGTGTAAGATGTGTAAAATGAGAGTAACTCCCTCTTAAGGTAATAAGGATGGAGTGGGTCACAGTGTGAGGCAGGGACTACATGTACAAAGGCCTTGTGGGGACTTGGGAAGCATTTCTGGTGAGTGAGGGAGACCAGTGTGAGACTGGCTAGAGGGATTGGCAGGAGCTGGATCATGAAGGGCCACATGGGTCTCAACGGTGGATGATGGTGGAGGGTTTGGGTGTTGGCATCTTAAAAACACAGTTCTCAAAATATGGAGTCAGGCCTGGCATCACCATCATCCTCTAGGAACTTGCTGGAAATGCAGATTCTCAGATCCCACCCCAGACCTTCTGAATCAGAAACTCTGGGGGCTGGAGCCCAGAAATCTGTTTTAACGAGCCCTCCAGTGCATCCATTTGATGCACCTCAGAGTTTGCAAAACACTGCTGTGAGCAATAGGAAATGGTTAAAGTATTTTAAGCAAAGCAATGAGAGGATCAGATTCACTTTTGGAAAAGTTTCCCTTCTGTCTTGAAGAGTTTCATTGGATATGCATCACCTTTGCTCAAAGAACAAGCACTGTTTATAGGTAGGGTTGCCAGATAAAAAAACAAGAGGCCAGTTAAATTTGAGTTTAAATAAACAACAAATACGTTTTTAGTGTAACTATGTCTCAGAGTACGTGTTATACTTTATCTGGCCATCCTACCATAGTCACTGACTTTGGAGTCCCCCAGTGAGCTCTGGCAAAGGTATGGCTGGTTGGACAACGACTAGTTTCCTTGAAATCTTCTGGAACCTGGGGGTCATCTTTGAGATGAGCCCCTCGATACAATTGCTCAGTGCACCATGACTTCCAGGGGAATGGTCTCAGCATCTACAGAGTGACTCACACTGAACTGGTTAGTTTCAGAAAGAAAAAAATCATAACAAAAATGACTGCGTGGTTGTTCATTACTGGGCTGCAATTCAGACAGCTCCCGTGTTGCAATCTCGTGATTTACAGCTTTTTGCTGCGCTGACCCAAGCTGGGAGAGGAGGCCTGTTGCACCCTCTGTGCCTGTTGGGCCCTTTTCACGTGCTAGGGACATCTGTGAGGTCATGGAAGCTGTCCTTGTTTAGAGTAGCTGCAGCAGCTGCCACCACAGTGCCAAGCTGTGCCCTGCTTCTGGCCCCTTGGGGACCCACTCTGGGCAGTGGGCATGGCAATCTTTTACTTGACTGCTGTGATCTTTGGTTTACAGATAAATACACCACGCACCCCTTGCTTCAAGTCATAGAATTTTTGCCCATTTTCCAGTCAAACACCTGCCTGGGGGTTTTCTGTTCAACCCAGAGCTTCCTTCTGGTTTATGGAATTCTATAAAAGGTTTGGAAGAAGACAGACATGCACGTGATATTGGCTCCATCACTTCTTGGCTGGAGAAGCTTGCATGAGTTCCTTTATCCCTCCAAGCCTCAGTTTCCCATTCTGTAAAATGGGAATCTTAATCATCATAGCCCCTTTGTCACAGTGTTGCTGTGAGGTCTGAGTAAGGAAATGCCAGCGAGTGCATCTTTGGAGTAGGAGAATATGTGGAGGTCTGGTTGGGGGGCCTCCTCACATGGGGCAGGTCCCAGCCAACCACCCCGATGATGCCCAAGATGGAGAACATAGGGTGAAACACTCCAGATGGGGAAAACAGCTAATACTGGTAAAATGCTAGGACACTGGAAAATTACTGCAGCTTATTCTGGCTTCAAACAACAGGAGGGAGGGATGAGAAAAGGGGAGCATCTTTAGCAAGAAACAAATGAAGTCTTGTTTCTGCGCTTTTGAAAATGGAAGTAGATGAATCTTTCTCCTGGTTGGCATTTTGCTTTATGTGCTTTGTGCTTTAATATCTTTCAGGAGCCTGGAATTATGAATGTGCCAATAATTTCGAAAACAATCCCCTATTTTTTTTAACTGCCATTGTAAGTTGTGAATTTCTTTTCCTCTAAAGTTGTCTTGCTTTAATGCTACATCATTTCACTGAATCAAATGCACTTCTTCGCTCACACCATACGTTATGGAATATACATTCTATTATTTCCCCGAAAATAAAATTAATAATACATTTATTCCCTAAAAGAGTAGTGTGCTTCTGTTGGAAATTAAGCGGTGGGGAAGAAGAGAAAGGGGAAAAAACAGATTCCTAGCACTCCAAGAGATACTCACTCTTTTAAAATAATGGTTTTGTTCCTGATTTTTATCTGAAGCAAAAGGTTATTAAAGTAAAAAATTTGGAAAATAAAGATATAAAAAAGGTAGATTAAAATTGCACTACACAGAGATAATGACTGTTATTTACACAAACACACACTACAAATTTGAGACCTAATTATATAAACTCAGGACTAGTATAAAATACAGGTTTTAATCGTTTAATTTTAAGCCATGAGAATTTCCTGTGTTATTTTGTTCTCTTGGAAAACAATTACTTCTGTGGCTGTACAATAGCCACTCCTTCCTGTGGCTGTGCCAGCCTTTGACCACCCCTCATCGTTGGGCCTTCAGGTCATTTCTAGCTTCTCCCCTTTGCATACAACTCCCCAAGGGCATTTGGCCACTAATCTGTGCCCACATTTCTGAACGTGACCTAAGGACAGATTTCTCAGACGTCTTCGTCTTCAGAGAATGCAACTATTTTAAAGTTAAAATTAATTCAGTCTGAATCTTCTGCTAATTTTATGTTGATGCTCTTAGAGCTAACTGGAATTCCCAGGGTGGGGATATGGAGAACAGGTTGCTGAATTCAATAATTTATCGAATGTTGGAATGGTTTGAACATCTACCTGGGGAAAGTAAAATGAAATCTCGGCTCTTTCTGAAACGTCTGTGCCTACGTTGCAGCTGCCAACACAAACTTTGGTGCAATGAAACCACAATGCTCTCCATCGATGCTGAACACAAAAGCAAGACAGCACTAGCTCGCCAAAAGAGGTTCTGGGGACACTGGACTCCATTCCCAGAAATACACAACTTGCTCGCATTGCAAAATGTCTGCCTGGAGTTTCCTCACAGGCCTCGCTCTACCTGGACTCCACTCCTGCTGACTGGAGCCATAAGCTCAGCCCCAAACCTGAAGAGCCAGTGGCAGCTGTCCCAGGATTCACCCAGTTGCAATTTGGAATGGGTTGAAAGGCTGATTTTTATCTCGAGTGAATATTGCCAGGTTTCCTGGGATGAAAGGGAATCACAGGGATGAGACAGCCAGCAGCAGAGGTTTAGACACATGGTATGGTCATGCCCCAGCATGAAACTCTAAGCTCCAGGTTCTCCGGACACAACCCTGCCCTCCCTGCTTAAAACCCTTAGCTCAGAGCACCTGGGCTTTTCAAAAGATGCCTTAAGCACCAGGCACTATTCCCAAGCCCATCTTCACCTATGTTACCTTCTCTGACAGTAAGATTAGCACATGCTTCAAACCACAGGTTCTACTGTGTGACCCTGTGTAAGTCACTTAACCTCTCTGAGCACCAGTTTTCTCCTTTATAAATTAGGATAATATTATTACCTTTCTTCAAAGGTTGATGCTAGGATTAAGTACATTAATGCATATAAAGTACGTGTAAGAGGCCTACCATGGAGTCATTACTATTTTTGTCACCAGAATGTGAACTCCACACGACAGGGACTTTGTCTTGTTTGCTGTGCACCTCCGGTGCCTAGAACAGGCCTGGCACAACTTAGCATACCAGAATGCATGCTGAACACACGAGGATCGCTCACCCTGGACCGGCACTCCGAGCAGAGCATCTGAGCCTTTGATTCCTATTTTCTGCTTCTAGGGACATGTGCTGCTGCTTTAACTTCCCCACTGCCTCCCCTCGTCCACAGAGAGGGGCGGACATGCAGGACCAAAGACCGTGTTTCTGACTCTGGCCTCAATGGTCATCTCTCGTTTCTTCCTCCAGCGACGTTCAGCGAGCCCTGGCTAGGGGCCAGGTACTGTGCTGGGACAGGCACTGGTGCCACAGCAGCAAGGAAAACAGACAAGAATCCTTGCCCTTCTGGATGTGGATATTTGGAGCCCTGTGAAAGACCAAGCAAAGATGCGCTGATTTTTCTTATAGACCAAAAGAAAGCCTGAATGTATCCATTTAAACCCACGTTTCCATCTTTTGAGTACTTTCTACATGCCAAGCCCTGTGCTGGACCCAAGAGTCTAGCCCCTCTTCTCTGGAGCAGCTCTTGCCTCTTGGCAACACCGCATGTATAGAAAATGGTAGCATCTAGACAGTATCCTGGGCTTAGGCAGCCAGGCTCTGGGGCATCCGTTATGGGGCTTGGTGAAAAACCTCATCGTATTTAAAGTACTGTGTAATTATAATAAAGACAAAATACAAAGGATTATGGGGTATATTTAATACTGAGTTTTGTTTAAAGCTTCCAATTAAAATCTTCTTACCTTAAAAAAAAAACTTGAACTTGCTTCCATACAGGTTCCTAGCTTATGCTGGATTTTATGCTTGACACGATAACACACAATTTCTCAGCAAGAATTTTGTTAGGGATATCTGGAAATTACTCATTGTCGCTCTTTATAAGAAATTTTGAATAAATAAGGAATATAATTTTTAAAATCATTTTAAAACAATATTCAAAAAAGGAACATAAAAGAACAGGTGAAATTATATTGAAAGAATCCAAAGATTCTTTTAACAACATAAAATATTGTAATTTCTTATGATTGTATGAAAGAATTCCAAACTGAATTGAACTTTTCTATACCATGCGCTTCAAAATAACAGTGATGCTCTAATTTGGGGAATAGACATGAACTGTGAGTGTGGTGACTCTGAAGCCAGCTGGGATGATGCTAAAAGGACACATCAGCTGCAAATCAACACAAGCTGGGCTCTGGGCCATCTGGACCCTGCCCACCTGGAGCCTCCACCCAGCCTCCTGCCTCCCCCTCCCTCCAGCTACACCTGGGGCGGCACATCATTCACCTTCAGCACCTGAGGCACAAGCTCCCTCAGCGCCCCCAGCGGCCCTTGTCCATGAGAGCAGAGGTGCACTTGCTGTGGAATGTGGATGAAGATGCTGAGATGCTGGAGGATCTCCTAGCTGAACCTGGAGCATCAGGCAGAGCAGAGTTTGTGCCAGTTGTGTGGGGACTATGGGGCAGCCATTCACCTCACCCAGCTTGGGCCATCCTCTAAGGGTCCCTAGAGGAGGCTCCGGGCAGAGTATGGCTGGAACTGGAGCCCTGCAGACTTGGGTCTCTGACCACCCTAATCCCTGAGCACCATGGGGGCCATATCTCAGCACACCTGTTATTCACTGGTAGCTCACCTGTAGGGCTAGAGCAGTGGTTCTTGAAGTGGGGTCCCCAGGACTGCAGCATCAGCAGCATCAGGGAACTTGTTAGAAATGCACATTCTTTCCCCCCATCCCTCTGCACTCTGTGTTTTAACAAGTCCTCCAGGTGATTCGGGTGCATGTTCAAATTCAAGAAGCCCAGGTCCAGAATTGCTTGTGTCTTACCAGCCTTCCTCTCAGCTATCTCGATCTGTTGGAGGTCCCTCTCTGCCAGGGAACAGTAAGACCCTGGGAACAAAGCTTCACTATTGCGTCACCTGGAGAGCAATGCAGATTTTTGGGCCCCACTCCAGACCCATGGGGGATAATTCAAAGGTAAAGTTTGAGAATGAGGGACAATCTTTTTAAGACGAGTTGCTAGTTTGAGAACCTTCCTTTCTTTTCTTTTCTTTTCTTTTCTTTTCTTTTCTTTTCTTTTTCCTTCCTTCCTTCCTTCCTCCCTTCCTTCCTTCCTTCCTTCCTTCCTTCCTTCCTTCCTTCCTTCCTTCCTTCTTTCTCTCTCTCTCTCTCTCTCTTTCTTTCAAGACAGGGCCTCACTCTGTCAGTCCAGGCTGGAGGGCAGTGGCACAATCTCGGCTCACTGCAACCTCTGCCTCCATGGCTCAAATGATCCTTCCACCTCAGCTCCTGAGTAGCTGGGACTACAGGCGCTCATCACCACACCTGGCTAATTTTTTTTTTTTTTTTTTTAGAGACAGGGTTTTGCCATGTTGCCCAGGCTGTTCTCCAACTCCTTGACTCAAGTGATCCGCCCACCTCCACCTCCCAAAGTGCTGGGATTACAGGTGTGAGCCACCGTGCCCGGCCAAGAACCTGCATTTCAAACATGCTCCCAGGAGGGGCTGATGCTATGGGCTTCAGTCACACTTTGAGTAGCAAGGTACAAAGCCCCTAGAACAGGGCTGGTTGAGTGGAGGAGGAAAGAAGCTCTCAGCAGGATTTCTCCTGCCTCATCCTCAAGCTCAAGTCCTGGAAACTTCTGAGAAGTGAACTGTAGTTAGAATCTCTGTTTCTCCACTGAGGGGCTGTGTGACCTTGGGCAGGAGACTTCACCTCTCTGGTCCTCAGTATCCTCAGCTATAAAATGGGTCTCCTGAGAGTGACTCCTCCCAGTGCTGCTAGGAGGGGATGGAAGCAAATGAGCCATCAGGCACAGGGGGCAGGCAGGGGTTCCCCTCCTACATGCTCTCCTATGGACTAGTGATGCTGGCGGGTGGCCGAGGACACATCACAGAGACCCCTCCAGAGTGGGTAACTGGAGAGAACCCAGACAAAGCCCTGGGAGAGCGCTCTGCACAGAAACCCTGCATGGAGGGGGAGGGAGGCCCTCCGTTGACAGGGACATACTCATCTTGACCGTCCCTTGACCACCCCCAGCCTCAGGAATGCAGATCCCTGTGAACTGTCCGGAGACGACACCCCAGTGCTTCATGGAACCCACTCGGAGCTTCATTTTCATTGTCTTGGATGTGGGGGTGGGGGGCGAACCCCCACCTAAAGCTGGGGTCTATGGAGCAGTTGCTGAGATGAAATTCAGGTCTGGCCCCATTCAAATCCAGCCTCCACTGCCCCCTCCTTCCCAATTCAGCCTCCTCATCCTGCCCACCCTGCTTCACGCCCCGACTCAGCCAGCAAACAGAGGTCTGCCTTCTCTTCCTCCGAAAAGGAAGGGGCTCCCCCAGGGCCTCCGCTAAAGTGGTTCTGGGTCCCCAAAGTCGGAAGTGCAATCGTGACCAACTCTCAGCTGCACCCTCTGCTGCCTGCAGTGGGTGTTTCACTTGCTCAGCAGGAATCCTGCCCCAGGTGACACCCCCACCCCAGGAAGCCAGCAAGCCCCTCAGGGAGCAAAACCAGTTGCTCTGGGAGGCCAGGGCCTTCCCCACTGCCTCCCCCTGTCCACAGAGAGGGGCGGACATGCAGGACCAAAGACCGTGTTTCTGACTCTGGCATCAAAGGTCATCCCTTGTTTCTTCCTGGAGCGACGTTCAGTGAGCCCTGGCTAGGGGCCAGGTACTGTGCTGGGACAGGCACCGGTGCCACAGCAGCAAGGAAAACAGACAAAAATCCCTGCCCTTCTGGATGTTACATCCCGGCGGAGAGACAGAGATAGCATTCCAGTTACTTAATAAGTAAATAAAAATACAGTGTGTCAGGTGACAAGTTTGTTGGAAACAAAGCCTCATAAAGTCACGGGGGCCGGGTGCTATTCTAAAGAGGGAGTCCAAGCAGGCCTCAATGAGAAGGGGACATTTGAGTCACGACATTAAAAAGGCAACGCCTGAGCCAGGCAGGTATCTGGGGAAGGGCTCATCTGGCAGAAGGAACAGCCAGTGCCAAGCTGCTAAGGGCTTAAGAAATAGCAAGACCACCAGCATGGCCGCAGCGAAGTGCAGGTGGGAGGGGAGGAGGGGAAGTCAGAGGCTCTTGTCACCTGCGGTTCTCAGGGGACATCTGGCAACATCTGGAGACATTTTTCCATTGTCATAATTTGGGGGGTGCTACTTGCCGTCGAGTGGGCGGGGGCCAGGGATGCTGCTAAACACCCTGTAATGCCCAGGACAGCTCCTGCTCAGAGAATGACCCAGCCCAATGTCGAAAGTGCAGTAGTTGAGAAATTCTGCTCTAAGGCTCGGCACTGCTCTGCTCATAAGTCACTGCGATGACCTTGCTGTCACCCTGAGAGGGAAGGAGTCCATTGCAGGGGTTGGAACATCAAGATCACACTCTGGTTGCAGCAGCACCCCCTGGCTGCCGAGTTGAGAACGGGCAGCCCAGAGGCCAGGAGGGCAGCAGGGAGCCCCGGGAGGAAGCTGACAGAAGGCCCAGGTGAGAGGGTGGTGGCCCAGGAGAGGTGATAATAGATTAGAGTCCCCACCTGTGATTTCATCTTCACCCAGTAATTCCAACCTGGGGCATCAGCCTAAAGAAATAGGCACACACTAAAAAAAAAACAAAGGTTCACAAAGGAATGGGGGAGGCTCAGGAGTGGGGTCAGATGACAATGCCAGTACTATGATTGAAAGACAAAATTGGGAGTCACATCCCCGTTCAACAGTAGGGGCCCAGACAGGCAAGGCTGGGGTGGGAGCTCTGAAAAGGCAGCCTGCTCTCCAAGGTGCCTCCTTGCCTGGAGAGGGCTCCATCACCGGGTGGCACCTGGGCCATCAGAGAGAGCGTGGCCAGCACCTCCATGGGCTCCCACAGACCCCCTCTGGAGGAGCTTGGGGGGTGAACCTGTGGCTGGAACCGGTGGCTGGAGGGATGTGTGGAAAATGAAGACAGAGTTGGTTGAAGGATTTTCATCATCGTTTTGATATTTATTCAAGTCATAAAATCCAGGCAATGTGTACTCAGAAAAAAGAAAACAGCCACACTCACCGGGCCCACCAGAGGCACGAAGGAGGCAGGAAGAGCCTGGAGGTCTGCAGAGGGGCAGGCCCACCTCTGGGGCGCGACAGGGGCTGGCCTGAGCCTGAATCCAGCGGGGTGCAGGTTTGGGATGGGGGTCAGCACATAGCATCGCACCCTCTGAAGACCTGGCCCTGAGATTCCAGGGCCGCTCCTCCACTTTGCTTCCCACTCATCATCCATGCCACCCCCTTCCCCCACTCTCGCCGCCTTCTAAACCGAATGGTGTAATTAAAGTCAGCAATTTTGTTGGGCTCAAGCTGAACATGTGGGCACACGGGCTCCCGATTTGGCTGCCTCCGAGCGGCGGGAGGTGTTTCCAATAAACTTGGGCGTTTTTAATGAGTCCTTTACAACTGCTAAATGATTAAGCCAAAGATTGACAAGAGCAACTGGTAGCCCCAAATCTTGGCAGCAAATAAGAGGAGCAGGGTCCCGCCCTGCCATCCCCTCCAGCGGGCCTGTAAATTACGCCGCAAAGCACAAGTACAGCTGTCAGAGCAGGGCAGCTTGAGCAGCTTAGGAAACTAACAAGCACCTATAGGTCTCACAGTTACCTGGGAGGCCTTATTTTAATTTTCTCCAGGTTTGATGGGGATCTGCACTGAGGATGGCGTCTATGCCACATGTATGGCGGAGACCCAGAGTTCTGCAGGTGTGTGTGGTCGAGGCTGCCCAGCAGCGTGGCCAGAGACAGAGCAGATAAAATATAAGACGTCCAGGTCAATTTGAACTGCAGATAAACAATGAGTAACTCTTCTTAGTACAAGCAAGTCAGGACATACTTACAGTAAAAAAATTATTCATTGTTTATCTAAACACCCAATTTAACTGGGTATTCTGTATTTGATCTGGTGATTCCTTTCCACATGGAAGGCCTGTTTGAAAAAATATTTACCTGGAGAGAAATCCAAAACATGGTCACTGCTTTCTCACTGGGCCCTTCCACGGTGTATAGCTTTGGTGGGTGCTGACACAGTGAGCTTGCAGCAGGCAGTATCCACAGTGGCTGAGATGGGGCTTCAGGGCCCGGGTCGGAGCCCTGACTCAGCCACTTGCTTACCTGTGTGATCTTGGGCAGGTTTTTAACCTCTGGGAGCCTCAGTTTCTCCCCGTGCAAAACGGGCATGATAATAGGAATATAGGGGTCCCCCACTGGCAGTTTTCTTTTGCTAGGTTTCTGCTACCTGCAGTCAACGGCGGTCCAAAAATATTCTGAAACTAGAAAATTCCAGAAATAAACAACTGATACGTTTTAAATCGCATACTGTTCTGAGTAGTGTGATGAAATCCTGAGCCATCCTGCTCTGTCCCACCAGGATGTGAGTCCTCCCTTTGTCCAGGGTGTCCACATTAGCCACACTACCTGCCCTTTACTGTACAGGAAAAAACGTACATAGGGTTTGGTACTATCTGTGACTTCAGGCATCCACTGGGGGGTCTTGGAAAGCATCCCCCACAGATAAGGGAGGAAGACTGCTTTCATAATATTGTTTTGATGATGTCCTAACATACTTCATATTAAGCACTTACTACAAAGCCTGGCACTTAGTAAGCCCTTGAACACATGTTAGCTGGAGTCATTTTGTGTTTTAAACTTCATTCCTACAGAATCCATATCCCAAACTTCTGATGGCCTTTCCATTAAAAGGACAAGATCACAATGCCTGTGTTGGAAGAAAACATGGCCCCTTATCCAGGCATGTTGGTACACACCTGCAGTCCCAGTTACTCAAGAGGCTGAGGTGGGAGGATAGCTTGAGCCTAGGAGTTAGAGGCTGCTGTGAGCCGTGATCACTGGTACTCCAGCCTGCATGACAGAGCAAGATTCTATCTCTTAAAATAAATAAAACGAAAAAAGAAAACATGGCCTCAAGGCTAATGTTTTGGGCTGGACCCCAAAAAACTAGGACCTTCTGCTTTCAAAGTCAGTCTGGTTGCCTTTGAGTGTTTATGGGGTCCAACCAGGACAAAACCATGACACGCTTTGCACAGTTCCCCAGTAGCAACACAGGAACTGTGCTGGGGCCACCTGGTTAGAGGCAGTCTTCCTGAATTTGAGAACCGGTTGAAAGGTAATCCTGACTGACTCCCCAGTCCCACATCTAACTGCTGGGCTCACTGCTATGGAGATCATACCAGGACATGGTAACTGATGGTGTTGGAAACTATTTGAGTCACTTGCCTTTCGAATTCCCGCACAGCTCTGAGCACCGGGCCAGGTTCAAAGTACAATCATGCATTGCTTAATGATGCAGATGCATTCAGAAAAACGCATCCTTAGGTGATTTTGTCGCTGTGTGAACTCTGTAGCATGTACTCACACGAACCTAGATGGTATATAGAAGGTCTAGCTTACCACACACCTAGGCTAACTGGTAGGGCCTACTGCTCTCAGGACACAAACCTATACAGAATGTTACCATACTGAACACTGTAGACAACTGTAACACAATGGTGAGTCCTTGTGTATTGAAACATAACTAAACATAGAAAATGGAATGCCTTGCACTATGACATCATGGCAGCTACACTGTCACTAGGCAATAGGAAATTTTCAGCTCCATTACAATCTTATGGGACCCCATCATATACGGTATATGCAGCCCATCATATATGTGATCTGTCGTTGACTGAAACATCTTTATGTGACACATGATTGCAGAATCAGAAATCTGCTCTCCAGGAGATGAAACTGTGGAAGAAGAGATGAGCTATGAGGGTGAATAAGGATAAATCAGGCCAGGGAGGGAGCTACTCTTCACCGAACAACTATTATTTGCTGAGTGTCATTTGCATATGGCATGCCATTTAATGCAATTTGGAGGACAGCCCTGAGAGTCCGTGTATAGAGGGAACTCCCAAGACTCAATAGGACGAAGAAGGGGCCCCCAGTGTCAACTGGAAGGCAGGGGACTGAAACTTAAACCTAGACTTGAGGCAGCTTGAGGGATTGAGGCAGTATTTAGGTTCAGAAATGGAGAGGTCAAGATGAAGGGCAGTGAATTCTCCCCTAGAAGCTTAAAAGGAAATTCTGATAATCTACAGAGAAGAAGCTAGTGCTGATCTATCCAATATGGCTGCCATGAGACACATGGGGCTATTTAAACTAATAAAAATTAAATGAAATTTAAAATTTAGCTCCTCTATCACACTATCCACTTTCAACAGCTCAGAGACCACATGTGGCCACTGGCTGCCATTTGCATAGAGCAGGTACGGAGGCCACTTCACTTCCATCATCACAGAAGCTTCTATTGTTGCGCACTGGTGTAGGGAGTAAGGAAAAGTTTCTTGAGTCTGTGTCTAAATGTTCCAAGAAAAATTAGAAATGAAATTTTCAATTTTCAAATGAAAAATTCAATCTTAATATTTGGGTTGCTTAAGCTTGAGGATGAAACCTAAGTTCTGGGCTTCTGTGAGAAAGACTACACAGCCCTAAGAAAAAATTCAAGGGAAAAAGAGCACCAGAACCCTAAAACTCCCACGGTAAAAGTAGAACCTTAAGAAAACAATCTAGCACTCTTAAGAAAGAGTACACTTCCACTGCAGGCTTTCTTCTTTTAACCTCTTAGTGGATTGTCTGATGAAATAATCGTGTTCAGATATATATATATTCCCAGGATCAGCTTGATTCTGGGCACCGATTTCTATATGAATTTTTGGATGCCCAAGTCCACACAGCAAAGTTACAGCCCTGATAAACACCTAAAGTAGTATTGCAAATTACTTTCTTAAAGAAAGGAAATGAAGGTAAAAGGGTGTGTTGTTAGAATTCCATTTGATTGCCTGTAACAGAGAACTCAAATAAGTGACTTAAACAAGGGGGACCTATTTCCTTTTCATCTAAAAGATGTCTAGAGAAGAGCAAACCAGGACTGGCAAGGGCCCGTAGTCACTGAGAACCCAGGCTCCTTCTGTTTTTCTGCTTTTCATTCTTAGCATGAAACTTCTTAGAGTCTTAGGTCTCCTCGTGGTCCAGGATGGCTGCTGGAGCTCCAGCCATCATAACTTATTCTAGGCAGGAGAAAGAAGCAAGGGAATTGGCAATGAGAGAAAGGGCGCACTTCTCAGCTGAACCAACTTGACTTTAAGCGGCCTACAGAGCAGCCTCATGCAATGACTCTGCCTTACATCTCATGAGCCAGCTCTTCCTGCAGGGAGTCTAGAGATAAAGTCATTTAACTGAAAGAAAGAAAGGAGGAAACAAAGGAGGGAGGGAGGGGAGATATTGGATAGGTACCCCACAGTCACACATGGTACAAAGTGTAGCTACTTTGCCTCCAAGCACCTAGGAGCAAACAGGAAATTCATTCTGCTCAATGGTGGTAAAGGGCAGGGTCTCAGCCACCAATGCATACGGAGCCAGGTGTGACAGCAGGGAGTGGCGGGGATTGCGGCAACCTGGAGGGTCCATGCCTGTGCCTGTCTCCAGGAGCCTCTGCTCATCACTCTGGCTGATTGTCAGAACCAGACCTACTGATCCCAATTTCTTTTCTTTTTTTTTTTTCTTAAAGAGCATCAAGCAGTCTAGATTGTAGAGTTTGATCTCTTCGTTTTTAAATGCTGCCTTTGCAGCTACTAAAAAAAAATTTTAAACAATGTGGGTGACAAATAAAATCAGCAGGATTTGACCCAGAGTGAGGGGTGGGGCTATTTCCTGTTTATAATCCTCTGATTATAAACAGGAAAATAAAATAACTGCACCTCATGGGATTATCTGATGAAATGTGTGTATCACTTGTCAAGCGGGAGGAGAGATGATTCATCAAACACAGTCAAACCCACTGAGGTTGGAAGATGTTTGAGACTTTGGGTGGCTGCGGGGGTGGCCAAGGGAGGGGTCCCTGGGCCCCCCACTCAGCCCTCCTTGTCTGCTACCACCACCCACATCTTCCAACCTCCCTAGAGGTGCTGGGGCCAGGACACATGAAGAGGGGGTGAAGGTGGGGGATTGCACCAAATCATTTCATGAGTGCCTCGGGGGACGGCGAAACCTGATCAAGTCCCAGCCTGCGTTGCTCCCACAGCCGGTGCCTTCTCCCACATTCGGGGTGTATTCCTTTGGGTATGAGCCAGGTCTCAACCCCGGGGTCTGGGATCTCAGGGCCCATGACCCACACAGAATCGAAGGTCAGCTGGCCTGACCTGGAAGCGAAAGTTCTGGAGAAGAGGGTTCAGGGTTCTGGCTCTCTGGCTCTCACAGCTGAGGCCAAAATGTCAGGCGCCACACCAGTATCTCGGCTTGCCATTTTGTCACCAGCTGAATGCCAGCTGCAAACACAACCCAGTCTGTTGTGAGCACAAATAGTGTTCGGGATAACCCTTCCCGCCAGCATCAAGGCAGCTCAACAAACAAGACTAGGGAATGCGCCCCCAACAGAGGCCCACTGTCCGCCCCGACGCCCGCCTTCCAGGGAGTGCATTCCAGTAGCTGACCTAACCTGCGCATTGGCAGAGCTCCCAAGAACCAATTGCAGGCCGTTCTCTACGCATCATGACCAACCGTCCTGGTTCGCCTGGGACTGAGGGGTTCCCAGGCTGCGAGACACTTTTTTTTTTTTTTTCTTTTTTTGAGATGGAGTCTTGCTCTGTCACCCAGGCTGGAGTGCAGTGGCGCGAAATCGGCTCACTGCAACTTCCACCTCCCAGGTTCAAGCGATTCCCCTGTCTCAGAACTGGGATGGGTTGGCCCTTCAGTCTCCATCATTGCTTTCCACAGACAGCCTCATTTCCAGGGATGGGGAAAGAAAACCTGCAACTGCCTGCAAAGGGGTTAGAGAGTGCTGGTGTCTTCTCAGGGAAGGCTGAACACCGCCCTTCTCAGGAAAGACTTAGAATCGGTCCAACCTACAGAAAACCACAAGCAGCCACGGGGCAAGAGTCTTACACCCAACCGAAAATAAACAGAGTCAGTACCTCGTGGGAGAATCTCACTTTAGAGGTATTTATTTTTTAAAGTTGCTTTTGTTTAAGATCATTCTCACTTGGGCTGAATTTTCCTCTTGTTCTTGGCACAAGGTGCAAGGAAGTCTGTGTAGCATAATCCCACGTGGGTTTAAAAACAAAACAGAACTGGAGATGGGTAATCATGTGCTTGTGCACGCAGAGAGTGCAGGGGCCACACACACCTGTAAACCGCAGGCCCTCTGGGGAGGGGGATTGGAGAACTCAGAGGTAGCAAACCTTTATGTTAGACTGTCCTGTCTTGCTTACCTTTGTTCACCATTTTTGAGACCTGAAAGCTGTAAAGCAGAACTGAAATTTCTTAAAACATAACACACTTCGTACTGAATGCTCAGCAGGCATTCGCGAGAATGGGTGCCAAACGGGTGGGATATATGGGTCAGTAAAGAAAGCAGGTTGCAGCATGGAATAGAGAGGATAATTGCAAGTCAAAAAAAATCGATCTACAGGTTGCAGATATTTGTACAGGTGCAGAAGAAAGACTGGAAGGGTTCACACCAAGACCCGAACCGAAGTTTATACCTGGGAGAGGGAACATGAAAGCGTAAACTTATAATTCTAAATCCACCCTCTTCTGTTTGGGTTAACTTCCTTCATCCAGAGAATATGTACTTCTTTGTTTTTGAGTTTTTGTTTTTAAACAGTATATCCTGAATGTCCAACTAACAGCAGGTGGCCCTCCTTTTAATCCAAACCTAAGGTGTGGAAACTCCAAGGTTCACAGATCTGTAGGAATGACAGGGCTCATTCCAATGGGCCATCTCTCTGGTGCAAAATGGGACAGGTTTTACACACCTTTTCAGAACAAATCCCTTGTGTAATCAATTAAGCCTATAATTATAGACCAATCTTTAAAAATGTAATTTATAGTTTCCCTGTAATACTTATTTCAAATCTGACTTCTCATGTGGGCTAAATTATATTGGAACCAATTTTTACTATGTGGAGACTCAGGATAAACCAGGCTTCATTTGATTGATTTAAATATATTGTGGTTTCCATGTTTATTACTCAATAGTAACTGGTATTTTTGGAGCCACGCTGCATACCAGACCCTGGACATGGGACTCTGCAGTTAAATTTTTTTTTTTGGCCTGGATTTGATATCTCAAAACAGTTCATTTCATTTAAACCTCACAGCAACCTTCTGGGGGCACTTACTGCTGTTACTCTTTTAAGGGAACAAAGACTCCTGAGGGGAAACTGATGTGCCCAAAAAGCAAAAGGCAAGGGCCGGAGCCCTGATCTGAATCTGGGGTCTATGTCAAGGTCACAGTGCCTGGACAGACACGTTTACTTTGTCCTGGTTTTTCTTCATTCCTTATTCACTGTTTCTCTTCCTTCTTAGGGTCAACAGTGTTACACGTCACATTTCTGCTTGTGGCATTTTTTAAAATCTCTGGATTAGAGTAGCATCCCCTGCACAGGAGTCAAAGATGTGAGGATTTTTAAAAAGAGAGACATGAGCTTTGGCCTCTTCCAGGCATCTCTTTCCAAACAGCTCTTGGGTGACCAGGTGCACAGTCAATGAGCAGGTCTGGTGGTCCATCTGCTCTTTTGTCTTGTGGGAAGAAAGGAGATACTGTGAGTTTGGCTCCAGACCACGGCTATAAAGTGAATAAGGCACTAAAGTGAGTAGTGAGCAATTTTTGGTTTCCCAGTGCATAAAAAGTTATATTCACACCAGGCTATCGTCTACTAAGTATGTAATAGCATTATGTCTAAATTAACGTACATACCTTAATTTAATTAATTTGTTTTTAAAATTATTATTATTATTATTATTTGAGACGGAGTCTCACTCTGTCACCCAGACTGGAGTGCAGTGGCGCAATCTCAGCTCACTGCAACCTCTGTTTCCCAGGTTCAAGCAATTCTCCTGCCTCAGCCTCCCAAGTAACAGGCACCCACCACTGCGCCCAACCCATTTTTTTGTATTTTTAGTAGAGACAGGGTTTCACCATGTTGGCCGGGCCGGTCTTGACCTCCTGACCTCAAGTGATCCACCGGCCTTGGCCTCCCAAAGTGCTGGGATTATAGGCATAAGCCACCCTGCCGGGCCAATTTTAAACTACTTTACTGCTAAAAAATGCTAACAATGGTCTGGGCTTCCAGACAATCTTTTTGCTGGTGAAGAGTCTTGCCGCAATGTTGGTGGCTGCTGACTGATCGGAGTGGCGGTTGCTGAAGGTTGGGGCCGCTGTGGCAATTTCCTCAAGACAGCGACAAAGTTGGCCACATTGATTGACCCTTCCTTTCACAAAATATTTCTCTGTAGCATGCAGTGCTGTTGGATAGCATTTTATCCATGTAGAACTTCTTTCAAAATTGGAGTCCATCTACTCTAACCCTGCTGCTGCATTATCAACTGAGTTGATCTACTATCCTCAATCTTCTGTTGTCATTTCCACAATTTCGCAGCATCTTCACCAGGAGTAGATTCTATATCAAGAAACCACCGTGTTTTTTTTTTTTGTTTTTTTTTGTTTTTTTTTTTTTTAAACAGAATCTCGCTCTGTCACCCAGGCTGGAGTACAGTGTACAGTGGAGCAATCTCCACTCACTGCAACCCTCACCTCCCAAGTTCAAGTGATTCTCCTGCCTCAGCCTCTGAGTAGCTGGGATTACAGGCTTGCACCACCACACCCGGCTAATTTTCATATTTTTATTAGAGATGGAGGTTCACCACTTTGGCCAGGCTGGTCTTGAACTCCTGACCTCAGGCGATCCACCCACCTCGGCCTCCCAAAATGCTGGGATTACAGGCATGAGCTATCACCCAGCCTCAAAAAACCACTTTTTTTTTTTTTTTTTTTTTTTTTTTGCTTATCTATAAGAAGCAACTCCTCATCTGTTCAAATTTGATCATGAGATTGCAGCAATTCGGTTGCATCTTCAGGCTCCACTCCTAATTCCAGTTCTCTTGCTATTTCCGTCATATCTGCAATTGCTTCCTCTGCTGAAATCTGGAACCCCTCAGAGTCACCCATGAGGACTGTAATCAGCTTCTTCTGAACTCTTGTTAATGTGGATATTTTGACCTCCCATCAATCATAAATGTTCTTAACGGCACCTAAAGTGGTGAATCCTTTCTAAAAGGTTTTCAATTTACTTTGCCAAGATCCAACCAAGGAATCACCACATATGGCAGGTATAGCCTTATGAAGTGTATTTTTTAAACAATACGACTTGAAAATCAGAATTACTCCTTGATCCACGGGCTGCAGAATGGATGTTGTGTTAGCAGGCATGAAAACAACATTTATCTCCTTGTGCGTCTCCATCAGAGCGCTTGGGTGACCGGGTGCACTGTGAATGAACAAATATTGTAAAAAAAACCTTTTTTCCCTGCAATTGGTCTCAACAGTGGGCTGAAAATATTCACTAAACCAAGCTGTAAACAGATGTGTGGTCATCCAGGCTTTGTTGTTCCATTGCTAGAGCACAGGCAGAATTTAGCATAATTCGTAAGGGCCATACTATTTTCAAAATGGTAAATAAGCATTGTGTTCAGTGTAAAATCAACAGCCGCATTAGCCCCTAAAAAGAAAGTCAGCCTGTCCTTTGAAGCTTTCAACACAGGAATTGAGTTCTCCTTTCTAGCTACGAAAGTTCTAGATGGCATCTTCCAATAGAATGCTGTTCCATCTGCATTGAGAATCTGTTGTTTAGTGTAGCCACCTTCCCCTATGATCTTAGCTAGATCTTCTGGAGAACTTGCTGCTGCTTCTCCAACAGCACTTGCTCCTTTATCTTGCACTTTTATGTTACGGAAACGACTTCTTTCCTTAAACCTCATAAACCAACCTCTGCTAGCTTCCAACTTTTCCTCTGCAGCTTCCTCACCTCTGTCAACCTTCATAGAATTGAAGAGAGCTAGAGCCTTGCTCTGAATTAGCCCTCCTTTGGCTTGACAGAATCTTATGTCTGGTTGATCTTCTACCCAGACTACTCAAACTTTCTCCATATCAGCAATAAGTTTCTTTTTATACATGTGTTCGCTGAAAAGTTCATTTCCTTCAAGAACTTTCCCGTTACATTTACAACTTGGCTAACTGTTTAGCACAAGAGGCTTTAGCGTTTGACATGTTTCAGCTTTTGACATGCCTTCCTCACTAAGCTTAATCATTTCTAGCTCTTGATTTAAATTGAGAAAACTTTGGGAGGCTAAGGTATGAGAATTTCTTGAGCCCAGGAGTTCAAGACTAGCCTGGGCAACGTAGTGAGATTTCATCTCTACTAAAAAAAGATTTTTTAAAAAAATTAGCCGGGCATGGTGGTGCGTGCCTGTAGCCCCAGTTACTCAGGAGGCTGAGGGAGGAGGATCATTTGAGGCCAGGAGTTCCAGGCTGCAGTAAGCCATAATTCCACCACTGCACTCCAGCCTGGACAACAGACAGAGACCCTGTTTCAAAAAATACATAAATAAATAATAAAGTGAGAGACATGCGACTCTTCCTTTCACTTGAACACTTGGAGGCCAATGTAGGTTTCTTAATTGGCCCAATTTAACATTGTAGTGTCTCAGGGAATAGGGAGGCATGAGGAGAGGGAGGAGATGGGGGAATGGCCAGTGGAGCAGTTAGCGCACACACATTTATCAATTAAGTTCACTGTCTTATATGGGCACAGTTCGTGGTGCCCCAAAACACTGCAATAGTAACATCAAAGATCACTGACCACAGATCACGATAACAAATATAATAATAGTGAAATGATTTGATCTATTGTGAGATTGCCAAAATGCAACACAGAGACACCAAGTGAGCACCTGCTGTTGGAAAAATGGCAACATGAAACTTGCTGGATGCAGAGTTGCCACAAAACCTTCAATTTGTAAAAAATGCAACAAAGCAAATTGCAATAAAGAAGGTATGCCTGTATAAATGCAATGCTAGGAGACACAAACTCTTTTTCAGAATATTAGAAAGGAACGATCTCAGGACAGAGGCAGTGGGGAAGTGGGTGGGGTGCGGATGAGCAGGGCTGTGAAGTCTTGAGATTTGCTGCTGCAGTTGCTGACAGAGAACGAGTTATTATTATTATTATTGCTATTATTATTCGAGACAGAGTCTCACTCTGTCGCTCAGGCTCAAGTGTAGTGGCACAAAACCAGCTCACTGCAATCTCCACCTCCCAGGTTCAAGCAACTTCACCCTGGAGACAGTTTTCTTATTAAATTGCTTGTAATCTCTTAGAAGGATTACTCATTTGATCAGCGGGAGGAACCACTCCCAAAATACGTTTTGAGTCATTTGGGGTTTCTATTGCCTTGCATAAACTTTGAATTATTCTTTTTGTTGAAAAGATTACTATTAGGAAACACGTTCACAAGCAGTCTGTACATGTCATCATATTTCAGCTGGGGACAGAGCTACACGAGGGTTTGGAGGAGGAGGCTCAGGGAGAAGGCAGCACCTCAGCCTGTTCTCTCAATGCGCTGGCTGCAAGGAGCAGCTGCAACCCAGAGCCCACTGGGCCCAGACACCTGGCTGCCACATTTCCAGGGGTGGGTCTGCTCATGACACAGGCAAGACAGGAAAACCAGGACAAGCTCCTGACCAGGCAGAAGTCAGGGACAGCTGCTCAGGTGCCACCAAGCATGAGGCAGGGCACCACCCAAGGCTTCCTGCCCAAACCTGGGACATGCCCTGTTGGTGCTTTGCTGAAACTGTCCTTCTCTAAGATGGCAATGAAGATAGTTGTCCCAGGCCCCCCAAAAAAAGCACTCATTCCCTTTCCCATGAGACCACCATTTTTGGATAGCGATTCTCTTTGGCTGGGGTTCTCAACCCATTAGAATTGGAATTAAAAAGCAGGGAAGGGAAGTGACATTACAAACTCCGATGCCCAGGCCCCATCCCCGACTAACTGAATTAGAAATGCTGGGAGGCGAGCTCAGGACATTATGTTTTTAAAATGCACCAGGTGAGGCTGACATGCAGCCGGGGCTCAGAACCATGGATTTCAACCAAAAAGGCTTTAGCCCAAGAAGACGATGCAAATACAAAATGCCAAAGGGAGGATCATCAGGTGAGTTTCACAGAATTCTGATTCTGCTCCTAATAAAGTGCCTGGTAGCTGAGAGACGGGAAAGCAGCTCCACGTGTGGGACCTGCCAGGGGGATTCGGCATTCCTGCGGCCCCCTCTGCTGGCCATGACGCTCTCAGCTTCTTTGCTGAAAGCGAACGGACATAGGAGCCATCCCACTAAACTCTTCAAAGGACGCTTCTCAGATGCCGGAGTCCACGGAGTAGGACAACATACAAAGCAAGCACCCAAAACATTGGGGGTGAAGGTCTCAAACCTTGTACTCTGTAATTACATCCAGCATCACCATCACTTCTCAAAAGAGAAGACACTTTCCAAGCAAAAATAGACAAGGAAAGCAGTTGCAGAATCGTTAAGACTGAGCCCTGAGACGTCAATTTAGCCTTGAGAAAAAAAACTTCTTCCATTGTCCACATTTTTCTTAGCTGGCTTCATGCCAGTGCACCCCTGCTGGGACTTGAGTCTGGGGGGCACTGGGTGAAGTAAGAACTTTTAGTTAAGAAGTTATTCTTTGGCCGTGGTTGTAATATTGTAGTCAGGGCTGGCTTCACGGGCATGTGTCCAGGGCCCCACACTCAGAAGCCTCCTGCCCTGGGTTTAATGCTCTCTTGAAATTCTTCATAATTTTTGGACACGGAACTCTGCCTTTTCATTCTGTACTGGGCCCTGAAAATTCTGTACCCAACCCTGATTTTCACTGGTGGATTTGTGTAAACGTGTGTGTCTTTCAGTTAGTCAATAAATATGTCTTGGGCACTGATGGGTGTCGGTTTCCGAGGACACATCATGTCCAGTATCTCTGAGGGCAGGATCCAGAGTGTGCCTGCCTCAGAAAGCTTTGCTTCTGGAGGGGCCACACGGAAAATGTTCACCAATAGGAAAGCCTATAAATAAGATCATTGAAAAGATTGGGAATCTGACATGAAGAAGACACTGCTCTCCCTCCTTCTGTGTTGGTATGAATCTGACAAGGATATCTATGTGAAACAGGAGAGTTCCCTGAACCCCCTTGCAGGATGTGTGACAGGGGTATGGCTCATCTGTTCAGCTGCCGTGTGTGCTCAAACCCCTTCCAGGAGGGAGAGCATGCAGACAGGCAGGTGCAGGAGCTAGGGACAGCTTTTCTTCTATACTATCTTTACAAGAAAACAACTTAGTAGACAGAGAAGTGTCTCCCTGTGGGGCAGCGGCCAGCAGCCAGATTTGTTTGCCGTAGTTTATAAAGTTGATGTCTCCCTCCAGGGCAAAGGCTGATCATGTTTGCTTGCTCATCATCAATGATTTGGATTTTCTAAGCTCAGGATTCCTCAGCTGTGGAATCGCCACATCCAGCTGAGGACAGCCCTCAGCCTCAGCGGCTGTCAGACTCCCCAGGGACCCTGTCCCCCACCATGCCCCAAATGGCCCCTGGGCTGTTGAGTGACCATGGAGGGCCACCCCTTTGTATCAGGGGTTTGGATTTAATTAAAGTCTTAGTTAGAAAATGTTATCTGTCACTGAGCAGCCTAGAAGGGTAGCCTTGCTCAGAACTGAGAAGCTTCTATGTGGCTCTAGAAGCTGTCAAACAGCCCCTCTGCAAACTGAGACTGAGGCCGTGTCAAATGCTTGTGGTTTACCTCAGGCTTTGTTATGTCCCAGAGTCTAGAATCCTGGTAATTACAGAAAAAAGCCGGGTGGGGGGTGAAGGGAAGGCGTCAGAAAGTTATCTGTCTCAACAAAAGGAAGAAAGGAGAGGGAAAGAAAGGGAGAGAGAGACAGACAGAGAGAAGAGAGAGAAAGAGACAGAGAGAGACAGGGGGACCAAGGCTGCACACTGTGAGCAAAGGATGGTCCTCAAAGGAAAATCAGAGCAGTCCTGTCGGAAGGCAGAATGGAGCTGGCCTGGCTAATGAACAAACAGAGCAAAAACAGTCCCACAAAACAGACAGCTACTACACCACGCTTTCCAATGTTGAGAGCGCCGATGGAGATAATCACGTTCAAAAAGCAGGTCACCAAGCAGAATGTAAGCAGGTATTTCATTTTTCAAAAAAGAAACACCCATTCTATACCAGTCTATCAACTGTGATGCTCTGTGGTTGAGTCACAGTAGAGGTTTTTAAGCAATTTTCTGTTGGTCTGCCTGCATCTGCTAATTTTCCTACAATGGGCATATTCTAGCAGTTCCCATGTCATGAACCCACCAAAGGAATAAATAAAAGACAGAAAACTGAGCAGACACGCAGATCCTCCTAAACCCTTTCTCCTTGTTAAGTTCTGTCTGCACAACAAAGACCAGTGGAGAAATGAAAAGCTGCAGTCAGTTTTCCGACTTTGCTGGCTGGGAGAAGCAATGTGGACTCATCGTTTCCAGGTGTTTGGGAACATGGCTCTGTCCCTGGGTGAGGAAACCTCAATTTGAGGTTGCTCATCACAAGTGCACCTTCCCTGACAATCTCCTTAGGGCTGCACCTTCAGGGCAGGAATAACATCAGGGCTGTAGCCCACATGGGTCGTACCCTTGGCAGAACCTCCTGGAGACACTGCTGGGGTTCCTGGGGTCGCAGGGATGGAGACATCCTCTCTCTTTGTTTCCTGTTTAGGATGGTTCTGATTACAGATGAGGCCAAACTGGAATAAATCGCAACCAGACCTCCTCCAGCCAGTGGCTCAGGGCTCTGTTGATTACAGTATCATTAGCAGGAAGGCAGAGTTAACAGGGAAGACACAAGCTGATGTGGCTTGGATGTTGTCCCCTCTGAATCTCATGTTGAATTGTGATCTCTAGTGTTGGAGGTAGGGTCCAGTGGGAGGTTTTTTGGTCCTGGGGGCGGATCCTTCCTGGCAGGTGCTGCCCTCATGATAGTGAGTGAGTTCTCACAAGATCTGGTTGTTTAAAAGTGTGTGACACCTCCCCGCACTTCTCTCTTGCTCCTGCTCTGACCTGTGATACACAGGCTGTCCCTTCACCTTCTGCCAGGACTGTAAGCGGCTCAAGGCCTCCCCAGAGGCCAAGCAGATGCTGGCATCACATTTCCTGTACAGCCGACAGAACCGTGAGCCAGTTAAACCTCTTTTCTTTGTAAATTACCCAGCCTCAGGGATTCCTTTATAGCAACACAAGAACAGCCTCATAACAGCCTTGGGCTTCAGTAAGGGCTCCAAAGACAGGCAGCTGTGAATTCCACTCCATGACAAAACTCCTCCTGGCTGGGGGACCTAGGACAAGTGACTTCACCTCTGAGCCTCAGTTTCCACCCCCTGGAAGATGGGGTTGGTAAGCGTATTAGTCGGAGTTCTCCAGAGAAACAGAACAATAGAATACATATATATATATATATGAAGAGGAATTGGCTTACATAGATACGGGGGCTGAGAAGCCCTGCTATCTGCCTGCAAGCTGGAGACCCAGGAGGATCTGGGATAATTCAGACCAAGTCTGAAGGCCTGAGAACCTGGGGAGCTGATGTTGCAAACCCTAGTCCGAGGGTGAGAGAGGATGGGCTAAGATGTCCCAGCTCCAGTTGGTAGACAGAAAGCAAAAGGGTGAAGCCCTCTTCTCTCTGCCTTTTGTTCTATACAGGCCCTTAAACAATTTGGACAAGGCCCACCCACATTGGGGAGGGCCATCTGCTTTGCTAAGTGAACCAATTCAAATGTTAATCCCATTTGGAGACCCTCTTACCAACACACCAAGAATCATGTTTAATGTGGGCATTAATTGTGGCCCAGTCAAGTTGACACGTAAAATTACTGTGATGGAAGGAAGCCTCCCTCACTGGCAGGATGAGGGGAGATGAGCGTGGGCGTGGCACACAAGTTCTTGGCCTGTGGCAGCCTTTCTCATGTGACAGAGTAAAGATGGGGCATTTACCAACAACCCCTCCTTTGCTGGCCAAAGAGGCATTAGTCCAGTTCAGCCATCACTTTGTCTCCTGCCCTCTGGGGAGACTCACTCTCTATCAAACCCTTTGGGTTCTTGGACCTCCTTGCTGGGATGCCAGAAGGTCAAGAAAGCCTGGATTTGATGGAAGGACAGAGAAAGGCTTTAAAGAGACTGATTAAGACAATCTACAAAATAAAGAGCTGAGAGAGAAAAGAGTGGGCAGAAAAGGTAAAATTTTCCTGCAGGATGGGGGAGGGAGATGGCACTGGAGATGAGGAAATAAGACACTTATGGAACATAAGGGTCAGACAATGGGAGAATAAGGAAAAGGGGATCTGAAAAGAGTGGCAGGAAGTCAAGCATTGGGGAACTTTGAGTGATCCAGGATTCTTTGGTTGCAAGCAACAGCAATCAGTCCTGGCTGACTTTAGAAAAAGGGAATTCACTGGAAGCTTCACAGAACTGAGGGCAGGCTGGAGATGTGGGACTGAGAATGAGTAGGAGCAAGGCAGGCTGCAGGCTATGATGCAGGTAGCAGAAATAGTCTGATCAAGGTGCAGCTTCTGTGATGGAATGAAACACCAACCATGTCAGCCTCTTTGTCCCTTTGCATGAGACTCAGGTTCCAAAGTGGGCCATCTGATTGACTTGGTGTGGTTCATGTGCCTACTTCTGTCTGTCTTGTGTGGAGGGGAGGGGTGCTCTGAGCCCAGCGCCCTATTTGTAAATGGAGAAGAGCAAGCCCTTGAATCAAAATTGTCATGGTTATGAAGGGAAAATGGGGCCAGGTAACCAAACATGACAAATTTCCATTACGCTCTTTATGTTCTTTTGACAGTAGCAAATGGAGATGCTTTCAAACATTGTTTTGGCTGCAGAACTGTGCACCTTGCACACATCACCTCTCCAAGGTCTCGGTCATTGGCCCTCATGGGTCACAGCTTCCTTAAGTTTACTTTATTATTAGAAATACATAAACTGGAGAGTCTCATGATAGATAGGTGAATAAAATGTCATAGGAATGCAGAAGAGGCAACCTGAGGAAGCCAGGGAAGGCTTCACTGAGGAGGTGACTTTTGGGCATGGTCTTATAGAAGTAGAAGTTTACAGGGCAAAACAGCTGATTGGTAGTAGGTGGTAATAAATGCATCTCAATACTTATTTGAGATAAATCAATCTTAAGCATGTAGGATTGAAGCCAATTCCATTCTTCCTAGGAATCTGGGAGAAGACTATCTCGTAACTTGTAGCTTCACCTAACCCAGATACTTCTGGTTATAACTGCAGGCTTTTATGTACAATTTAACTTTTTTTTAAAATAACTTTCATCAAGACCAATGACACTAAGTCAAATCGTGCAAAGAAAAACTGGGGCAAAAGTCTCATTTTGTAATTTGTCAAAATGGGTTCTGAAAAGCTGTGCTTGCTCCCAAGGGTTTCCTGCAGGCGAAAAGGAAACTTCCCTAAGACAGAGGAGGGAATCCACTATTAGGCCCCAGATGGATGGTCTCAGCCACAGGACAGGAACAAGGACAGGAATCTGCTCACAGGTCCCTGCCCAGCCGCTCTCTGACCGGCCACTGTATTCAGGCCAAAACACTCAGCTGTGACTGCGAATGCTACTTGTCTGACCTGAGGACTGTAGCTGCCTTGTTTGCATTTCTTACTCCAACAAAATTAGCTCAAAGAAAAGAAAATGCAACACTGTGGAAAATGAGGGGTGGGTGCAAAAGTAGTGCCGCAGAGCCTTAGAATCCTCCCACCTGCCCTCCACCTGCATCTCCAGCAGCCCATTCCCCGCCTTCCCCACATTGCAGGATAGGAACCGCCCAGTTTCCAGGAGGACAGAGTCACTTGATTTAGCTGGAGTGGTCCCACTCTTCCTAAGTATCTGGTCTTCACAGTAGCTGCTGTGGCAGGGAAGGACGCAATCCCAGGACCAGACTCTTCTCCTTTTGCCCAGGCCCCACCAGCTTCCACACTGAACAGCATGGGGCTTGTGGATCCATCCTCCTCCCCTCCCTAAGCTACTGACCCCCTCCCCTCCCCCTCCTGGCACTGATGGGCCGTCCTCAGGGAAGCCGGTGACCCTAGTCCAGGGCCTCAGACCAGGGTCAAGGGGCAGAATGTCTAGGCCAGGCCAGGGATCCCTGCAGACTGGTCTTCGGGAAGTGCACCCCCAGATGCAATCAGTTCACAGAGGAAAACCACATTTTGTTTAGTCTTTTCCTAGTCCAGAAGGCCTAGTATTTAATAAGCCCTGGAGCCAGCCCGGAGGGGGACTGGCTTTTATGGGTTCCAGGGAGCTCTCTCAGCCTCTCCCCAGGTGGGGGGGCTTGGCCTGTGGGCAGCTGACTTGAGTTTTCTTCCCAGCCCCACCTCGCCCAATGCCCCCACCTTTTCCATGAGATGAGAGAAACTTGGCCTCCAAGGGTCACTCTTCTCCCCAGGAATGTGTGGCCGGGCTTCTCCAGTTTAAAAGACTTTCCTGTGCTCCAGGGCTGACCCCAAACAGATGGGAACCTCTAGAGCTTGGTTGGCTAATGCCATGTTCAGCCCAGGCACAGCTGAGATCTTGTCACCTAGGTGAGTGCTTTACTGCTGGAGAAGTAGCAATCAAGAGAACAGTTCTCTTTAACATGGACATGAGAGATTTTAGGGACCAGTCCCGGGTGATCGAATCATAGCAGGTCCCACCCAAGAACTTGGCTCATCCACAAACCAAGCTCTGCCGAGCCCTGGCTTATGGAGATGGACCAGACATTCCCGGGGCATCGTGGCAGGCGGCCACTGGTGCTCTCTCAAGTCCCGGGGTTCCGTGTTATGGAGAGAATCAACTGCAAAAGGCAACAATTGTCTTTGAGTCACCCCTGCCCTTCCAAAAATCTGGCTTTCAAGAGTTGAAGGCGTGAAGCATAATGCAGGGAATTTCTGACAGTGCAGAGGGTATTTGACAGGCAGGGACGTTCCAGCGATGACTGAACATGCAGATTGAATGAACCACTGATTGAATTCTTGGTTAGCTGCCTACATAGCCCATACTGGGTCCTCATCACATGTGCCCTAACAACAAACATTGTGTTTCATTAAAATATTACACACTTAGGAAAATACTTCTAAAAATGCAAAGAGGAGAATAAAAACTACCCCAAGTGCTATACTGAGACCCAGCGCTGTGGCAAGTTCCCCTGACCTGTCTGCAGGGATCGGTACAAGCCGATACTGGCTGCCCAGCGGGACCTGATGAGACATCGGAAGCTCACATGACCTCCATTATCACTGTCACTGCCGTGCGTGCTGTTCACACAAACATCGGAGATGTAAGTGATAAGTGACACTTTACAGCAATTCCTGAGCCTTCCATCATGCGGTTCAGAATGTCATGGCCCAGATGATGTCGGGGGGTATTAAAACAAATGAATGAACCATCGAAGAAGTAAATAAATAAATGCACAAAGGAAAGCGGGGAGAGAGAGGGAAGGAACCAGTTAGGGCATTCACACAGTGCAGAGGGGTCTGAGAAGGAATGCTGCCTGCTGGCGCCCTGGCTCTCTATCTCTCTCCCTGTCTTTCTGTCTCTGTGTCTGTTTTTCCTCACTCGCTGTCTCTCTCGCCATCTAGCTGCCTCTCCTCTCTCTCGGCCCTCTCTCATCATAAACCCCCTTACATGTGACCTCCTTTAATCCTCACAACAGCCTGATGTAGTCATTGGCTTTCCTCCTATTTTACAGCTGAGAAAACTGGAGCTCTGAGAGGTGGACTACCTTGCTCCAAGACATACGGGTGAGTCCTAGTGGAGCCCCAAATATGCTCTAATCCCACCCTCTGCCTCCCCCTCCAGCCTGTGTGTGCACATATGTGCGCGTGTGCTGATGGGAATATACCCTAGGTCAGATTGCAACTTGCAATCTACAGCTCACGGACCAGAAACCTTAGCATTTCCTGGGAGCTCTGTAGAAATGCGGTGTCCCAGACCCCTCCCCAGACCTTCCAAGTCAGAAACTACATTTTCACAGGATCCCTTGGGAATTCCTGGGCATGTGACAGGCTAAGAAACACCTCTCTACATCTCTCTACAGCCCTTCTCCCACTGCCAGGCAGGACTGAGTTACTGCTTTCCTGAGAGGAGGGAACCACATCACTCCTCAAAAGGAAACTGGAGACCACGCTAGGTGAGCCCAACTTTCCTGGATACCAGGGCTGGAGGTGCAGGCTTGGTGCTGCCTCCGTCACCCTAAGCCCTCAACATCTCCATCACCCTGTCTCTTGGTAAACAGCTAAGCCAAGATGGCCGGAGCTGGGAGGGTAATTGGGCTGAGTCATGTCACTGTGGCCCACAGACAAGTCTGCAACCCATTAAAGCCTTCCCTTCTCCATTAATTTCAGAGACAAAGAGACGATTGATGTTTAATGTCATTCTCTTGCTCAGCCTTCCTCAATGAGGCCCCAAGAAGGGTGAGTGAGGGGCTCTCGGAAGGAGTGGGGCTACTGCAGGGCTGGCACCAGCCCCAGTGTGGGTGTCCCCAGGTCTTTGCTTGGAACCAACATCTATTTGACAGACAGCAGTTGGGTCCTGGGTAGAATCATTGAGACCAGCTACCATTCCTGGTTCTGAAATTTAATAATGTAATAAATGTGATCACACATATTTAATTAAACCATTTCTTAATAATCATTATCATAGCATGGCATGCTCCCCACACACCTGGCATAGCAAGGTACTATCATATGCATAGAAGCATAGAACTTTGCTGAGAGTGTCACTCCGTACCAGCTCCAGACTCGGTAGCGGTGAGAACTGGCCCAAGTCAAAAGCTTCCCTGCGGCTCATTTCCTCATCTGTAGAACAGGGGACTGAAAACAAGGAACAGGCACCGGGAGAGCGGATCATGAAACTGATGCCCCATGCAGTGGGTACTCTACAATATGAAGGAGCGGGTTTCGGGTGCAGCAGCAGCACGGGTAGAGCTGAAACACAGTTGTCTAAGGGAAGGACGCCAGACCTGGAAGAGGACAAACGAGGTGATTTTGCTTACATAAAGCTCGGAAACAGGCCAGAAGGCCAGAACCAATCTGCAGCCAGAAAGCACCACCACGGCTGCCCAGGGCAGAAGGAGGTGGGGTCTTCCTGGGGTGAGGGGGGCCGTGTTCCATGTCTTGCTCTGAGTGTGGAAGGGTGTACACGTTTGCCACAATGTATCAAATGCCATCCTTAAACTCTGTGCATGTTATTGTATATAATACTTCAATAACATTATTTTTAAAGTGTTGACCAATAGTTCAAATACTGTTTGTTGCCAAGACAAGTTTTTAAAAAACATGAAATCTGAGTATAATATGATTTTAAAACAGAATTATACATACTGTTTGTAGCCAACACAATTTTTTTAAAAAACATGTAATCTGAGTATAATAAGATTTTAAAGCAGAATTACACAGTGTTTTACATAAGTTAACATTTACGGCACTTGGCACAGTGCCCGGCACACCGGAGGAAAATGCTGGAAAATGCCATTTCATCATCCAGATCACCTTGGGTAGGTGCCCTTACCCCTGTTTCACAGATGAAGAAACTGAGGACGCAGGTGAATGGTGGCAGTGGCTCTGACCAGGTGGCAGGTGGACAGGATGAAAAGGAATGCATTTTGAAGGCAAAGCCACTAAGATTTGCTGACAGATCAACTACTGGGGTGAGAGACAGAGAGAGACATGATAGCGACCCCCCAACTGAGCCCCCCCAAGGGCTGAGTTGCCATGAGAGGCAACGAAGAGACTGAGAGCAGCAGGTGAGTGTGGCGAGTGGAGGACTCGAATGGGCCAGATGTGGTCAGGATGCCGGTTACCCATACAGATGTTGAGATCACTGGATATACTAGGCAGGTGTCAGGGAGAGGCCTAGGCAGGAGACGGAAACTGAGGAATCTTCAGGACAGGAAAAGGCTGGATGAGCTCATGAGGGAGTGAGTAAATATGCACAGAACAAACAAAGATCCAAGGATGCATCCTGGGGCCCTCCAGTGTTCAGGAACAGCAAAGGAGACCTCAAAGGAACAGCAAGAGAGAAGTGAAGAAGGTTAACTGTGACTATCTCTGAGTTACTGAATGATGGTTGATTTTTCCCCTTCTGTAACCGGCATTTATTACAATGAGAATGTGTTACCTTTATAAACTTCTAAAAACTAATTCTTTCTTATAAATTGACTTCTTTCATACACACCTATGGGATTATCAGCTCAGCACCTCATCTCTAAGAATAGAAAAAGAACCTTCCCAAGAACCCCTCACCACCATTCACTTGGTGTCAGTAGAAGCAGCCATACTGTGTTATGATTCCAACTTCCTGGTTTCCTTTGATTGGTCCAGAGATGAGCACAGGATTCAAGCTGAACCAGTCAGTATACTTCCCTGGGAAATGCTCTTTTGGTACCTGCATGGTACAATGTAAACCTTGGATGTTGCTGATGGCCATCAGAAGTTAAAGAAGCCAGTCTTTTCTAGAGAGAAGAGAATGAGGCAGAGGTTCAGAGAGGAGAGGTGCTTGAGTCCTGATTCCTGGGTCCCCTTGGCCTGGTTGCATGCTGCCCTTGGAGCATTCTGTCAGATTCCCCTGTATTTGAAGCTGGTTCAGGTTGGGTTTTTCTTATTCAAGACCAATAGGCCTGGTAAACACAGCACCAGCCCACGTTCATCCAAGAGCTATGTAGCACCCACCAAATGCTGGGCACCAGGGATAAGATCTAGGTTTTTGGCCTCCAGGAGTTTACATTTCAGTTGTGCCTCACAGCACTTACGGTTTGGCCTTGGAGGTCCACAAAGCACTTCCCTCCACATTATCTCTTGATCTTCGGGACAACACTGTGAGATGGCTCAGAAGAAGAGCTTGAGTTTCCACAGACCTGTCCCAGTCCATGGCTGTAAATGACAGGTTGCTTTTACCAAAAGTTCTGGATTCTTTTGACTGCCTCTTGACTTCTGGAAACTTCAAAAATATAGAAACACTTTCTCACCTATTATCTTGGGCTTCCCAACCTTTCAGGCGGTGCTCCCTCTCCTGCTGACGCCTATGCTGTGCCAAATTCCGTGCCAAATTCCAGGATCAGGCCGAGTCAGTACGTGCTGACTCACCAATTGCTGGCTGGGCCCGGGTTGCATCAGGGGAGTAGATGTGCCCAGCTTCTCATCGGCTTCATGGTCCCCTCCCAGACCCCGCTCACTAATCAGCAGTGTGGAGGTCACACCTTCACCACACCCAGGGATTACAGTCGGAGCTGCCTGTCTAGACCCTGTTCCAGCTCCTTTGGGTCCCTATGACCCAGGCCCTAATCATGAACGGAAATTGAAATTGGAACGCCCATTCTCTGCTGCACGTTGGAAGCTGAAAATCAGCCCAGGTGGTTAGGAGTGTCCAACTGGCTAGATTCTCTTAAGTCTCAGAGATAGAGGATCTCCCCAGGCTGTGAGAGGAATGGAAGTGGTCCTAGAGGGTCTGGCTTTAGGAAGGTGTGGCCTGCTTTGTGAGATCTAGGAGGACAGCTAACCATCTTGTCCATCTTTGCTCGTGGCCCTACCCCATGGAGTGTCACCATCAAACTCTCTGCTCTCATGGAGCTCTCACTGGAGCTGGGGGGCACAGGAAATAACACAATGATACATTTCACCAAAAGCTATGAAAACAACAAAGCCAGGGAGTGTGGAAAAGAATGGTTGGAAAGAGGGCCAGTGTGGATTTAGTGGTCAGGGAAAGTTTCCTGGAGGCAATGGTTTAGATCATGAGATCTAAATAACAAGAGGAGCCAGACTTGTGGCCATCTACAGGAAGAGCATCTAGGCAAGGGGGGCTGCAAGTGCAAAGACCCTGTGGTGGGAGGGAGCTCAGAGTGTTGAGCCACGAGCAGCTCCACGTGGCTGGGATGAGGGAACCCAGGAACCATTCAGGGAGATGACACTGGAGAGAGGGAGAGGAGAGGCCAGATGATGCATGGCTTGGAGGCCCAGGGAAGGAGACTGGGCTTCATTCTGAGGCAATGAGAAGCTACTGGAAGATTTCACCACAGGGTGACAGTGGCCATGCCAACTCCCCTGGGAAGACTAAAACCGAGGGCCTGGAGAGGGACCACATTCCCACCAAAAGTTGTTATTTTCTGGACTTTTTAACAGTAGCCATTCTAATCGATGTGAGGTGATATCTCACTGTGGTTTTTGATTTGCACTTCTCTGATGAGTAGTGATGTTGAAGCATCTTTTCATGTACTTCTTGGCCATTTGTATATTATCTTTAGAGAAATGTCTATTCAAGTCTTTTGCCCACTTTAAAATCAGGTTACATGATTTTTGTTGTTGAGTTGTAGTTCTTTTTATATTTGGATGCTAACCTCTTACCAGATATATGGTTTACAAATATATTCTCCTATTCTGCAGGTTACCTTTTCTGATGGTGTCCTTTGAGGAAAAAGTTTTTAACTTTAAATTAGTCTCATTTGTGTATTTTTGCTTTTTTTGTCTGTGCTTGTAGTGTCATATCCAAGACCAAATTCATATCATGAAGATTGCCCCCCTAAGTTTTTTCTAGGAGTTTTAAACCTTTGGGTTTTATGTTTAGATATATAATCCCTTTAATATTTATATACAGTCTAAGATAAAGACCCAACTTCATTCTTTTGCACTTGGATATCCAGTTTTCCCAACACAATTTGTTGAAGAGACTATCCTTTTCCCATTGAGTGGGCTTAGCACCCTGTTGAAGATCAGTTGAGTATACATATAAAGGTTTATTTCTAGATTTATTCCATTCCATTGGTTTATATATCTGTCTTTATGCCAGGACCACACTGTTTTGATTACTGTGGCTTTGTAATATGTTATGAAATCGGGAAGTGTGAGTCATCCAAGTCTTATTTTTCTTCAAAGCTTTTTGGCTATTCAGGATCCTTTGAGATTCCACAGGAATTTTAGGGTGATTTTTTTTATTTTTGCAAAACATGCCATAGGGCATTTTGATAAGGATGGCACTGAATCTGTAGCTGACATCTTAAGAATGTAAGTCTTCCAATACATGAGCATGGGATGTTATACCACCATTCCTTTGTGTCTTCTTTAATTTCTCACGCAATGTTTTATAGTTTTCAGTGTATGAGTCTTTTACCTCCTTGGTTAGGTTTATTCTTAATATTTATTCTTTTTGATACTATTGTAAATGGAATTTTTTAAAAATTCCTTTTCTAAATGTTCATTGATAGTGTATAGAAATGCAACTGATTTCTGTGTGTTAATTTTGTATCCTGAAACCTCACTGAATTTATTATTAGTTCTAACAGCTTTTTTTGTGGAATCCTTATGATTGTTTACATATGAGATTATGTCCTCCGTAAACAGGAACAATTTTACTTCTTCCTGTCTGATTTGAATGCTTTTTATTTCTTTTCCTTGCCTAAGTGCTCTGGCTAGAACTTCCAACACTATGTTAAACAGAAGTAGCAAGAAAGGCATATTTACCCTGTTCTTGATTTTGGAGAAAAAGGTTTCAGTCTTTCAACATTGGTTATGGTGTTAGCTGTGGGCTTTTTAGCTATAGCTTTTATTGTGTTGAAGTAGTTTTCTTCTATTCCTAGTTTATTAAGTGTCTTTATCATGAAAGGATGTTAAATTTGTCAAATGCTTTTCTGCATCATTTGAGATGATTAGGGTTTTTTTTTTTCTACTCCATTCTGTTAATATGGCGCATCACACCGATTTATTTTCATATGTTGAACCATCCTTGCGTTCCAGGAACAAATTCCATTTGGTCATGATGTATAATCATTTTACTTACTGTTGAATTCAGTTTGCTGGTAGTTTGTTGAGGATAATTACTTCAATATTCATCAGCAACATGAATCTCTAGTTTTCTTTCCTTGTAGAGTCTTTGTCTGGCTTGGTATCAGAGTAATGCTGACCTCATAGAATGAGCTTGGAAGTGTATTCTCCTCTTCAATTTTTTTGGAGGAGTTTAAAAAGGATTGGTAGTAATTCTTCAAGTGTTTGCCAGAATGCTCCAGTGAAGTCATCTGGACTTGGGCATTTTTGTTGCTGGGAGGTTTTTTATTACTGATCCAAAATCCTTACTAATATTAGTCTGTTCAGGTTTTCTATTCCTTCATGATTCAATCTATGTAGCTTGTGTATTTCTAGGAATTTATTTATGAAAATCACAGGAAGTAGCAGATTATTCATTTCTATTAAGTTATCCAACTCGTTGGCATAGAATGCATATTTTAAACAACTGGCAAACTTGTTGAAAATGCACATTCTTGAGTTCCCCCAAGAATGTTGACTCATAGGTGTCCACTGGGGTCTGGCGGGGGGATGGTGCATTTTGAAGCTCTCCATCCAAGGGATTCTGACTTTCCCCTGAGCCCCAGAGAATATCTCCCTGGCCCCCTAAGAATAGAAATCATGCTGCTCCTGCCTCCCCATTCCTTCTCTGCTTAGTCATACTTCTTCCACCTTAGATCTGAGTCCTCAGACCCCTGGCAGCCCACAGCCACAAAGTCATGTTTCTGTTACTTTGTCCCAGTTTTCCCTTCTGGCTTAGACTTAAAATCTGCTGAATTATCCAGAACTCCAACTATCCTAGGGCTCGAATAACCTGGAATGTTTTTTCACACTCCTTTCCCATTGATCTGGAAAGTCTGAAGGTTTCCTATGTACCTTGGGGATTCTCAAGAGGGAGGGATGCTTAGTGTCACCCCAGTATGGTGTGTGGATTTTTAACCTGCCAACTTTTAATCCTGTGGAATCAAAGATGGGTTCCTGGCACAGTGGCAGTTTAGGAAATTTGTGTATCCATTTAATCAGAGCACTGATCTGATTGGATCATGCAGATGTTTGGTTGCTGGACAGGTATCCCCTGGACTTGGCATCCTTGGCAGGTGACTCATATCTGACCTGGCCCATTTCATGGAACAACATGGGGCAGATGACCTCCAAGTGTGCAGAGAAAGGCCAAATTGAGGGCCAAGTTGAGAATAAGGGGAATAAGTTTGCTTTCTGAGTTTTTCTCACTAGCCTCTCCAGAGAGAAACTCTCCTCTGTCCCCTCCTGCTTTACAACCCAGTGTCTGCCCAATGGCACTCATCACTTCCTGAATTCTTAATTCTTCATTTTCTCATTACCTGTTTCCCACACTGGAGTGTACACCTCCATGGGGGCAGGGAACACACCTGTCTTGTTCACTAGTGTATTCTCAGCACTATCCCAGGGCCTGGTGCATAGTATATGCTCAATAAGTGTGTGTTGAATGAGGATACAGTGAGCAAATGCACAGCTTTTGGTTTTTGTTCCCCTTCACTGAGCTTCCCATTGAAGCTGGCAGGGCATCTTTGGCAAAAGCCATCCTAGTGCTCCAGAGAGACAGCAGGTGTCTTTATCTGGCTTAGCCTTCATTTTCTCAACTAAAAAATGGAGACAATAAAATATACCTTGTAGGACTCTTGTGAGGGTCAAAGGAAATCTCATCAGTAAAAAGTCCAACAAGTGACAGATACTGGAAGCTGTTGTCAAAGTGAATGAATGAATAAATAAATATATCTGAAAGACAAAAGCCTCATTTTAAGCAGTCACTCTGGACAGTCTAATGCTCTCAGCCCCACCTTCTGGCTGCTCCAAGGAATAGAGGGATCATGGATGTTCCAGCATTCTGGCCCCTTGGAGGTCATCTGCCCCATGTTGTTCCATGAAATGGGCCAGGTCAGATATGAGTCACCTGCCAAGGATGCCAAGTCCAGTGGATACCTGTCCAGCAACCAAACATCTGCATGATCCAAGAGGCTAGCTCAGAGGCTGCGGGATGCTGCTTGAGACATTTTGCAGAGCTTCTTCAGGAAAATGTCCAGCTGCTGTGCCCTCAGAGTGCTCTCTGAGGTGAAATATTGCAGTGTGGGCCAGTGTTGTCGTTAGTTCTCCAACCAAGCCATGAGTACACTCACCTCTGAGCCTTTACATGTGACATTCTTCCTGCCTGGGACACACTTCCCATGACCCCAGCTTAAATGTAGCCTCCTCCAGGAAGCATTCGTTGATCCCTCCAGCACCAGGCTGAATCAGGGCCTTTGTGCATCCCATACCACAGATTTCTAACTGCCTGGGGACCTGAAGAGCCGAGCCTCCCTTCAGTTATGAGAACTGTTGGTGCCATGATGAAGGTCACTGTGAGATCCGGGCTCTGGGGTCAGGCAGGCCTGAGAGTGAATCCCTGCCCATCATTTCCTGCCTGGGAGATGCTGGGTACCACCCTGACCTCTCCAAGCCTCAGTCTCCTCTCAAATGGGGCAGGTGATTTCTACCTGGGATGTACACAAGATACCACCAAGCATCAAAACCTCAGCAGCACCTGGCACATGTGTGTTCTGTTCATCCTGTAGGCAGGATCACAGACAGCAAGGCACCTGTCACCCACTCCTGCCCTGGAACTTCAGCTTCATGAAATCTAGATTCTTGGGGCTAACGCTGGTGAATTTTTAAAAGATGCAACAAGCCTGGATTTACTAAATGTGAAGTTCCAGGGTGGGGTTTGGAGTGTGTGCACATTTGAGGGGAGTTCCCACTGGGAGCCCAAGACTGGATGTCCTATGGCCAGGCTCCTGTCTGGTCTGCATGGTCCTTAATCTCAGTTTTCTGTGCTGAGAACACCAGGATGTCTACCCACCTGCAAGGGCTCTCTGCCAGCAGCTGCCAGGAGGGCTCTGAAGTCGTACCTGTGGACATGTCCAGGTGCCCTCTGCTGCTCGCTTCAGTGAAGCCTAAATGTGGCTTCGTGAGCATACACAGGCTAGGCAGCCAAGAGCTTCCAGAAACAGACATGGGTGTGGGAGGGCAGGGCAGGGACCTGGTTCTGCACACAGACACACAAGTGGGGTCCTGTGCATGCAGGATTCTCCCCTTCTGTGACTCCCAGACTTGGGGGACCCTGAAGACTTGGGGGTTGGAGTGGCACTAGGGGACACTGACAGAAGGCAGTGGTTTTGCAAGAGACAGTGGTCCCTCTGAGACTGGTGGGCTCTCATGTGGTCAGCAGGATCCCACCCCCTTTTCTCCCAGGTCACCCCAGCACTCTCTATGGGCCCGTGAGATGCTGAGTGACGTTGATTTCTGGAGCACCCACCTAGCCCGGGCACTGGGGCTAGAGCAGTGAACACAGCTGACAAGATCCCTCCCTTTGGGGGGCAGATGGAAAGTCATCAAGAAAGCTATGTGAAGCGTGAGGAGTACCAGGTGGCAGTGAGGGCCACGGAGGCAGATGGAGCAAGGGGAGGAAACAGAAGTGCAGGTGCTGCTCCAAACAGAGTGGCTGGGGTGGGGAGGCCAGGAGGGCAGCTGGTGAGCATGTGGCGGATGCAGGGTAAGGGGCTCTGGCTGGCCGGAGGGGATGACACATGCAAGGCCCTTAGGCAGGCACGGGCCAGGGATCTGGGGGCAGGGAGGGGCCGCTGTGGCTGGAACAGAGCAGGCAAGGGGAGCATGGAAGAGGTGAAGTCGGGCTGGGGGAAGGGAAGGATTTGGCAGGCAGAGCGGGGACCTTGGGGTTCACTCTGAAAGGAGGGCATCCCCTCTAAGGCCAAGGTTGCTGGGGTTGCGTCTGCCCCTCACAGTCTCAAAAGTGTTCCCGGTGTCCCCGAGGGTCTGAGTGGTCACGAGACTCTCAGGGAGACCTCCTGCTGAGTGTGTCTGAGTGTGAGATGTGTGCATGTGCACATAATGTGTACACAAGTGAGTGTGAATGTATGTGCGTGTGCGTGTGTGGGGGTATACATGCTAGTGTGTGTACACACCTATGTGTACATGTACACGAGTGTAAGCATACATGAGGGCATGTGTGAGTGTGTGCATGTGAGTATATGAGTGCACATGCATGTGTACATATGAGCATGTGAGGGTGTGTACCTGTATGTGACTGTAAATGTGTGTGCATGTGTGTGTGCGTGTGTGTGCATGTGTGTGTGCATGTGTGTGCGTGTGTGCACATGTGAATGTGTGTAGGTGCATGTGTGCGTGCATGTGCATGCCTGTGTGCATGCCTGTGTGTGCACACATGTGTGTGCTTGTGTGCATGCGTGTGTACGCACATGTGCGTGTGCATGCACGCACGTGTGTGTGCGTGTGTATGTGCATGTGTGTGTACGCACATGTGCGTGTGCATGCACGCACGTGTGTGTGTGCGTGTGTGTGTGCGTGTGTATGTACAGAGAGGCACTGGGGAGTCAGGGTAAAGGGGCTGCAGGAGTTCTGCAATCACACCCGTCACCCTAATACCTCAGTGCAGATTTTCTAAGATCAAAGACATTCCCCTAAATAGAATTACCCAAATCAGAAAACCCAGCCTTGATATAACTCTGTAGCCTCCAGGCCCTGTCCACGTTCCACCAGCTGCCCCATGGGTAATTTTTATAGCAGTTTCTTCCCATCCAGGATCAGATGCAGGCTCAGGCATTGCCTTACTTGCCACATCCCTTGGCCTCCTGTCATCCAAGCGACGCCCCAGCCTTCCTTTGTTGTCGGTGACACTGGCCCCTTTGCCAAGGGCAGGCAGGGCATCTGGCCCCATCCTCACTGTGGCTGCTCTGCTGCATGTCCCACTGTATCCAGGCTGTCTGGCTGGATTCATTTGCAGTGTGTTAATTACACCCCCAGAGTGGCTTGAATGGTGGCCTCCAAAAAGACGTGTCCATGCCCTAACCCAGAAGCCTGTGACTGTCACCTGATTGGGAAGAGGGTCTTTGCAGATATAATCAAGTTAAGGATCTTGAGATGAAACTGTCCTGGGTATCTGGATGGGCCCTAAGTCAAGCACCAAGTGTCTTTGTAAGACACAGAGGACAGACAGAGAGAAGGCGACAGCTGTGTGAGGACAGGCAGAGACCTGAGTGAGGCCACCACAGCCAAGGAACGCTGGCAGCCACCAGAGGCTGGGAGAGGCAAGAAAAGAGCCTCTCTCGGGCCTCCAGAGGGAGCGCGGCCCCACTCAACTTCGAACTTCTGGCCTCCAGAACTGCAAGATGCTCCCTTGCTGGAGCCCAGCATGTGTTGTCAGCGGTAGGGGAGCTCACCTCTCCTACCCAAGGCCACCCGAATGCTAGTAGCTTCTCCCACCCACCCCCGGCCAAGGCCAGAAACGTTGGATGACTCAAGATGTCTTGAAATATTCTAGGCTGTGGCGGCCACCCCAAAATAGGAAGTTGTTTTAAGCCCCTCTGTGGATGGCGACTAGTCACACAGCCCTGGGAAATCCGTACAACCTCAGCTTCCTCTCAGGTCGGTTCTACAGTCACTCTTCCTATGATGCCGTTCACAAAGGTGACAATTCAGTCCTCGACTGTCAGCAAACAGTCCCGCTCCCACAGTCTGAGGCCACGTGTCTTTGGATGAGGGGGTGTCTTCTCCATCCAGAGGAGTGACCGGGGCAGGAGACCATGACAGTGGAGCTGCTGGGTGACAGAATGGACAACTGGCCTGGGAAAGGCCCTGTTTCCCATTTTGGGGTGGCCGCCACAGCCTAGGATGTGTCAAGACATCTTGAGCCATTCAATGTTTCTGGCCCCGACCACGGGTGGGTCGGAGAAGCCACTAGCATTTGGTGGCCTTTGGGTGAGGAGAGGCCAGCTCCCCTACCACTGACAACATGTGCTGGGTTTTAGGCCAAGCTGGGCCCCAACAGGGCTCAGAACAGGCGGTGGGGGGTGGGGGCAGCTGCCCCAATTCAGTCACATCCTGCCACCTGACAGTCACAAGGCGGGGTGGCATCTTCCTGTTGGCAACGCCGAGTTGCGGACACTGGGGCCTCACAGCAGGCTCCTCCACTGTATCAGGAGGAAGTGGGTTCAGCTGGGAGCAAGGAGGTTTGCAGACCCTCAGGGGCTGGGTTTCCCAAGGCTCTGTGCCCAGGTAGGGGGCACACAGGGACACCATCGTTGGCCTTGCAAAGCCTGGATTCATCTCGCACGTCACCCTTGGATCCCCAGGAAGATCCTGCCTGGGGGTGGGGTGTGGGGTTCAATCTGTTGTGGGGCCGACCTCAGCTGCACTGGGACAACCATGTGGCTTCAGGGAGGGGCTCTTTATTCTCTGCCTTCTTTTACTCATTTTGTTTTTAATTTTAATTTTAAAAAAACATAAAAAGCTTTAATGAACTATGGGAAGTGTTTCTTTTGTACCACAAAGAAGAGCTGGTAGAGTCCCTGGGGCAGGGGACAGGGTGGTCTCCACTTTATGGGAAAGTCCCAGGTTTATTGTGAGCATCAAAGCCAGGGAGGCTCCTCTGTTCCAGGGCGCATCTCCATCCAGATGCCTGTGGCCCATAGTGTTGTCATTGGGTCATCATTTAACTTGTACACTCACTTTGTCCCCACCCCAACCTCAAGATGAGACCCCGCTGTGCAGGAGCCTGCGCTGAGTGATAGCAGTCAGTGGTCCTGACAGAAGCAGCTTGAGAGACAGGTGGGTCGTGTGATGCTTTCAAATCCCGTCTCAAAGAATGGTGTGTGTGCATTGAGCATCTACTACATGCACCCTTGCACAGCCTTCCTGAGAAGTCTGATACCAGGATGCTTTCAGTGGCAAAAACCAGAAACTGCCATGCCCATCATCTTAAATCCTCAAGAAGTGTGTTACCTCCCTCCCTGGAGGCCTCAGGGCAGCCCCAAGCTGGTGAATGCAGCAGCCCGAGCAGCCTGGAGGAGCCAGGTGCTTTTCGCTTTTCCACTCTGCCACCCCAGACTGGCTCCCTCGTGGTTTCAGGATAGCTGTTTTGGTTCCAGGGGGTGGAAAAAGAGGATCCTGGCCTTTTGGGGTCTTTTGATCAGTGAGGACACCTCTCCCAGGAGCTCCCATCAGACCTTTCCTCACCCCTCATTGGCCAGAACTGGGTCACATGCCCATCCCGAAACCAATCACCATCAATAAGACCCGGAGTACCACGATTGACTCACAGGAACCCAGACTGGCACCTGTGCTCCAAGGGGCTCATGGGCCTGAGAGCTGGACCTGGAGCAACATCAGGGGCCGTTAGGACACAGGAAGGCAACCAAGGGTGCCTGCCTCCATGACCTTGTTCCATCCTTGAGTAGCAAGCACATCTGTGAGCGTGTGTTAGGTCCAGAGGCTCAATGGTAACATACAACGGGAGCAACCCCTGGGGTGGGCGGCAGCACTTCCGAATCCCCACTCCTCACCGGCCCTTCATCACCAGCAACGTAGCTGAGTCTTCCAGGGCAGGACGCTCTGCCCACCCAGGCCATTCTCTAGCGGACAGACCTGCCTTCTTTTAGTCTAGCCCTGGGATCTTAACTGGGGATGATTTTGCCCCCCTGGGGACAGTAGCTGATGTCTAGGGACATTTTTTGGTTTTCCTGACTGGGAGGGAAGATTGCTAGTGACATCTCGTGGGTGGAGTCCAGGGATGCTGCAGATGCCCCACAATGCACTGGCCGCCCCCACTGTGAGTTACCCAGCCCAGAAGGCTGATGGTGCCGTGGCTGAGAAAACTGCTCTAGCCCAGGGATTTGCCATACAAAGTCATGCTCACAGATGCATGAACGCTGTTACTTATGGACATTGCAGGAGATTTTCAAAAACTGTGTTAACAGAATGCAAATTTTAGCATCAGAATGTAAGATCCAGCTTTGCGGCAACTTCACTGTCTCAGGGGCTCCCTGAAGAAATCCTGTACCATCTCCCCTCTCACATGGCCCGTGCAAAGCTGCTGTCTAGGTGCAAAGCTCTCTCCACCCCAACCCCGGCCCCTTCCCCATTCCCTTCTAACCGTCCACACCTTTCAGGGCTTGGCTGAGAGGCCTCTTCCTCCAGGAAGGCGTCCCTGACCTCTAGACCTCAGTGGTCCTAGTACCACCTGTGCGTGCTCCCTGGTCACGTGTCTGCTGTTGAACAGCCACCTGTGCATGCTCCCTCGTCACGTGTCTGCTGTTGAACAGCCGCGCCCGCCGTAGCCTCCCTGCGGCCCTACTCCTGCCCTTCCTTCAAGGGAGCCTGTACGCATGCTGGGCTGTCTTTGCAAGCTCCCACGCCACCTACCTGCCAACCAGGTGACTCGAGAGGGCTGACGAGAGCTCACCCTGCTGCACCTCTCTCTGTGATCAGACACACACCTGCTCCGCATTGAGACTCAAAAGCACAGGCTCTAGAATTGTTTTTTTATAATGATTTATAAAAATAACATAAATCAAAAATTACTGCTGGGAAGCTGTCCGTTTCCACACACTTCTGTACCTGTGGCTTTGTGCATACAAGGCTGACTCACAGGCTGCCACTGAAATCCTCTGGAATAAAATCAGGCTGGCATTTCTTCTATTCAGCACTGTACAAAATAAACCCAGGCACGACAGGAATCAGGAGGCTTTTAGCTACAAAGGAACACACTTCTACCAGAGATGCCTTTAATAAAACAACTCTTTATCATTTTCATCACGAATCCAGAGGACGGTGGCAGTGCCAGGTTGCTCACTGATGGACTCAGTGACATTATCAGAGACCCAGGATCCTTCTACCCTTCACATGTCAAGTTTGGTCCTAAGGTTCATCTCCTCATGGTGCACGAGGGTTGCACCAGCTCCAGCCATCACCTCCTCACTAGCTGTGTCCAGATGTAGAGAATAAACATTTCCTTCTAGAGTCTCTTTTTAAGACTAAAGAAACCACTTCCCAAATTCCTTCTGTGGACGTCCCCTCTGGACTTATGAACTTCAGCCTGTGTCTCTTCCTAACGACACTTGGCAAAAGGGATTGATTGCTCTGATTGGCTAAGACCTGGGGTGGCAAATGATGGCCCAGGGCCAACTCCATCTGCCATCTGCCCTTGTAATAGCCACATCCTTATGCTTGCTTGTAGTCTATGGCTGCATCCACACTACAGTGTCAGAGATTATATACCTAAAGTATTTACTAGTTGGTCCTTTACAGAAAAAGTTTGCCAGCCCTGGTTTGGACTCAGATGGATGACCAGGACAGGACAGGGCCATCCGTGAGCACATAGAGAAAGGGGTTGGGGTCGGGGGTGGAATCATTCGGGTGGGAACACAGAGGTATCTGGTTCAAATCTGGCTTTGCCTCTGACAAGCCATGTGTCCCTGGAGACCCCCTAATCTCTCTGAGGCTTAGTTCCTACGTCTGTAAAAAGTCAAACCTTTCACCGTTTCTGTGTGGATTAAACAAGGTAATAGACACAAAGCACCTGGCACGGAATAGACCCCAAGCATTAGGTTCCTTTTAAGCCTTTCCTAATGGATTCTATGCTGTTAGACTCACCCCAAAAGACAGGCTGCCACAGGGATTTGCGGTTTGCTAATTGGAATCCAAACATTGCTTCTGCTGTTACAAAAGCCAAGTTACCCAAAGTAGAATTGGTTTTAGGAGCTTTTTTGAAATTAGAAAGAGCTGACAATAAAAACTCCAAAGGAGATCTGTGCAGCTGGCGGTCGTGGGTGGGAAGGGGTGGACGGGATGTCTTTTCTCGAGGGTTTTAGGAAGCAGGAGTGTTTTGCTCCCAGAGATCTTTGTTGTTCGCTGCATGTCAAGGCAGGGGGCTGAGCAGGAAGGATTGCTGAAGACGCCCTGGTGACACGCATTGAAGGCTGGGGTCCCCAACTCCATGCCCTGAGAACCTCTTATAATATCCTGGCCACCCCCTATTTTGGAAGAAAATGGCTACCAAACAAAATGTTTTCATTAAGTCATTAATTGTATTTGTTTTTTTTTTAAACCGATCAAAAACATATGTATTAGCCAATCTGGACTTCTGCTGAGACCAAAAAGCAAGAGACACAGGGTAAAAAGAAGAGGCTGTGGCTCTAGACAGACCTGAGTTTGCATCCTGGTTTTCCCCTTTGGCTGTGTGCACCTGGGGCAGGAGACCTCAGGTCTCCAGACTCACTTTCCTCATCGGTAAAATGGGGATCAGAACAGCACCTCCTTGCTAAGGTTCTTGAAAAGATTTGATAAGCCCAGTTAAGAGGTAATATGATGATGCAGGAAGAGCGTCAGGGACTGGTGTATAGTAGATGCTCAACAAATGTCAGAGACTATGTTTTCTAGCATATATACGGCTCCAGCACTGCAAGGCAGATACTAATGCCACTTTTCAAAAGAGGATACTAAGACTCAGAGAGGTAAAGTAATTTGTTCTACTTCACACAGCCAGGAAGTGACAGAGCACAAGTCTGCGTGGCTCCAGGACACCAGTGAGTAGATATCAGGCTACTTGGCCACTGGACAGTGACCAGGAGACCCACTGAGTGGCCATGATTCCTGCCTGAAGCAGAGCCAGGGGTTGAGTCAGGGCTGCCTCACCCTAGGAGGTGGCCTTCTATTAATAGCAATGTTGACAACAGCCTCTAGGTGCACATGCCTGAGCCCACCCCAAAGTGGGGACCAGGAAGATCCCCAACCCCAGGGGAACCAGGAAGAGGCTGCCCCAAGCAGCCACAGGGCACCCTGGAGGACACCCCGGCAGCCAGCAGAGGGCAGCAGCCACCCGTAAGGGAGGAGGCCCTCGGGTTGACACAGGCAAGAGGGGGCTGCCCGACGCCAGGTGTCTCTGTCTGTGTCCTGACAAAGTCACAACAGCGGGGACCCTCACTGTTCTGACGAGGTGCTGGGACAGTCCCTTTGGAGCAGGCACTGCTGCTATGACCAGGCCTTTCACAGAAGGTGTCTAAGTGGCGCGGCACCGGTAGGGGGCAGGGCCCACAACCTGACAACCTCCCCATCCCGGGGCTCCCTGCACTTCCAGCAGATCCAGACGCAGGAACCATGCAGGTGCACACAGCCCGGGAGCCGGGATCCTCTGAGACCAGCACAGCTCATACCTGTTTTAGAGACGCAGGAGCTGAGATTCAGAGTGGGAAGTGATCTACCCAGTGTGATTCACGGAATAATGTCCAGAGCCTGTGAATACGTCACTTTACATGGCAAAAAGGACTTTGTAGGTGTGATTCAATTAAGGATCTTGGGGTGGGGAGATATTCCCAGGTTATCTGGGTGGGCACAGTGTGATCCCTTATAAGACGGAGGTAGGAGGGTCAGAGTCACACCAAGGCCATGTGACAGTGCAGCGGAGGTTGAAGTGATGCAGGGAGAGACTCCACCTGCCACCACCGGATTTGGGGAGAGCGGAAGGGGCCACAGGCCAAGAAGTGTGGTGGCTTCTAGAAACTAAAAAGGCCAGGAAATTGGTTCCCCCCAAAGCCTCAGGAAGGGGTGCAGCCTGCCGCTCCTCCATTCCAGCACAGCGAGGCCCGCTGCAGACTGCTGACCGCCAGACTATGAGATGAAGTGTTGTTCTAAGCCACCAAGTTTGGGACAATTTGCCACAGCAGCAAGAGGAAACGAATGAACTCAGGTGCTCCTGCCACACACACTCACAGTTGCACAAGCTCATGCAGCTCCAGACCCACATACCTCCACCCCCACACACACACCTCCACCCACACACACCTCCACCCACACACACACCTCCACCCACACACACACCTCCACCCACACACACCTCCACCCACACACACACACCTCCACCCACACACACACCTCCACCCACACACACACCTCCACCACCACACACACACACCTCCACCCACACACACACCTCCACCCCCACACACACCCACCCACACACACCTCCACCCACACACACACCTCCACCCACACACACCTCCACCCACACACACACCTCCACCCACACACACACCTCCACCCACACACACACCTCCACCCCCACACACACCTCCACCCACACACACCTCCACCCACACACACACCTCCACCCACACACACCTCCACCCACACACACACACCTCCACCCACACACACACCTCCACCCACACACACACCTCCACCCACACACACACCTCCACCCACACACACCTCCAACCACACACACACACCTCCACCCACACACACACCTCCACCCACACACACCTCCAACCACACACACACACCCACCCACACACACACACCTCCACCCACACACACCTCCACCCACACACACCTCCACCCACACACACACCGCCACCCACACACACACACCTCCACCCACACACACACCTCCACCCACACACACACACCTCCACCCACACACACACACCTCCACCCACACACACACCTCCACCCACACACACACACCTCCACCCACACACACACCTCCACCCACACACACACACCTCCACCCACACACACACCTCCACCCACACACACCTCCAACCACACACACACACCCACCCACACACACACACCTCCACCCACACACACCTCCACCCACACACACCTCCACCCACACACACACCGCCACCCACACACACACACCTCCACCCACACACACACACCTCCACCCACACACACACACCTCCACCCACACACACACCTCCACCCACACACACACACCTCCACCCACACACACACCTCCACCCACACACACCTCCACCCACACACACCTCCACCCACACACACACCTCCACCCACACACACCTCCACCCACACACACCTCCACCAACACACACACACCCACCCACACACACACACCTCCACCCACACACACCTCCACCCACACACACCTCCACCCACACACACACCTCCACCCACACACACACCTCCACCCACACACACACCTCCACACACACACACCTCCACCCACACACACACACCTCCACCCACACACACACCTCCACCCACACACACCTCCAACCACACACACACACCTCCACCCACACACACACCTCCACCCACACACACACACCTCCACCCACACACACACCTCCACCCACACACACACACCCACCCACACACACACACCTCCACCCACACACACCTCCACCCACACACACACCTCCACCCACACACACACCTCCACCCACACACACACCTCCACCCACACACACACCTCCACCCACACACACACACCTCCACCCACACACACACACCTCCACCCACACACACACCTCCACCCACACACACCTCCACCAACACACACACACCCACCCACACACACACACCTCCACCCACACACACCTCCACCCACACACACCTCCACCCACACACACACCGCCACCCACACACACACCTCCACCCACACACACACACCTCCACCCACACACACACCTCCACCCACACACACACCTCCACCCACACACACACACCTCCACCCACACACACACACCACCCACACACACACCTCCACCCACACTCACCTGCACCCACACACACACCTCCACCCACACACACACCTCCACCCACACACACACCTCCACCCACACACACCTCCACCCACACTCACCTGCACCAACACACACACACCTCCACCCACACACACCACCCGTGCACACACCTCCATTGGCACACACTACTCCACCTGCGTGCGCCTCCCACCTGCGTTCACCCTCCACCTGTGTTCGCTCCCCACCCACTCATGCCTCCCCATCCACAAAAGTGTGAGTGCTGAGGCCGGGACTCAACCTGAACCTCTGGCTCTGGATTACTAGGTCCTGCCGGGCTGGCCAGGCCTGGTCACAGGCTGGGTCCCAGTCAGCAGCTCTTTACCTCAACAAGCAGAAGGTTGGGAGGTCGCTGGGATTGTCATTATTTGTCCGCATTAGTCAGGGGTCTTACCCTTCCCTCATCTCTTTCCCCATCCCCATGCCTCCCATTCATTCATTCATTCATTCAGTCATTCCTTTTCTCAACAAATACATATTTCTTAAGCACTTATTATGTGCCAGGCAATACAGTACTGAACAAGGCAGTCTGATGAAGGAGGCAGACACAAACCCTGAGAGGGGGTGATGTGACATCATGGAGGGCTTCCTGGAGGAGAGAAAGTTGTAACAACGAGACGCCAGGCAGCCAAAGCAGAGAGGGGTTCATTGAACAACCATGTATGAGGCACTCGCCATGCCAGCGGTCTGGCAGCTGGATAAAGTGATGTCCTCCGGGACTCAGGTCCAGTAGAGAAGTCAGGCATCAGGCACAGTATGGGGGGTGCTGGGACGTGGACCCCCCGGGAGGAGACAGAGGTTACAGGAGGAGCCCAGGGAGGGCAGCGTGGCGACAGCATAGGCTCAGGGGGCACAGCGGGGTCACGTCCTTGCTAGCTGTGGGGCCGGGGAAAGTAACGGATCTCACTCAGCTGCGAGTCTGTTTCTCATCCGTGAAACAGGGGTGCAGTGAGTGTCCCCGCACCTGACTCGCAGCGCGCGCTCAGTGAACAGCTGCTGGGTGGCGAGTCAGGGGTATGCAGGCCGCTCGGCAACCACAGCTCTGGCTTCATTCTCAGGACCTGCGTGTAGCGAGCGACTCCGCACGAGCTTGCCCTCCGCAAGGGCCTGCAGAGAGGGCCGCTCCCCGGCAGGCTTCTTGCCACCGGCTGAGAATATGCTGAGCACCCACCAGAGGGCGTCCGCACTCACTGTGCCCCCGGCCTGTGCTCTCACAGTTGACAAGGGACATGCGGGCACGCGCGCAGCCTCATGCTCACACACTCACACGCATCCAGTCCCTCACATACTGAAACACATATTCACACACATGCTTGCTCACACACAGACCCCTGCACATTCACTTACACACTCATACAGATGCACGCTGCAACATGCAGGCTCGTGCACACACACACTCAGAAACACTGTCACACACACCCCTTTCCACACAGCCAGCATGCCAGGACAGGCCTGTCATCCCCCTGAGAGTTGCCTGTGCCCTACCCAAGGTGCCCCGCAAGAGCCCTGCCCTGAGTGGTGACCCCATATCCTCAGACTTGCTGGGAGGGGTAGGGACCTGCCAGGTGGCGGTAACATCCCCAGAGGCCGGCGAGTCCTGCCAGCGCCAGAGGGCAGTGAGGGTCCCCAGGCCAGGACGTGCCCCGGCAGGGATCAGTCAGTCCAGCTGGGAGGACCCCCCTCTGATCCCTCCTTCACGCAGGCCCAGCAGGAGAATAAGCACAGGCACACACACTTCCAACCCAGCGCCTGCATCCATTACAACCACCCTTCCACCCGCACAGACTTGCTGGGAGCCGGGAAGATGCCAGCCTGCTTTTCTGCTCTCCCTCCTTCAATCCGCACTGGGGCCTAGGGAGCAGGTGCTGTTGTGATGATGCCCACTTTAGGAAGAGGAAACTGGACTCCAGGGTATGGGGGCTGCCAAAAGTGGCACAGGAACCGAGCCGGTGGGAATCCGCACCAGCCTCCTGACCCTCCCCTCTTGGGTTCCCTGAGTTGGTGGGAGAGCACCCAGCCCCTGGGCAGGGAGGCCAGGTGCCCGGCCGCCCAGGCCTGGGAGGGGCAGAGCCCTGCCCACCTGGGGTGGACAGGGTACTCCAGGAGGGTGACAAACTCACTGGACCTTGGACAGGCATGAGGGTGGGGGTGAGTGATTGTGTAGGAATATTTGTGGGGAGGTGCTCATCTCTCCACACTGTGAAACGGATGCTCAGAGAACTCCCCACGAGGCTGGTGGGAGGGTGGGTGGTGGAGGGGAACGCCTGTGTGACGTAGAAATAATGACTCAGGCAGTGTGATGGCTCATGTCTGCGGGCACCTACGTGTAGGCTGTACTCCTCGTGTATACATCTATTAATTTGTTTAGCGCTGACGGCCACCTTATGAGGCAGGCGCTGTTGCCATCCCCCTTTACAGAGGGGAAACTGAGGCACCGGGCAGTTAAGTCAGGGTCCTGCCTGAGCTAGTGGGCAGCAGAGCCAGGAGCTTCCCTCTAGATCCAGAGCTTCCTCTGTCACAGACGGCCACGAGCCTGGCGGCGTAAAACAACACTCACATGTCACCCTACAGCTGAGGTTGGATGCCAGCTGTGCCCTTCTCTTTTCTGGCTGCTCCGAGGCCTCATCCCCATCTTCGTCTCTCAGAGTGCATTTCCCTTGCATCCCCAGTCCCTTCTCCCTCCGTGGGTGCTGCTGTGTCCCCGTCTGCGTGCTCCTTCCCTGTGTCTGTCTGTGGGTGTCTCTGTGCATCTCCATACGTGTTTCTGTCTCCACCCCACCCCTGCCCTGCGCTGTCCCGTAGAGGAGTGGAGCAGGATGGCCAGGCCCTCCCATGTGGACAGATCTTGCCATTCCTCATGGAAATTCAATGTCCCTGGGCCTCGGATCTCCCTTCAATGTGGACCGAGCCTGGGTCTTGCCGTGTCTCCGGGTATACCAGCTGCAGCCGCCTAACCTGAGACCCTGCTGAGGGCTCAGCCCTGATCTCCGGGGCACCCTCTGCCCCGCTGTCCTATCCCCACCTTGGTTCCTGCCTGGTCACCCTCACCTCAGCCAGTGACACCCCCCACCTGCCACTCAGTAGAAGCCTCAGACCTTCCCTGCAGATGAAGGGGAGTGTGGGCAAAGGGAGGCCTGGAATCGGAGGGTTGTAAAATCGTGTCCTGGAATTTGCTGGAAGCAGAAAAGCCCCCCATAAAAGTCTTTGGATCCCTCATACTCGGTTTCACGAGCCAGTTGTCCAGGAAATGGTTAAGAGCAGATCAGCATCAAAGCAGCGGCCTCTGCTCCCCCAGTCCCAGCCTGGCGGGCAGTCAGGCATGGGAGAGGCCAGGGCCTGGCCAGCGAGCCTGTCCTTTGCTTGTGACTGCGAGATGCTGGGTGGCCGTGTGCAGCCCAGGATGACTGTCTTGGGTGGGTGGCCCTCCCGGCCAGGCCCATGAGTAGTCTAGAAGACAGGACAGAGACCCGGGACCTCTGCCTCTGTGGGCACACAGACCCCAGTGGCCCGCCTCAGGCTCGACCAGAACCCTGACCTGGGTTGCACCCCTCATTTCCCTCCACAGCAAGTTCGTCCCACACTGGGTTTCCTCACCAGAATAAAAGTCCCCACTGCTCAGATCACCCGGGCAGCTCCTGATGGGTGAGGACAGGATGGGGCAGGTGGGAAGTAAGCAGGTGCTGAGAATCTTGGCTAAACAAATTCATTCATTCATTTCAGCAAGTATCTCTTGAATGCCGGCTAGGAGCAATGTTCAGGACGCCTGGGCAGGTAGGGCTAATAACACCTGCCTCGTGGGGTTGCTGCATGGATTAATTCATTGCTCATGGTAATCAAAATGGGCTTAAGGTCAGGCTCAGTTCAAACCTCAGCTCTACCACTTACTAGATGGGGTGTTGAGATGCTCAGTTTGATGCATGAACCTGGTGAGTTCACAGTCCCCTGTTATTCAACCAAACACTCATCTAGGTGTTGCTGCAACGGCATTTGGTAGATGTGATTAAAGCCCGTCATCAGCTGACTTTAAGTAAAGGTTGGCCTGGATGACCCAGCGAGCCTGATCCAGTCGGTGGAAAGGCCTTAAAGCTGGCGGAGGCTCCCTGCAATGGAAGAAATTCCTCCTGTGACAGCGGCCTGAGCAGTGCCCCAGAGACCCAGCCTGTCCTCCACGATTCCCAACTTGCCTGGCCAGGCCCCACCATCGCCTAAGCCAACTCCCTGCAATAAATCCCTGAATATCTGCCTCCTACTGGTTCTGTTTCTCTGGTTGAAACCTGACTGATACAGGGGCACTGGGCAAGTTATTCAGCCATAGTTTCCCATCTGTAAAATGGGAGTAACAATCTCTCATCAAATGGTAGTAAAGAGAGTGGGATCTACATAAAGACCATCTGATCACTTTCTAGAACATACTAAGCTACTTCCTGCCTCTGAACCTTTGTGGTTGCTGTTCCTTTTACCTGAAATGCCTCTGGCTTTCTGTGTGATGGGCTTCCATCTTTCAGAACTTACTTAAAGGTCACCTCCTCCAGGAAGCTCTCCCTGACCACCCTGGCCAAAGTAGCTCTCTTTCCATTACTCTTGGTTGGATCACTCTGTTTAATTCTTCTGCTGCCCTTAGCATGGTTGAATTATTTCATTGATTATTATACTGATGGATTCAGATGCATTTATATAACTTGGTCAACTTGTTTATTGCTCATCTCTTCCTCTAACCTGATGTTTCTCAATCTTTTTTTTTAATTAATATCTCCCCTCCCCCCTGGGAAGCTTTTTATTTTACTTTATTTATTTATTTATTTATTTATTTTGAGATGGAGTTTTGCTTTTTATTTTACTTTATTTATTTATTTATTTATTTTGAGATGGAGTTTTGCTTTTGTCACCCAGGCTAGAGTGCAATGGCATGGTCTCGGCTCACTGCAACCTCCACCTCCCAGATTCAAGGGATTCTCCTGCCTCAGCCTCCTGAGTAGCTGGGATCACAGGCACCCACCACCATGCCCAGATAATTTCTGTATTTTTAGTTGAGACCGGGTTTCACCATGTTGGCCAGGGTGGTCTCAAGCTCCTGACCTCAGGTGATCTGCCTGCCTTGGCCTCCCAAAGTGTTGGGATTACAAGCGTGAGCCACTGCGCCCGGCCAGGGAAGCTTTTTAGACATTTTTTTCTTATTCATCTCCCCATAAAGTGCTAACGCCACACATACACTGTCTACCTGTTTACCCACCATACGTGTATCTTTGCTTCCTACATAAAAACACTAAGATTCCTTTTGCCCCTCAAGAGCCCACTGTCACTCCCCATCAGCCCCTGCATGTTCCAGTCCCTCAACACTCATAACATGGTCCAGGACAGTCGTGTCGGAGCCGCAGGAGCGGGTTAGAATGATAGACTGCCCTGTTGCGTGGCATCAGCCAACATTTTAACAGGGTCACGTGACCCATGCCCATGTCACACTTTGGGAGGAATTGCTCCAGAATTTACAGTTTTCCTTGTTCATCTTGGGACCCCAGAGCCTCACTCAGAGCCTGGCACACAGACACTCCATATATGTGTGTTCCAAATTCCCCTTCCTCTCCGTTACCTCTTTCACCCCCTGCTTCTCCAACAGAAATAGGGCTGCCTTAAGGCCCAAAGCCACAGATATGAAAGACCAGAGACTCGGAGGTCTGAACCACCCAAGTCTACACCACCTGCCTCCAGGCTGTGAGCAGAAACCTCCACACAGGAGGGAGGGCGGGCACCTGGTCCTTTCCACGTGCAAGATACGGGCACGTGTTTTTACCTCAGCACCATTTTACAAAAGAGACAAAGCTTGGTCTCTTTTTCCTCCCTTAACTTGGAACCTACCAGCTACTCTACCAAGTCTCTACAACAAGACAGGAAACGTCCATTCCTGACACATGGAGGTGATGGGCATAAGGCTGCCAGATAAAATACAGGATGCCCAGTTAAACTTAAATTTCAGAAAAATGACAAATAATGAGTTAGTATGTCTCATATATTACATGAGATATACTAAAAAAATTATTCATTGTTTATCTGAAAATCAAAATTAGTTAGAAGTCTTGTATTTTTACCTGCATGGGATATAGTTATGCTACAAGAGTATTTGTTGTTTATCTAAAAATCATATTTAATTGGGGGTGCCGTATTTTTATTTGCTAAACCTTGTAACCCAAAATGGGCAGGAGTGGCTACATAATTATTAAGAATTATTAAAGATTTCCAGATGGTGCCAGGAGAGTTTTAAACCAAGCCTGGAGAACTTGTGAGCATGGCCCTGTGCAACTGCCAGAGTTGCAACCCTGGAAGCCAGCCACCCTGAGCCCTGCCCATCCTCCCTCTGGTCACATGGAGGGAATGTCCCAGGCACTCCCACTCTCTGTCAAGCGGGACAGGGGATATGGCACCTTGATAGGTGACAGACTTCAGGTGATATCTCAAGAACCCAAGGAAGAAAGGTGAGCTCGAGTTTCCCACCAGCTCCCATCCCATTAATGTCGGAGAGATGGCAATTTCGAGTCTTGTGCTTGCTATTATAAGCTGCTTCAAATCCCTCAGGAAAGCAGCTTTAGATAATGATAATTCCTAAAGGGGCCATGGGCATGGGATTAGGAAGGGAGTATGGGGGCCTCAGCTGTTTCTGTAAGGATTTAATCCTTTTAAAAACAAGTCTGAGACAAAGAGGGCAGCATGCTAAACGAGCAAGCTGGATGATGGGAACACAGGGATTCACATTAGTAACTAAAGGTTTATTTAAAAAAAAAAAAAAAAGAGGCACGGGCCACACACTCGATTTAACAAGATCCTCCCACTCGGTAGGGCATGGCCAAGCCAACTGGCCCAGGTTATGCCTCTAAAACTGAAACCTTTGTTTTCCCATCTCGCCTAGATGACCACCCAACTGTAAGAGCAAGGATTCAAGTTTGCTGATCAGTTCTAAATTTTTTTTTTTTTTTTTTTTTGAGATGGAGTCTCACTCTGTTGTCCAGGCTGGAGTGCAGTGGCGTGATCTTGGCTCACTGCAAGCTCTGCCTCCTGGGTTCACACCATTCTCCTGCCTCAGCCTCCTGAGTACCTGGGACTACAGGTGCCCGCCACCATGCCTGGCTAATTTTTTGTATTTTTAGTAGAGATGGGGTTTCACCGTGTTAGCCAGGATGGTCTCGATCTCCTGACCTCGTGATCCGCCCGCCTCGGCCTCCCAAAGTTCTGGGATTACAGGCGTGAGCCACTGCACCCGGCCAATCAGTTCTAAATGTTAACATTGGTTTGCCAACATTAGAAGCTAACTGTTGTATAAGGATCTAGTATCCAGAATATATATATATATATATATATATCACAGTTCAACAACAAAAAGACAAACAAGACAATTAGAAAATGGACAAAGGACTTCAACGGGCATTTCTCCAAAGAAGATAAACAAATGGCCAACAAACACATGAAAAGATGCCAAATACTGTTAGTCATGAGGGAAATAACCAATCGGAATCACAACGGGATGTCTCTTCACACCCACCAAAGATGGCCATAATCAAAGGAATGGAGAATACCAAGTGCTGGTGAAGCTGTGGAGAGATTTGAACCCTTGGATACTGTTGGTGGGAATTAAAATGGTGCAACCACTGTGGCAAACAGCCTGGCAGTTCCTCAAAAAGTTAAATGAACCTATGACCCAGCAATTCCACTCTAAGATATATACTCAAAAGAACTGCAAACTGATTCTCAGACAAGTCCACATATGCTCCTGCTCAGAGCAGCATTGGCTACTGTAGCTAAAACGTGGAAACAGCACAATGTCCATCAGCTGGTGAATGGGTACCCAAATGTGGTCCAAGCACACCAGAATAGGCCAGAGAATATTATTCAGCCACAGAAAGAAACAAAAATCAGCCACAGAAAGGAAGAAAATACTGATACAACTACAACACACGTGAACCTTGAAAACATTATGCTGGCTGGGCGCGGCGGCTCACGCCTGCAATCCCAGCACTTTGGGAGGCCAAGGCGGGCAGATCACCTGAGGTCAGGAGTTCAAGACCAGCCTGGTCAACATGGTGAAACCCAGTCTCTACAAAAATACAAATATTAGCTGGGCATGATGGCAGGTGCCTGTAATCCCAGCTACTCGGGAGGCTGAGATGGGAGAATTGCTTGAACCTGGGAGGCAGAGGTTGTAGTGAGCCGAGACTGTGCCATTGCACTCCAGCCTGGGCGACAGAGTGAGACTCCACCTCAAAAACAAAAAAAAGGAGAAAAAGAAAACATTATGCTAAGTTGAGCAAGCCAGTCACAAAAGGCCACATATATTGTGATTCCATTTATACGACACATCCAAACTAGGTAGACCCACAGAGACAAACACAATTGGTGGTTGTCAGAGGCTTCAGCCAGGATTTAGATGTGAACCCCAGACAGCCCAGCCAAGCAAGATTCTTCCCACATCACCACCTCATCTGTGACTGCCGGTGTGATGTGGAGTGGGTCACTTGGCCTCTCTGAGCCTCAGTTTTCTCATCAATAAAACAAGCATTTAACTACCAAACCCCTTCTAGTGCTGTTTTTCTTTCTTCCTGGATCTCGTGTCTTGAAGATAGGCTTATCGATCTATATTTTACAATCCATTTCCCCCTTTGGGTAATCAAAAACTTTCAGCATGTCAGACAGTTCCAAATGAGATAACCAGAATAAACTCATAGGGTTGAGAATCTTCACTTCCTCACCTATAGCCAACCCAAACCCCATTCTTCTTTTCCTACACTCTAAGGGCTAGAAGAGCAAACTTCACTTTCTCAGACTCCTCTGCGGCCACGTGTCACAGTACATTTCTGGTGAGATGTAAGGGGAGTCTGCTGGAGACCTGGGAAAGCTTTTGATCTTATGCTAAAATGGACAGATGTCATTGACATCACATCTTCTTCCTTTCTTCCTGCCCACTGACATGATGCCTGCTGCTCCAGTAGCCATTCTGTGGCCTTGAGAAAAGGCTCAAGAGAATCACAGAGGCATCAGCAAACTGCTAAACCAATGGCAGCACATGCCTCCCTCCAGCCTCCTTGTTACGTGAGCAGTAAAGCTCCACTCCTTGAAGCAGCATATAACCCACCTGTTATATCTTGTTCCTCAACACTTCTACAGATGCAGTGGCCACTGTGTCAGCTGGAATCATTCTGATTGCAAGGTATGTTAGTCCATCTGCATTGCTATAAAGGAATACCTGAGAATGGGACATTTATAAAGAAAAAGTTTACAGGCTGTACAGGAAGCATGGTGCCGGCATCTGCTTCTGGTGAGGCCTCAGGAAGCTTCCAATCACGGCGGAAGGAGAGGAGGAGCCAGCCTGTCACATGGCAAGACAGAAAGCAAGAGAGAGAAACAGAGGTGTCAGCCTCTTGTAAACAACCAGCTCTCGGAGGAACTCCCAGAGTGAGCACTCACTCATCACCATGAGAGGGCACCGAGCCATTCGTGAGGAATCTGCCCCCACTACCGAAACTCCTGCCACCAGACCCACCTCCAACACTGGAGTTCACCTTTCACATGAGATTTGTAGGAGACACATCCTAAAGCATATCACAAGGGCTAGAAACCTGACTCACAGCGGCTTAAGCAGGAGAAGAACTTCACTGGCTCCTGTGGTTGGGAAGCTGGGGAGGAGCATTTGGCTCCAGACATGGCTGAAAACAAAGGCTCAGATCAGAGTTTGTTAACCTTAGTTAGCACTGCTGACGTTCAGGATGGGACCAGCCTCTGATGATGCGGAGTGCGTCTTCAGGCTCTGTCCATCTGTGTCAGCCTCACCATCTTCCCCACGGATGTGCTCCCTTGTGGAGTCCAGGAAGGATCCAGGCTTACACCACTCCCATCCTAGCAGTCTCAGGGCAGGGTTCTGATTGATCGGTCCCCCTAAAATCTCGTTGCCTCTCCATCTGATTGTATGAAGAGAAAGAAGAATCAGGGCCAGCGTGGGGCCACCGCCCATGCCTGACCTGAGCAGGCAGGTGTGCTGGGGCGGGGCAGGTGTGGGAAGCTCACCAGGGCCAAAGAAAGTGGTGGACAAGCAGTTTCTCAGAGGAAAACTGGGTGCTGTCACAAGAAAAGCAGCGAAACAGAACCTGGGCGTGTAAGGAAGAATAGATTTCTGGTTTCATCAACTCCAAAATAGACATAAGACAACTTCACAAAGCAAGCTGACTTGCTAAAATTGAGATACAGCCAGGTATGGTGGCTCAAGCCTGTAATCCCAGCACTTTGGGAGGCAGAGGCAGGTGGATTACCTGAGGTTAGGAGTTCGAGACCAGCCTGGTCAATATGGTGAAAACTTGTCTCTACTGAAAATACAAAAATTAGTCGGGCGTGGTGGCAGGCACCTGTAATTCCAGCTACTCAGGAGGTTGAGAATCACTTGCACCTGGGAGGCAGAGGTTGCAGTGAGCCGAGATCGCGCCATTGCACCCCAACCTGGGCGACAAGAGCGAAACTCTGTCTCAAAAAAAAAAAAAAAGAAAGAAAGAGAGAGATAATTCACATATCACACCATTCACCATTTTAAAAGGTATAATTCAGCGGTTCTTAGCATGTTCACAAGGTTGTGTGGGGGTTGCTGCTGTAGGAGTAGATGAGCTCACATGACCTTGTACGTTGCAAGAACCCAGCTCACACTTATCCAACACACGGCATCCCAGCTCTGGCCAGATCACACTCTCCTGTCTGTTTTACAGATGAGGAAACTGAAGCTCAGACTAGAAAAAAACTCACTGAAGATCACCCACCCACTTCACGGAGTGTTCATGGAAGATTCAAAAACACTCTAGCTCTCTCTGCTTGAGGGCACCTCCCTGCCTTCTTAGAGTCAGGGGTGACCATGAGATTTGCTGAGGCCACATTCTCTTTTCCCTCTGGCCTGCCTACTGGCTACATTTAAGAGGGTGGCTGCTCTGCCTGGGTCTCTGAGTGACCGTGGTAGCACTGTCTCTCTGCCAACCTGCAAGAGGCATGTGATGTGTGTGAGAGATACACCTCAGTTTTTCAACCATTGAGATGTCGGGCTTGATTGTCACCTCAGCATAATCTAACCCATCCTGGCTGATACGGTCACATGACTAAGAGCCCAGAGCTAAGATTCATACCCAAGTCTGGGGCCCAGGCCTCAGGCCTTAACCACCCGGCTTTGATGGAGAGTGTGGGGCTTTTGGGGCCATCGCTGGGGCTTCTGAGGCCTGGCATTGGTGAGCAGGCTCTGATGTCTGCTCATGGCCATGAAGGCAGGCACGGCAGGTGGAATGCCAGGGTGACCCTTGTCAGCAGCCCACCCCTTGCCTCATAATCCCCCCCATCTCCACTGTGGGAGGGCCTGTGGATGCCACGGGCTGGCACGCCATGAGCAAGCTCTGCTATGGCACCATGACTGTATGAGTTGAAGGAACCCTGACCTAACAACGAGGTGAGCCCGGAAATGGGACGAGACCCCTTCTGGAAAAGGAGATTCAAAGCCTAAAAGACATTTGATGTGAGGGAGATTCTCGGTTGCTGGCTTCAAAAATGGAAGGGGCCTCAGAGCCAGGAATGAGGTGGCCATCAGGAGCTAAGAGTGACCATGACAGCCAGTAAGACCCAAGTCCTACCCCACAGGGATGGCATTCTGCCCAATTGCATGAGCTTGGAAGACCACCCAGAGCCCCAGAGGAGCATTTAGGCTGCTGACACCTTGACTTCAGCCTGGCGAGACCTGGGGCAGGGAACCTAGTCGCACTGTGTGAAACTCCTGACCTCCAGAGCTGATGGGTAGCAAAAGGATGTTTTAAGCCACGAAGTTTATGGCGATTTGTTATACAGCATTGAAAATGAATACAAAAGTGTGTCTTTTGAGCGCGGGGAGAACCTCTCGGAAGACCCAGCTCCTCCTTTGTCCTTGGGTCCCATTTTCCCAAAACCCCCTCGCTCAGCACACCTGGAGATCCCCCCCAGCCCCCTGCCTCTATTCCTGGCGGCTGCTCTAATTCCTTTATTATTCCCTTGAATACCTGCTCCACTAATGCGCCTTGTGACACAGAGGTCTACTTGCAAGGGGTGAAAAAAAAATGAACTTAAGCTCTCAAATGCAGGCTCCTAGTCAGAGCTGAAAACACTGGGCCGAGTGGGCACAAAGAATGCCAGCTCTTGCCAACGTTGTTGAATGAGGTTTTTTAGTCTCAAACAAAGCTCTCCCTTTGAGGATTAACTGCCAATAGGGAGCTCTTTGTTTTGAGTAGAATTTAAGATTATTGCTGGGATAGAAAAGGGGAGAAAGGTGACACCATCAAGATCACGCCGTGCAAATCCAGGATTATAGAAAACATCATTTTTTAAAAACTTGTTGGCAAATATGGACGCAGATTGTGCTGACACTCCAAAGCGTCCACTTGATTTGTGACCAAGTCCTCGGTCTCATGTTTCCCAGGCAGGTGATGCCTTCAAAGATATACACGGATAGCCAAGCACAGTGGCTCACACCTGTAATCCCAGCAATTTGGGAGGCCAGGACGGGTGGATCACCTGAGGTCAGGAGTTCAAGACCAGCCTGACCAATATGGTGAAACCCCATCTCTACTAAACACACACACACACACACACATTAGCTGGGTGTGGTGGAGTGCCCCTGTAATCCTAGCTACTCAGGAGGCTGAGACGGGAGAATCGCTTGAACCCGGGAGGTGGAGGTTGCAGTGAACCAAGATTGCGCCACTGCCCTCCAGCCTGGGTGACAGAGCGAGGCATCATCTCAAAAAAAAAAAAAAAAAAAAAAAAAAAATATATATATATATATATATATATATATATATATATATGTCCAGTATGTAGATCCTGGCACACAGAAAGGCCTATTCTCACTTGTTAGCTTTTTGTGTTGTTAGAAAAAAGGAAAACAAATCCCCAAGATACAGCCCGTGTGTTATTCCCGAGGTAGAAAACCCTGGCGGTGGGCAGAAGTGTGGGTGACTACAAGGCAGGGCTAAATGCTTCCTTCCAGAAGTAAGCCCTGGCCTGGGGTCCATGATCGCTGACAACATGCCTCCCGCACCTTCCATCCCTGAGCAGAGCTTGCTGGGGGGAAGACTCTGCCTTGTTGCTCCCATTCCTACAGGTCTGCTACTCTGTCTCTCTCTCTGAGTAAACTCCAGGTCCCACTCTTGGGCCATACTCTTCACCACCTGGCTTTCCTGCTGTGTCTCCATTGTGCCTCCCCGCTCCCTCCACCCCAGCCGTGCCTGGAACACGCTGGGCATGTTCCTGCCTCAGTACCTTGGCACAGTCATTCCTTTCACCCGGGATTCTGCTCCTCCAAATATCCACCTGGCTGACTCCATTTCTTCCAACTCGTGCTCAAGAATCAAGAATGTCGTCTCCTCAGAGGGCTCCCTGCCGCCCTCACCTCTTCTCTGTGTACAGCTTCATCTCACAGGCTTAATTCTCGATTCTCTCCTCCTCTTGGGAGTGGAGGTGCCACACTTTGATTCACATTAGTCCTGGCCTCCTCGGAGCATTCGGGCCAGTGGAGAGATGATGACAACACAGGGTGCACCTGGCCACAGTCCATGCCCTCCTGGGACTCCCACCTGGGGACAAGTCCTGGACACTAGGCTGGGAGAGAGGGTGGGAGGGTCAGCAGGGGGGACGTGGGGCTGGCCTGTTACCCCTCCTCCAGCCTGCACTTGCCAAGAGGCCCCAGGCGGGGTTCTGAGCAGCCCTGTGGCTGAGCTCCTTCCTGGTGATGATTTTAGGGCCACTCAACTTGTCAACTTTGCCTTTCGAAGCTCCTAGGCGTGGGCTCTGAGCCACGGTCACTCCTCAGTGATCTCAGCTCAGGGAAGGGAGTCACAACACACTTAATCCAAAACAGCTGAAAACCAACAGTGGGAAGAGGACTCTGGTGACAGTGGCTGGTGCTAAGGACTTGACTCGGTCTGCAGCCAGGCCAAGCGCTTGACACCTGCTCTCTCTTCTTCTCTAAAGGGATTTTTCATCTTGATGAGTTTTCACTGTATGCGAAGCTTTTCTCCTTCGACTTGCAACATAAGCCTAACCACTAATGGAAAGAGAAGATGCTCTTTAATTTTTTTTATGAAACTGAGCGTCATTGACTGAGGTAGAATTTATGTATAGTCAAGGTGCAGTTCTGTGAGTTTTGACAAACATTCACAGTCACAAAATCATCTCCCACAATCAAGATGCAAAGAGTTCCACCCCGTCAAATGCCCTCAATTTCATGCTGTCTTATTTAATCCTCATAGGAACCCCAAGGAGCTACTGAACCGTAAGGACAGAGAGGGCAGGATTTTGTCCTCATGGACACCCTGACTTCCCACTGCCTGGCACAGTGTCTGGCATATACTAGGTACTCACTACATGTTTGTCAAATGACTGAATGAATGATATTGATATTATTGTTATGAGCAGTTTACAGACAAGGAAACTGAGGTTAGAGAGCATAACTACTGTGACTAACAAGATATGGGTCAAGGATGCAATTGCAAATCTGTTGTTTGTATCTGCAGCCCCCTGCCACAATCAGGGGCTCTCAGATCCAGAATTCCTTACGGAGGATGCCAAAGGCCTGGGTCCGGATATCTGTGCAGCCTCACGGGAAGCCAGCCTAAAACCTGGAAACCTTAACCTCTGTCTCCTGTTGCTTCTCAGCTTCAGGGACATTTATGTAGAGGATGCTTGGGGGATGGGGGTGGGAAATGGGGCAGATTGACCTTCCTGACCACAGGGTGGGAGAAGGAGTCTTAAACTGGAACTCTACGCCCTCAGGTCCAGTCCCGACTATGGAGTGACTCGCTGTGTGACCTCAGGCAAGTACCGTGGCCTTTCTGGGTTCTAGTTTCTCCAACTACAGAATGAAAGAGGGGCTTCCACCTAAAGGGATGAAAGCGTCCTAATGGCTCTGCTCTTATGGTTCTGTATTGGTCAGGACTTTCTTGGTTGCAAGTGATGGAAAATCCCACTCATGCTGGCTTAGGGAAGGAAAAGGGAGGATTTTTCTGGCTAACCAAGGAGTTTTGGGGGAGTGTGCTCATTCAGGCATGGCTCGATCCAGGGGCTCTGACAAAGAGTCAGTCTCTCTCTGTCTCTGCCTCTATCTGTCTATCGATCAGTCTGTCCCTCTCTCTCTCTGTTGTTTTTCCTCCACTCTGGGCGCTGCTTTTCTGTGCATTGGCTCCATTCTCACATAAGCTATCCCTGTGGGATGGCAGATCGTTTCCAGCAGGCCAGGCTTTCATCGTGTCTTCCCTGAGCCCCCAGCAACAACTGCAACTCCCTTCGCCCCAGAGTTCAGGCAAAGGGTCCACATCGGCCCTGATTGGACAAACATGGGTCACATGCTCATCCCTGACCAATAACTGTGGCCAAAGAAGCAGCGTTCCCTGGTTAGCTAAGCCAGTGTCACAGAACCACATCTGGCTATGAGTATGAGAGTGTGGGTGACATGAGCCACATCATGAAACTGGAGGAAGAGCAGTTTTCCAGAAAAAAAAAAACCTGGAATCATTTCCAGAATAATGGAATAGATGCTGGGCAGGGAAACATTTTTAAAAATCCATTACAGAGTCTGAATTACACCTTGTCCAACTGAGACCAAGGAGATTTACCTCCACTCATTGTTTCTCTGGTGAGTCCAGAGAATCCCTCTTCGGTACTAGGGGTCCCCCAGCTCCAAAGCCAGCCAGGCATTGCCTGCACTGTCACTGCACACCCAGGATCAGTTCACTTCCTCTCTCTTCCTCGATGTTCTGATCTGAAAAAACGATCTTCCAGTATTTCCCCCACAGCTCAGGGAGGAAGTCCATGTTTACTTCCTCAAAGGTGGCTGAGGGATGAGGCTCTTCTTGCTGGCCCCTGAGGTCACACCAGCCCTCAGAAGAAACTGAGAAACTCCTAGTAATTTTCGCTAAAGATGGTTCAGGGTTGTGTGTGTTTCCTTTGCCTGCTGTAATAAATTACTACAAACTAAGTGGCTTAAAGCAACACAAGTCTATTCTTTGACAGTCCAAACCCCAAAATGGGTCTCACTGGGTGACTAGCATGGTGCCAGCATGGCTGTGTGCCTTCTGGAGGCTCTAAGGGGAATCCGTTTCCCTGTCTTTTCCACCTTCTAGAGGCCCCTGCCCTCCTCAGCCCATGGCCCCTTCCTCCACCTTCAAAGTTAGCAGCACAGCATCTTGCAGTCTTTCTCACACTTCTGTTCCCTGCTTATAAGGGCTCTTGTGATTACACTGGGCCCTGCCAGGTCATCCAGGATAACCTCGTCACGTCAAGAGCGATCTAACTCGATCCCATCGGCAAAGCCCCTTCTGCTGTGTAAGAGGACACATGTGCAGGTCCTGTGACGTGGACGTCTTTGGAGCCATTATTCTGTTGACCACAGAAGTCATTCCACTCATTTCCCTGCTGCCTGGTCCTCCACCCAGACTAGACCAGTGAAAATTTACTTTGTCTTGTAGAATGGCCTTACAGTGGATTAGGACAGAGTAGAAATTCTCCACATTCACACAAGCACACACAAACACAAACATAAACACGGAGGCTTCTCACTTCCTCTAGATTGCCAGCAGTGCATGGCACACACACAAATTCATTCATTCAGCAGCTATTTATGAAGCACCTACTATGTGCTTGACACTGCACTGGGGCTGCCATGGAGATGAAGACAGGGTCACGCTCAGGGAGCTTACGGCCCAGTGCAGGACAGAAATATCAAACCAAATAAATACATCCAGATCTGTGAAAGAAATGAGAAGAAACAAACAAAAAACCTCACAAATGAGTACTAATTTATTCATCAATCTACTCAGCCAATACTTATTAAAGGCCTACTATGTCCCAGCCATGTGGAGGTACTAGTGAATGGGGCAGAGCCAGCCCGTGTCCTCGTCCTCATGGAGTGTACACTCTAATATGCAAAACAACAATTAAACATGTGACAGCAATGGAGATCGGCTAGGAAGAGGGAGCACCCAGAATGGCTGTGTTGACAAATGGGAGCAGTGAGCTGTGTATCTGTTATCCCTAGCTGAGTAACGAGCCACCTCCCAGCCACCACGGCATTTCTCACGAGTGTATAGGTCAACTGGAAGGTTCTGCTGATCAAGGCTGGTCTGCACTGATCAAGGCTGGGCTTGAACTTGTGTCTGCAGTCAGCTGGAGAGATCAGTTGGGGTTGGCAAGTCTAAAACGGCCTGGCTTATACACATAGTGGTGGCTGGCTGTCAGCCCATTGGCTGGGCCCTGTACCTCTCATATTCCAGCAGGCTAGCTGGGTTTTGCTTACCCAGCAGAGGTGGGGCCCAAGAGATAACAACAGAAATGTGTATGGCATCTCTTGGCCTAGGGTTGCAACTGGGACAGCCTCTATCCCACCACGTGACATTGTCCAAAGCAAGTCACAAGGCCAGCCCAGGTCCTAGGAGGGCAGGATGGACCCCACCTGTCGATGAGTGCAACAGCATAGTCACGCTACTAACAGTAAGGTCAGAGGGAGTGGGGGGCACGTGGCTGTTTAAAAACTCTACCACTAGGAAGATGATGGCAGAAAGCTGCCCAGGTATTTTCTCTCTCTCTCGCTCTCTCTCTCTCTGCACCTGCACCACTCACATTCCACATCTGACCATTGGGAAATTCTTCCTCTGACACCTCCCTGCCTCTGCCTCCTTCTTCATCCTGCTCTGATTCCAGCCTAGGACAACTTTGCTGGGCAAATCTGCCACCATGGAGCTGAGAAAAGACCCATGAGGCCCCCGGCAGGCTCCCGCATCCCCAGCACTGGAGGTTCCTGGCGCCTGATGCCAGCACGCTGGACCTCAAGGGGGGCCACAGGACTTCTCAGTTCAGCTCTTGATTTTTCAACCACCAAGTCGTAAAAGCTTCCACGGAAATGGCCAGGAAAGCCCCTGTAGCCTTTTTGTAGTGCTGGTTTCTGGGTTGGCCTGACCAGCAAGGATCTTTCCAGATCTGCAGTAAAATCTGACCTTCCATTCAACCCGGCTTAATGAGTACGTGCGGCTCACAAAGGCCCGGCACAGTCCCCAGAGCTGCTTTGGGGTGAGGCCTCCAGCCACGGGGCCAGCCCTTCCCTGTGATCTCAGTGCCCCCTCCCAGTCCCCACAGAGCCAGCGGTGGCAGCTGTGGGGCTGCAGTTTGGGAAACGAACTGAGGCAAGAGGAGGAAACACTGAGAGCTGGAGCAAACCTGGCTGCTGGGAAGTCCCCGCAGGGCCAGCCAGACCTCCGGAAGGCCTGGAGGGTCCCAGCCTCTTTGCTTGCACAATGTAATGAGGCTGTTAACAGGGTGGGCCCTAGCATCAGACTGCCTGGGTTCAAAGTCCTGCCCTGCCGCTCACCAGCTTGTGATCGGAACACGTGGCTCACCCTCTCTGAATGCATATTGGCCATCCTCAAGATGGGGTTAAGAGCATCCACCGCCCAGGCTCACTGTGCGGACGAAACAAGAGCCACGAGGAAAGCTCAATAAATATTAGCTCTAATTGTTATTGCAGGCTTGGGGCACACCTCACTAATTTGGAAGGCGCAGCGCAAAGGAACCACGCCCAGCCCAGCAATGAGAAAGCTTGTGTTCTAGTTCCAGTTCTGGTACTGAGGCACTCTGTAGACAACACCCTGGAAAAAAGGACTCATACCCCCGTATCAAGAAGGAGAGAGACCTGGGGGGTGACGCTTAGTCTCATCATGCAAACAGCACCCCCAATCGCCCACCAAGGGCCAGGCCCTGGGCTGGACCCATCGTATGCATCATCACCGCAACCCTCCCCCATTTCACAGGAGATTAGAAGATCGGGCCCAGGCAGGAGTCACCCCCGGCCTTGTCCCGCAGCCCCAAGCTCTGCATGTTTGTAGTTGTGTCGCCAGGCTCTGAGCACTTGGGCTACAAACGAGGCGCAGACTCTGAGGGCTGGGGCCGCTGCTGCTCCTGCAAACAGCCCATGCTCCCAGTCTAGAAAAATCCTTCAGGAGATGACAGCTCCAGCTGATGGGACTGAAGCAAGCCCCCCACAGGAAGGCAGTCTCCAGCTGACCACTGTTCCATGAGGCTGTCTGAGCAGGCTTCTCTATGCACGCATAACAGCGACAGCGCAAACAGCAGCAGCAGCAGCCTCAGCTGGCTTGGGGGGGCTTGGCTCAGCGTGTGCGGGGCGCTGAGCTAAGTCTTCCGGCTCGGCGTGTGCGGGGCGCTGTGCTAAGTCTTCCGGCTCGGCGTGTGCGGGGCGCTGTGCTAAGTCTTCCGGCTCGGCGTGTGCGGGGCGCTGAGCTAAGTCTTCCGGCTCGGCGTGTGCGGGGCGCTGAGCTAAGTCTTCCGGCTCGGCGTGTGCGGGGCGCTGTGCTAAGTCTTTCGGCTGCATTCGCACTCTTTCCCTCCGACTCAACCATGGCAGTGAGGCACTGTTTCGTTTTGTTTTGCTTCTCAATTTTACTGTGGTAAAATACACCTAAAATTCACCATCTTAACCGTTTTTAAGTGTACAGTTCAGTGGCATTAAGTACCTTCATAATGTTATACAATCATCACCACCTCCAGAACCCTTTCATCTTCCCAAACTGAAACTCTTTCCCTGTTAAACACTAACTCCCCACTTCCCTGCTCCCCCACCCCTAGTGACCACCCTTCTGCTTTCTGTCTCTATGAAATTGACTGCTCTAGAGACCTCCTATACGTGGAATCATACAGTATTTGTACTTTTGTGACTGGCTTATGTCACTTAGAGTAATGTCCTCAAGGTTCATCCATGCTGGAGCCTGTGTCAGAATTCCCTTCCTTTTTAAGGCTGTATAATATTCCATTGTGTGGATGCACCACATTTTGCGTATCCATTCATCTATTGATGGGCACCTGGGTTGCTCCCACATTTCTGCTGTTGTGAATAACGCTGCTATGAACATAGGTGTCTCTTCTAGACCCCTGCTTTCAATTCCTTTGGGTTTGTATCAAGAATTGCTGGAACTGCTGGATCAAGTGATAACTCTATTTTCAGTTCTTTGAGGAGCTGCCACACTGTTTTGCACAGCAGCTGTGCCATGCCCACCATCAGTGCAAAAGGGTTCCAGTTTCTCCACAACCAGCAAGGTATTGTTTTTAAACCCCATCTTACTGAAGGGGAAACTGAGGCCAAGAGAAGCTAGGTCACTTGCTCCAGGTCCTCCAGTTAGGAACCAACAGAGTCAGGACTGAAACCCAGACCCAGCCAAGCTCTGAGCCCTCACACTGCTCCCATGCGCGATTCACTCAGCCCCTCATTTGGAGCTGGAGCTGCAGGTTGAGAGTCATGGATGTGCTCTAAGGCGGGGTGGTGCAGTGTCAGGAGCACAGATCAGAAGCTGCCTGGGCACCCATCCAGCTCCCCCCGACAGGAGCCACTCTGATCCTCAATTTCCTCAAATATACCACAGGAATTGCAGACATTTGGGATTTTCATGATGATAATAAATGTAAAATTTTTTAAATCACACTTGGTACAGAGTAAATGCTCAATCAACTATTATTTACTCTGGTCCATGCTCCTTACAGAAAGATAGTGTGTGGAAATTCCTGGAAGCAAAACAGCATGACATCTTCAGGGATGTTCAAGCAGCAGGGAGCAGGGTATGGTGGGAGGGGCAGGCCCAGGCTGCAGGGGCAGACGAATGGCCAGACCTCCAGCAACCTCAGGCCATGCGATGAACATTATCTCAGGGCCACCAGAGGGTTTGTGCAGGGGCATGATGGGGGCACATTTCCATTTTAGAAAGCCCATCTGCAAAATCCAGAAAGAAAGAGACCAGGGAGGAGACTGCGGAGTAATCAGGAGAGAGACGATTGGGGCCAGAACCAGGCTGGCTGGGCTGGCTTGGAGGTGGGTGGCTAGAGCTTGGGCATATCTGAGATGGAAGGGTCCAGGAGACCTTGCTTCACTGTGAGGGGTGAGAGAAAGGAGGCAAGGATAATTCTGTGGTCCCCAAGGATGCCTGAGGAATCATTCACTGAGCCGGGGGACCTAGGCCAAGGAAAACTGTCATGCCCATTTCTGGGTCCACTTTGGCCTATGGTGCCATAAGCCTTGGTGCCAAGGCATGGTCACCATGTTCCGGGTGTGGTATGAGCCATGAGGACTCCAGCAGCACCATCTCCTCCTTTGTTCCCCATACCATACCTCCATGAATGCAGGCCACGTGAGGGGTTAGGAGGGAGATGGGCCCATTTCCTCAGCCAGCTTGTCTCCTCTCAGTGGCCTGTAAATGGTCCTCGAAAGAGGAAGACGGCCGGCCAAGGTTTCTGCCGTGAAGGTCTCTTTCCTTCCTAAAGAGACAACCCGGGGCTTGAACCCCAGCTGCACTAGCACTGCTAAATGATCTTGGGCAAGTTCCTGAACTCCTCTGCTGTTTCCTCAACTTTAAAATAAAGACAATCAAAGGAATTTAGACATGAAAAGTCCTTTGTATCCAGGATGCAGTAGAGGCTATATCCACTGTAGCTGCATTGCTGCTCTGTTCGTCATTGGTATTGGTGCTGGTGGTGGTGATGGTTAGTGTGATGACTGTCAATGAAAAAAGTCAAAGTCTGAAAAATATTTAAAGAGATTTATTCTGAGCCAAGTATGAGTGACCAAGGCCTGTGGCACAGCCCCAGGAGGTCCTGAGGACATGTGCCCAAGGTGGTTGGGTTACAGCTTGATTTTATATATTTGAGGGGGACAGAAGGTACAGGCAGACATCTATCAACACATGTAAGGCGTACATTGGATTGGTCTGGAAAGGTGGGCCAACTCGAAGTGGTGGGGGGGCTTCCAGGTCATAGGTGCATTCAAAGATTTTCTGATTGGCAATTGGTTGAAAGATTTAAGTTACTATCTAGAGATCTGGAATCAACAGAAAGGAGTGTTTGGGTTAAGATAAGGGGTTGTGGGGACCAAAGTTCTTACTCTGCAGATGAAGCTCCAGGTAGCAGGCTTCTGAGAGAGTAGACGGTAAATGTCCCCTATCAGATCTAAAAAGGTGCCAGACCTTCAGTCAATTCTCTCCGGAATCAGAGAAAAGACCTAGAAAGGGAAGAAGATTCTCTGCAGAATGTAGACTGTCTCCACCTCCACCTCCATCTCCTATGTCTCCTCCACAAGAGACAGCTTTTCAGGGCCACTTCAAAATCTGCCAAAGAAATCTATTTTGGGGGAAAATACTTTGATTTCTTTCAGCGCCTGCTATCTGTCATGTGATGCTATGCTATAGTCAGGTTGGAATTTGGTATCTTATTGCTACAAAGAGCCTGTTTTGTCAATCTTAAGGTCTCTCTGGTTTAACCTCAATGCTGGTCAGCTGTGCCTGCACTCCAAAGGGTTTCATGAGGCATGTCTGACCCCCCTGCCCATCATGACCTAAACTAATTTTTTGGGTTGACTTTGGAAAGTCCTCGGCCGAGAGGAGGGTCCATTCAGTCAGTGGGGGACATAGAATCTTATTTTAGTTATACATGATGGTGTTGTTTTTGGTGGTGGTGGCCCCGGTGGTACCGGCGGTGGTGGTGGTGGTGGTGGTGGTATTTGTGATGTTACTGTTTGTGGTGTGGTTGTTTGCATTGCTGGTGGTGGCCCTGGCAGTACTGGTGCTGTTGATGGTGGTGGCTCTGGCAGTACTGGTGCTGTTGATGGTGGTGGCCCTGGCAGTACTGGTGCTGTTGATGGTGGTGGCTCTGGCAGTACTGGTGCTGTTGATGGTGCTGGTGGTATTTGTGATGTTAGTGTGTGTGGTAGTGTTGTTGGTATTGTGGGTGGTGGTCCTGGTGATGTTTACGTGGTTGTTGTTGATGGTGGTAGTGGTGGCACTGGTGGTGGTGGTGATGGTGGTGACATGTGGCTCCACAGGACCCACTGAAAGGCAAGGATCAGCCAGGGTTGCAAACTGAGCTAGCATCTGACTCAGTTGCTTGCTCCTGGCCTGCAGCTCCTGGGGTTTCTGACCCCTTCACTCCAATCCATGAATCCCTTCCAGCTGGACGGTGCTTCTTTATACGAGACCCTGTTCAGAGACTGGGACCTGTGGGGCCCCAGCTTTTCCCAGGGCACACTGCTGGTTCTCTCTGGGGTACAGGGAGCAGAGGTGCATGCAGGTTCTCTCAGATGATGAGAGTTTGTTTCAGGAAAACCCTGGGAATCAAGGAAGACAGAAAACAGCCTTAAAAGGCAGGCATCCTAGAAGGGGGCTCCCTGGGGATCCTGGGACCCCACAGAACTGGCGGCACTTTCCTGCTGGAGCCGGGCACCCCCACTCCCTGGACATTCACCATTGTGAGTCAGCCCCAGACCCCCTCTCAAGTGCTCCTTTGTGGGCTCCCTAAGGGAGTCAGCCTAACTGCTTGGCCATCACCACCAGCACTGCACGTCCCTGGTGGCATTGCTGTCCTGGCCAAGCCATAGATGGCTTCTTTGGAGGTAAGCATCTAACCCTGCAGTGGGTGCCATGATGTGCCACCCAGATCCTCTCTCAGATCTGAGGCACATTCCCCAGGCTGCTGGGGTGTTGATGGCTGATCATTCTAGCAGAGTCCTTCTCCAGGAATTGTCTTCAGGTTCTGACAGCCACCTGCCTCAAAGTCAGGCCCCTTCCTGGGGTTGCCCATGTGCAATGAATGATCAAGGAAAAAGCAGAAAAGTCCAGGCCCCATTTTCCCCTATTCAGGACCTTCCTGGAGGGCCATCCTGACTCCAGACTTTGTGAGTCAGCTGAGGTCTTTGCTGTGACGTCTCTAAAACCCAGCTTCTCCCTCCCTGCACATGTTCATCCTGGAAACACTCCCCAGTGACCTTCCTTCACACCAATTTCACCTCCTAGTCTGCTTCCTTAGAAACCCATCTATAACAATCCCTAGGCCAGGTAGCTGTGAGAGAGGCATAGGCCTAGAGTTGCCAGATTTCATTAATAAAAATATAGGATGGCCAACAAATGTTAATTGCAGACCAACAACAAATAATGTCTTAGTATAAGTAGGCCCCATGCCATATTTGGGAATATTAACACTCAAATATTATTTGTTGTTGGCGTGAAGTTCAAATCTAACTGGGCATTCTGTATTTTATCTGGGAACCCTAGAAGGATCATGGAGTAGAGAATATAGGATCTAGGTCCAGATGGGCCCATGGCCACGGCAGACATTCAGAGCATCACAGGCTCCTGTTACACACGCAGCTCAGCTTGGATTTCTCCTGTAAGAAATAAAACAACTCAAACGTGATGCTATTTTTTTGCTTAAAAGAATAATAAAAATAAAAACTACCATGTATTAAAGACTAACTCAATACCGGACCATGTGCTAAGTATTTCAAAGCTGTTAATCCATTGTTAACCCATTCAATCGTCACAACTTTTTGAGGTAAGCATATATCAGCATCAAGTCCAATACGAGTCACAGAAAGCCCAAACTATCTGTGGTTTAAAGAAAATTTAGAAGTTCAGAGGTAAGCAATGCAAGGCTGGGACTGGGAAAATCCAGCCCTTTCCTCTTGTTTAACCCTGTGTGGTCTATATTCTCAAGGTCACCCACATGGTCCAAGATGGCTGCTGGAGATCCAGCCATTACACAAAACTCCAGTCAGCAAGAAGGAAGAAGCAACAAAGAAGGACATCACCCCCCTCCCCTTTAAGGACACTTTCTAGAAATTACAAGAGCACATGTTTATGCCCCTTTTGGCAGAACTCAGTCACATACATGATCTGGGTGCAAGAAAAAATGCAAAATGTGATTTTTTTTTTTTTTTTTTTTGGAGACAGAGTCTTGCTCTGTTGCCCAGGCTGGGATGCAGTGGCGTGATCTCGGCTCACTGCAACATCCACCTCCTGGGTTCAAGCGATTCACCTTTCTCAGCCTCCCAGGTAGTTGGGATTATAGGTGCTTGCCACCACGCCCGGCTAATTTTTGTATTTTTAGTAGAGACAGGGTTTCGCCATGTTGGCCAGGCTGGCCTCGAACTCCCGATCTCAGGTGATCCACCCACCTCGGCCTCCCAAAGTGCTGAGATTACAAGTGTGAGCCACCATGCCTAGCCTGCAAAATGTGATTTTTTTATTCCAGTTTGTCACAGGTCCAAGTAAGAATCAGAGTTTTTCTTGCTAAGGAAGAAGGGGAGATGCATAGTGAGGGACAATGATCAGATTTTGCCACAAATAGGTGCTATTGTTGTTATCCTTGCTTTTAGATAAAATTGAGGCTCAGGAAGATTAAATACCTTACCTAGGGTCATGCAACTCCCAGCCTGCCCCTACAGCCTGTGCCTGAAATAACCACTATCATATGATTCCATTTAATTAGATTTCAGAGATGCCAATTACATAAGGAGGGTCCGATGACAGGCAAATTCTATTTTTTAAAAAATCTAACATTCAAACAAATTGAGTATTCAGACATCATAACTTTGTCAAAAACCCTAACGATCACAGCAAATGTAGAAAAACATAGGAGAAAAAATGTTTAAACTATACACACAGAGGTATGAAAGAGAAGCAAGACCAGCTTTTGCACAGATCAACAGTCCTTCCAGAGAAGAAAAAGCCCATCACATGTTCCGGAAGCCAATTTAACTAGGATGATCACAAGGAAGAAACAAGGGAGTGTACCAAGTGGCAACGTGGCCACAGGGTGGGGAAGTCATGCTTGAAATCAGTAAGAATGAAAGTTTGAGCACTGGGGCCTGAGTGAATATTAAATGGGCTCTGTGGGTTTAAGTAATACAACTCAACAACACCCTGCAATAACTTTGAACTCTTGGATCTTGGGGAAATGGCCTGGGGAATGAGAAAATTCTCCAAGAGAAATATTATTTGTATTCCATGGTTGTAAAACTTAATAGCCCTCCCCCACTCCGAACCATGGCATCCCAAACCAGAGGGAAATTTGAAACATGTAATTTAGAAGCTGGGCTACAAGGAGGAGAGCCTGACCCCCAAGCTAAAGCTGCCTGGGGCTTTATTTACACAGGTCTAGAAGCTGAGTGGCTCTAAATGTTGGGAAAATCTTTCTGAAATTCCACAATTTGGTTTACCTTCCCCCTGCTAGGATGAGGTTGCTCACAAAATCGTGGTTTCATAGAATGCAAAAATTAAAGAGAGCTTAGTGATCACCTAAGGCTCAGATTCAGCTGGGTCTCATCTTGAAGGAACTCCCTTAACTGGGAATAGCTGCCTGGGTCACAGCACTATGAGAGTGTGTGGAGCTGAGGCTGGATTGAGTGGGACGAATGCTTCATTGTGATTGATTAGTCATGTCTGCTTCAGGCACAGAATGATGGGGGAAGCATGTGCATCAAATGTTTTTTGACTGTAAACTTGGTGAAACCCTTCATTTTATAGAGGAAGTAAGTGAGGCTCTCTGAGCGAAAGCAAATTGCTCTAAGCCTTTTGGTAGCTGAGTGAGAATGACAAGTCAGTTCTCTTCAATTCTCATCCTGTCTTCTTTTCACCATTAGCTTCTGTCTGGCAACTAGAATTTTCGCAAGAGTAATTCCTAACGGCCATTCGCGCTCCACTCAAACAGAAAGATCTGTCCTTTTAAGGGAATTCATTTCCACTTTCCTTGATTCCCATTCAGGTCTGAGTGTGGCACAATTGGAGGTAGTATTTTAATCTTGGTAGTCGACATCCTCAGTTGGACAACAGTAAGGGTAACCCTGTGTGATGCTATAACAAATAATCCCTAAACCACAGTGGCTTAATACTGAACGCTGGGTAAAAAACAGCCCCTCACAGGTGACCAGGTCCTAATTTCCAGAACCTGTACGATACTTTACATGGTAAAGGGACTTTGCAGATGTGATTAAAGATATTGGGATAGACAGATTAACTAGACCTCTTATAATGGTTTTTCTAAGAAGGAGGCAGAAGAAGAAGGAGATAAGATGACAGAGCACAGACAGGGGCAGAGAGAGATCTGAGGATGCTGCACTCCTGGCTTTGAGGATGGAGGAAGGAGCCAGCAAAGGCAGGTGGCCTCTAGAAGATGGAAAAAACGAGGAAGCAGGTTCTTCCTCTAGCCTCTAGAAGGGAATACGGTCCTGTTCAGACCTTGACTTTAGGCCTTCTGACCTCCAGAACTGTAAGATAATACATTTTTGCAGTTTAAAACCACTGAGTTTGTGGTAATTTGTACAGCAGAAATTGGAAATTAACATACAGAGTAAAAGTTTACTTCCTGCCCCTCTCACAATCTAACAAAGTGAGACCATTTCCCAAGTCATGATTGGGGCTAGGCCCCTACCATCATCAGGCTCTAGGGCTCCCAGGGCCTCCGGCCAACCAAAGCTCAGACAGAAGAGGTGAGGGCAGAGATCCTGCAGGAGGCTCCAAGTGCCAGGCTTCGCAGTGACTTCCGCCTACCCTTCATCTGGCAAACCTGTCCCACCGCACCACTGAGCTGCAAGTGTCTCCTGGGAGCCCAAGGGGAGTATCAGACGGTTTGAGAAACACACGGCATCTGTCTCTCCACTCATCCCCTTTCCTCTCCTTGCCATCACTTCCTCCCCCAATTCTTTAGTCCTCAAGAGTCAAGCAAACCTGGCTCTGATCCCAGCTTGCTACTCAATAGCCACAAGCAACTAATTGGACCTCTCTGACCCACTGCATCGTTATCTATAAAATGAAGAAGGGGTAAACAATTATTATCATAACTGAATAGATTATACCATTATTATAGGCATATTTTTACATAGGTGTAAGAGTTAGGTGATGCAGCGTAAAATGAAAACACTTTTCCAGAGGTTCTCAGCCTGGGGACATCCTCAGAATTGCACGTGGACTTTTAACAACCACACATAAGGGGCCTCCACAGGTGGCGGCTGCCACATGGGATGATTCTGCAGCTGGATCATGACTGCTCAGTTCAAAGGCAACATACCGGGGACCTAATACTGGCTCTCAAGACAGGACACAGCCTCAGTCACTTAAGAAGCTGCATCGCCCTCCCCAGGAATATTTACATTGTAAATTTGAGCTCCAACCGCAAAAACATCCTGCTAAGTGAAAGAAGCCAGACACAAAGAGCCACAAAGTGTAGAATTCCATTTATAGGAGATACTCAGAGTGGGTCAACTCGTACAGACAGAAAGCAGATTCGTGGTTACCAGGGGCTGGGGCAGAGGGAAGTGGGAAAGACTTTTTAACAGGGACGGGGTTTGCCTTCGAGGGATGAAAATGTTTGCAGCTACAGCTGATGGCTGCACAACAGTGAACATATGAAGTGCCACTGAAGTTCACGCCTCCAAATGGTTGATTTTACATTACGTGAGTTTTACCTCGATTTTGTTTTTCAAAAGCAACATCTCTGCTTCAGGGACATATTTAAAGGCCAGCATAGTCCCAGCTGGCCTGAAATCAAATCCCAATTCTTTGCCTATATATAAAATTGTTCCTGTGCCAACCTAAGGCCCCTGTACAGTAAGTGAGACACAAGGACTGTCTTCTCCAGCTGCTGGGGATGTCAGTGACCAAGGCCCTTGGCTGACAAAAGCCGTATCCCCAACATCACACCCTGTCCCAGGAGGCGACCTTGTGCCCAGTGACAGGTTATGGGGTAGGGAGGCCTGGTCTCTTGCTCAAGGTGGGACGCCTCTGCAGGAGCACAGGACCCGGTTGAGGCCCTTGTGGCCACCACATCCCCATCCGTCCCCATCCGCATCCTCTGTCCACCTTGCTGACATCCCCACCCCACTGATCCCGAAGCTCTTCCCCCAGCAACCTCTGCAGCAAATCTCCCTCTGATTTGCCGGGACACCCAACCTAAGATGCCTGCCCAAGATGAGTTCTGCTGTCAAGTTCTACAGCAGTGGTTTCAACCAGGCAACAATGTCTCCACAAGGGATGGAGCTCCATGAGACATTTTTGTTTATCAGGACTTGGGGTGTGCAGGTGCTACTGGCGTCTAGCAGATAGAGGGTGGGACACAGCTAAATATCCTACAATGCCTAGGACAGCCTCACTGCCACAAAGAACGATCCAGCCCAAAATAGCAGTGGGGAGGTTGAGAAACCCTGCTCTAGGGCAGAAGCTCCTTGAAGACAGGGTTTTTTTTTCTTTTTTCTGTCACGTGTCCAGCACATAGTAGCGGTTCAATTCATACTTGCAGAATAAATGAGTGAGGGACTGAATGTGAAAACCCACCGGGACACCTCCACCTCTCCTCAGGTGACGTTTCCTCAGAACAGACTTCACTGAGGCTTCCATTCTCTGCCTCCTCTTCCCCCGAGGACTTAAGGCTTTCTGTGGTCTGGCTCCTGCCTGCCATTTCGCCTCATTTCTTAGCATCCTCCTCCTTGCTCACAGTCGTACAGTTTCCTTGGCCTTCTTGGGTCCTCAAATACACGAGCTCACTCAGCAACTTAAGGGCATCAATCATGGGGTCCCTGCATCTCAGTTTCTTGCAGGGCAGGCTCCTTAACTGATGGTCTTTCTAAAATAAATCCTGTGCCCCTTCTGGTTGCTCTTACCACATTCTGTTTGTTTCCTGCACAGCCCTTGCTATCACGCAAAACGATCTTCTTTGCTTAGTTGCGCATTGTTTGTTCTCCGTCTTGTCTCCTGGGAAGATACCACAATGCAGTTTCTCTCCGCTTTGCTCTGTGCTGTGGAATTATCTGTTGACTGGATGAATATAGGAATTGGCAGAACAACTGGTACCCTGGACTTGTGATAACGGGGGCCCAGTGAACTGGGCCTCATGGAGGTTCAGGACCCGTTGAAAGAAAGAAGGAAGGGTGGGCCTGCTGGGGAGAGGGGCCGCCACATGCTCACTGGCCTCCGCTAACAAGGGCAAGTGTGGACGAACTCCTGGGGGCTGAGTCATCTCTTTCTCTGTAGCTGTGTGGGAGGCCGATGCCTCTAGGCTGGGCAGGAGAGAGGAGGCCCAAGATTTTGTGTTGGGAAGTTCAAGGCAGAGCACGGGCAGGATTTGTTTTCACAGGGAGATGTCAGCCCCATGCCCCCATGTCAAAGGACTCTTAATTACACTGCCAAAAGCAAGGCTCAGTGCTAACCTGTGACCCCAAAGGTGTTTATATTTCCCTCCAACATTCTCTTTTGATCATCCCCCTAAAGTCAAAAGTATCCCTAGGCTTGAAGATAAACTGTTAGTTTTATGGGGTCACTTTTACTCCTACCAGAAAATAAAACAAATGCACCGCATGGTGTTCGGGGGAAGCCATTTGCATTTCCATGCCTCTCGCCTGCTTTGTCCGCTACCTTCTGCACTGGAGGAGGCTCCTCTCGCCACCTGCACAAGGCTGTCCTGCTCTTTGCTGCCTGCTTCTTATCCAGATTTTACCCAAACTGAAACAAAAGGAAGCAAGATGAGATCTGCGTGCAGTCACCCTCACCTGCTGGCAGGGGAGAGAAGCAAACAGTGCTTTTCAAGTTAACAATGAACTTTCAGAAATCTGTAAGATGTGGCTCTCAAAAAAGGTACTGGTGAAAAATCTCCTCTTAATTAACAGAGATGAAAACCTGATATAACTGAATGTGGAACGGCAGGGGATGGTACCATCTCCCGGTATCATCCATTATGAGGCCCCGCTCTGCAGCTGTTAACAATGGATACTAGGAAAGTGTACTCATTGATCAGGAAAAAGGTTGGTTTTCCATCCAAAGGGAGGTGGCAGATAAATTAGTGAACAGGGCTCTAGCAGATGCTGTGGGGGACCTGTCCTTACCCCCTTGGCCTTCACTTTTCCTGGGTATTGGAACCCAACAGCTCCCAGTGCCAGGACATGTTAGTGCTCCCCAGAAGTACTCGGGGCAGAGGGGTTAACACTCTCCTGGGAGCAGCCCTCAGGCAATGATTAATGGGAGGAGTGAATGCACTGTTCATCTCCTCAAGGGCTAACTCCCAGGCACCTCCTGAGCCGCCTATGGGAAGCCCCCAGTGAAACTGACCCCCACGTGCCCACAGCAGAAACCTGCTCCCTTCTGTCTGCCCAGCTAATCCTTCCTGGAATCAGTTCCCAATTCACTCACTTGCCACCCTGGGGGTTAGAGGCTATAGAAAGGGGCAGGAGTTTGCCATTCCTGATACAGGAATGATAAGCACAGAGAGGACATGGGGCGTTACACGTGGGCTGCCAGGCACACAGTGGAGGCAGTGCCTGTGCCTAGGAATCTGAATATTAAATACGCACTCCTGCCCGGAGAGATTCCTATGCTCAGCCAGCAATGGAGCCTCCGCCTAGCCCACACCACCGAGACCACGGAGCTCAGACATCAGCCTGCTGCAAAGTCATCTGGGGAGCATGTTAGGAGGCTTGGATCTGGACCTTACCCAGAAAGTGGGACCCAGCAGGTATGCAGTGGGCCCAGGAATGGGCATATCACACAAGGACCCCGAGCAGTTCTGAGTTACAGGGTGAGAAACGCTGGGCTGGCAGAGTGGCAGTGTCTAGAGTCCACTAGACAGAGGCTGCTATCTAAAGAGAGAATGTGCTTGTATTCCTGACGGTGGCCAAGGATTACCCGTGTGATCTCCCCTCGGCTGCCCAGAGCAGGGGAAGGAGAAATGCTGCCTGTGTTTGTTTCCCAATGCTGCTGAAAGAGACTATTACCAATGTGATGGACTTAAACCCACAGCCATTTATTGCTGATAAGCTGATGCCCCTTCTGCAGGTGAGAAGTCCCAGTGGGCTCAGTGAGGTCTCGGCCTTGGGTCTCACAAGGCTGAGATTTAGGTGTCGGCAGGGCTGAGCTCCTTCCTGGAGGCTCCTGGGAGGAATCCAGAGCTGGAATTCCAGGCTCATTCAGTGGCTGGACGGATTCAGTTCCTTGTGTGTGAAGGACTGAGGTCCCCGCTCCTCGATGGCTGTGAGCCCGGACAGGTTCCGAGAGGCTGCTGCGGTCCTGCCTACGCTTTACATGTGCCTCCTCCAGCAAAGGTGAGTTGAGTCCCTCTCACGCCGTGAATGTGACGTCTCCTGCCACATCTAACTTTGGCCAGAGAAAGTTCTCTGCTTTTAAGGGCTCATGGGATTACATTGGGCTTACCTGGAAAATCCAAGATAATCCCCTACTGCAACATCCCCAGCCTTAGTCACATCTGCAGAGTCCCTTTTGTTATGTAAAATTACGTACTCTCGGGTTCCAAGGATGAGGGTGCAGACATTTGTCAGGGGACATTCCGCCTACAACAATGCGGTATCACAAACAAAGCCACCAGATTTCTGGTCTTCTTGCAAATGATTCTTTGCTTCAGGGACTGTGTATCTGTAGGCCTGAGATGGAGGAGGCAGGAGGCAGAAGAGTTGGGCCTGCATGGAATTGAGAGCAAAGATCTTCCTCCATAAGAACAAGGTGTGGGAGGAGAAGGGCCTTCCTTGTTTTTCTGCTCAGAATGTTGTCATTTAAGGATGCTCAACTCACAGCCTTGGCAGTCATCTGGCCACCACAAGACAGGGCCAAGCACAAAGGATGGCAGGCCAGGAGTCCAGGGGGAAGTCATTGCTGAATTAGTTAAGGTTGCCGGGTGTGGTGGCTCATGCCTGTAATCCCAGCACTTTGAGAGGCCAAGGCAGGCGGATCGCCAGAGGGCAGGAGTTTGAGACCAGCCTGGCCAACATGGTGAAACCCCATCTCTACTAAACACACACACACATACACACACACACACACACACACAAACACAAAATTAGCCAGGCATAGTGGCACATGCCTGTAATCCCAGCTACTCAGGAGGCTGAGGCAGGAGAATCTCTGGAACCTGGGACGCGGAGATTGCAGTGAGCCAAGGTCTCGTCTCGCCACTGCACGCCAGCCTGGGTGACAGAGCGAGACTGCATCTCCAGCAAAAAAAAAAAAAAAAAAAAGTCCTGGAACCATCTATCTCCACTATCTCCAGACTTCTTGTTGGTGAGATTATCAAATCTCTACTATTTAAGCTAAGTTTAGATGAATGTTCTGTTCCTCACTGATGGAAGCATTCCTAACAGATTCGTGTGATGTTTGCAATAGTTTGGAATATTGTTCAACACACAGTCACTCCCCTCTCCTTTGCATAATGGGAAGAATATGCCTCTTATCCTGCTTATGGTGGGCTTGGCGAAGTGACTTGCTTTGGCCAATGAACAGCAATGGATGTGACACATGCAGAGGCCTTCAAAGTCCTTGCAGATTTGGGCTCGGGTCTTGTGCCCCAGTGATCTGCCACGAGGAGAATACACCCAGGATAAGTTGCTGCCCCTTCAGCCTGGGCCCCAGAACAAACACATGTGCAGCTGTGTGAGCCCAACCTGTGTCCTATAACCAAGGCCAGCGGACCCTCAGCCCGAAGCAGAGACCTCCAGCAGGGCCCAGCTTAGATCACCTGCATCACGATCAACTGCTCTCATTGCTCCAAGAAACTGAGCTTAGTAATGTTGTGTTATGCAACATCAGCATGTCAATAGCTGACTTGCACAATGGTGAAAGTGCAAGAGGTCCACACACTCCTGTTCCCCAAGACCCCAAAGTCATGTGGGGGAGAGTGATAGAACTCTACTCTAGGGATACAACAGCACAGAAAATCTAGGTCAAGCATTCATAGAATACAGGAGCTGGCAAGCTCCCCACATCTCCCCGAGACACAGAGGAAGAGGCACAGAAGAAATGTCTGCCTGGGTGCCTGGAAGCCTCACAGGGTTTCATCGGCTCAGAACGCCCCAATATCCAATGAAATCTTTCCATGGGCTGGGTTCTCAGGCTGCTCTGGCAGTTGCGGCCAAGCACTCCCGGAGAGGTTCTGCTCTCAAGATGCAGAGGGCACAGTTGTGACTGGTGAGAACTGAGGACCACTCCAGAGGGAAGGAAGCAGTTTCCACGGATGTCTGGGTCACCTGGAGAGAATCCAGGCTGACACCACTCACATGCCTGGGCTACTTGGGTCTCCCCCACCCCCCACCACGGGAACTGGAGCAATACTTAGGGAAAGGCAGAACCCAAATCCCTAAAATTAGGTTTCTGCCACTTGGAACAGGGGCTTGAAAGATAAATTAACTTCCGTTAGACTTATATTTCTTGCACGCCATAGACTGCAGACTGAAATTCACGCCCACTGTGGACACAGAGAATGTATTTAGTCGCTGCGTATAGCGGTGAGCTTACTTCAATTCTGGGAGTCTCCATTCTCATTGGACTAAACCAGGGTCAGCAAACCAGGGCTGACGGGTCAAATCTGGCCCACTGCCTGTTTTTGTAAATAAAGTTTCACTGGAATAGCCACTCCCCCTTCGTTCACCGCCACAACGACCGGACTGAGTGGATGCGACAGAGACGGTCTGGCCCACAAAGCTGAAAATATTTATTATCTGGCCCTTTGCAAAAAAGCTTGTCAACCTCTGCACTTTCCCACCCGCTCCAAATCTCAATCTCCCTGCGCTGAGCTCTGCTTTCGTTATAGCAACTCAACCAGCGTTGGAGAACGAGGCACACAGCATTCAAGAAACCCAGCCCTCGAGTGGCCCGGGGAGCTATTCCCCACACACTACAAAATTCTCCAGACTTCCCCCTCCAATGAGCCAAAGAGACGTGACCGCACAGCACTATATCCTCTGGTGCCAGAGATCAATGACTTTTCCTCTTATTGCTCGCATGGCCTCCTCCCTCCTTCCCTGAGACTTCTTCCCAGCTTCCCTCACCCTGGTGCTCCTCAGGAGAGGCCCAAATGAGAAGAGAGGTCTCCGAGTTTGAGTTCCACACAAAACTCTGCTCTGGTCAGACTCCGCCCAGCACCGTGGATGCCAGCAGAAACCCCATGTTTGTCTCCATTAATCACAGGCGGAACCTGCAACTTGAGCCCCATCCACCCAAAATGAGTGGAAAAAGTGCAACCTGACCACAAAAGTATTATTTTATAAATAAGGCCCTTCAGTAGTGGTTAATTGGATACACATTTTGTAAGATTCAGGGAACATGAAAGCTATCATACTCACATTGACTGGCTGCGTTCCTGTTAGACCGCAGTGGCCATTTTCTGTGCAATGTCAGGCCCCAGGCTGAAAGTCCTAGCTTGGAGACTTTATTTTTCCCTTAGGGATATTGCTTCTCCACCCCCACCTTTACAAAAAAAGAGCAAGATTGATTTAGTGTATGTTTAACGGCTCCATAAATCACTCAACATGCCCCAATGTCATCAAAATTCTGCCAGAAATGATTTCCACTGAAGCAGATGGCCTGTATGGGAAACTAATCTGGCATGCTTTTATTTCCACCGAATTTCCATGAGCTCCTACTGTGTGTCAGCACACACCTGGCCCTGGAAGAAGCTGAGGGGAGTGCTCCAATCCACGGCCCTACATCCCAGAAGAGGGAACATGGCAGGAGCTGGAAGGAGATGTTCAAGAATACAGGGAATCAGCCTGGAAAACCGTGGGCGGGAAGGCCTGCCCCTGTTTGTCTGAGGTGGTTTAAACTTCACACCCTTCTTATGAAGACAGAATAAGAAATCCAAGGCTAATTTTGAATGCTCTCTCCTGCTATGCTTGTGCTCTGTGGGTAGTCTGGGGACAGTGATGGGACCTAGCTGTGCCTGCTAGAGAGATGACTGGACAGAGGGATGGCAGGTTGGGGAGGTGGCCTCCCCTCCCCAAGTGGTGCGGGCAAGCTGACAACAGCCAGCTCTGTTGAAGGCTCACCAGGGAAGGCTGAGGGCCTGATCTCCAAATGGAATGGTCAACCTGGACAGCCACAGGAGGCCAAGTGTCTGCATTTGTGTGTGGCGTAAACCAGCACATACACCAGGGAGAGAGAGGAGCGGGGACTGAGAAATCGGGAGAGCTTCAGAGAGGAGCGGGATGGAGTTCAGCCGAAGAGAACGAACAAATGGGAGAAAGTGAGAAATCCCTTGTGCTTTCATGACCCAAACAGCTCTTGGGAGCACCATGGCGTTGTTTCTAAGGAGTAACCATAGTAATAATCACAGCTGAAGTGTACTTAAAGAGTCAGTCCGGCCGGGCGCAGTGGCTCACGCTTGTAATCCCAGCACTTTGGGAGGCCGAGGCGGGCGGATCACGAGGTCAGGAGATCGAGACCACGGTGAAACCCCGTCTCTACTAAAAATACAAAAAAATTAGCCGGGCGTGGTGGCGGGCGCCTGTAGTCCCAGCTACTCGGAGAGGCTGAGGCAGGAGAATGGCGTGAACCCGGGAGGCGGAGCTTGCAGTGAGCCGAGATTGCGCCACTGCACTCCAGCCTGGGCGACAGAGCGAGACTCCGTCTCAAAAAAAAAAAAAAGAGTCAGTCCATGCCAGGAAGTCCGTATGCACTATTATCTCTCTGATCACTCAAAACCATCCTAAGAGGTAGTTACAATTATCACACCTAATTCACAGATGAAAAAACCAAGTCTCTTAAGTTTCTCAACTTTTCCATCAAAATGCTCCAGGAAGCTGAAGAAAAGGAGCCTGTGAGCTGAAGACTCGGAGGGGTTCCCCAAGTCTACCGCTGCCAATGCAAAATTTCTTTGAAGTTCTGTTTTTTATATTCCTTTGTTTTTTTACCCTCTGCTCTATATCTGTTTTAATATCAAAATGATGTGCTTAATTGTCTTTGAGTCAAATTTCACAAACTTTCTCCCCTAAAATGCTTCTAATCAAATTACCCTTCCCAGAGGATGAACCTTATTTCTTCTGAGGCTTTTCCGACTCCTTCACCCACTGACTTGGATCCTGAGGCTAAACATGCTCCAGTTTAAGCAGCTCAGCTGGGGAGCAGGGCTTGGACACAGCTGGCCTCCGGCCCTCTGTTTTTGTTTGGCATGCATAGTGTCTTTCAGTTTTCATACACACACACCCACAAAATCCAGATTTCCAGATTCTCCTAAAATTGGTTCCACTGTGGCCACAATTGTGTGGCTCTGAGTAGTGACATAGGCCAGGTACAAGACACTAGGGAGTGGTGGGGACTGTAGCAAAACTGCCACCACTCCCTAAAGTCTTGTAGCTAGCCTATGTCACTCTATATTTCTCTAGACCCTGGAGGTGTTTGAAAATATGCTCTTGTCTTGGAACTCTTGGTGTTTCAGGTACAAAATGCAGAAAAGCCATGGGGGCTTGGTAAGACAGGAGAGGGCTCCAATCAAAAGAGAGCAAGAAAAGTCCATTCACAAAATGACCCTGCAGAGCCATGTCCGCACGGAGAGGGGAGAAAAAAAACAAAAAACAAAAAAACAATGATGCTCAGTGAAGCCTTTTTATTTTCCACTCTACCTCTGATGCTGCTCAAAGTGATGAATTAGAGAAGCTCATTTCCTTTGGTTAAAAAAAAAAAAAAAATCCCCAGAAAGCAAAAGAAAAAGCCAGTGTTCAATAAAACGTGGAGGAATGACGCAATGGTGTGCAGAACCCTCAGAGCAGAGCTGTTAATTGCTTCCTTCCCGGGACGCTGGCTGGCCCCTTTCTCAGGGACTCGGATGCATTTGTCAAGGAAAGTATCAGCCCCCCATAACTCTCCAAAATGATACAATACATCACTTGAAAGTAAGCTAGGATCAACACGTTGTTAACTGTTTGATCTCGCAAGTCAGAATTAATGATAGGTATTTTGCACAAAGAGAAAAAAATGAATGTTAAAAGCCTATTTACGTTAACTAAAGACATCCCTGCACCATCAGGGTTGAGTTGGAGGCGATTTCCTGCGGCACAGCTGTTCTACGTTTGTTAGTCTGCGGGTGGGTGGCAGCCCAGTAATCAGAGCCAGACTGAGGGTGTGGGGAGCTGAAGAGCTGGGGGCGGAGGTCAGGAATCTTTACACAGAAAATCTCAGTGACCACCTAGAGAAAGAGGATCCGGGTTAGAGCTCAGAGTGCAGTCCTTCAGGGCTTTGGAAAAAGCTGCAGACCAGTTTCTTCATCCGAAAACTAGACTTCATTCATTAATTCTGAAAATGCTTACAGAGTGTGGGCTGAGCACAGGGGGTCCATTGGGGAGCATTAAGGACCAGGTCCTTGCCCTCATGGATCTTACAGTCTAGACAAAAAACTTTAGCCAATAAGGAAACAAATAGATTAACAGACAAAACTTCAGGTCATGATAATACTACAAAGAGAACAAACAGGATGTACCCAAAAGGGACCAGGGATAGGGCCACTTTAGATTGATGGCCAGGGAAGGCCTCTCTAAGGAAGCAACACTGGCCTTGAACCCTGGATGTAGTGAGCCAGGCAAACACTCAGGGGCAGAGTGTTCCAGCAGAGGCTGTGGCCGGTGCAAAGGCCCTGGAGCAGGGACAGGCGTGGAGCGCTCCTGCTACAGCAAGGCAGTCCATGTGCTGGAACCAAGGGACGGAGGAGAGTGGTGGCAAAATAGGGACCACAATGTGTACGGCTCTGGGGCCAAAGAGTCTAGCTATTACTCTGAGTGTGAAGGCGTCCATTTGAAGATTCTGAGTAGGAGAGTAATGAGATTTAATTTGCGTTTTAAAAATCTCTCTGGCTCTGGATGGAAAATAGATGGTGGGCCAGCGTGGGGAGAGGAGTCAAGAGACCAGGTATGGGCTATGGGAGGTGTCCAGGTGGAAAGGAGGATTAAAGTACATGAGGCTGGCAGCCCAGGGCCAGCACACAGTCAGTCAGGGCTGGCAAGAGGACAGAGCAAGTGAAGTGTTCACCTAGAGTGCAAATGTAAGATGGGGAAAAGGAACTGCCAAAAAACTCAGTAATCAAAATAAATAAAGATACAGTTTGTATTACTTATTTTCCCTTTTGCCTCAGGCTCCAATGTGGCTCCACACGCGCTGTGAATGACCCTGTCTTTCTGTTTTTTTTTTTTTTTTTTGAGACGGAGTCTTGCTCTGTCGCCCAGGCTGGAGTGCAGTGGCGCAATCTCGGCTCACTGCAAGCTCCGCCTCCCGGGTTCACGCCATTCTCCTGCCTCAGCCTCTCCGAGTAGCTGGGACTACAGGCGCCCGCCACCACGCCTGGCTAACTTTTTGTATTTTTAGTAGAGACGGGGTTTCACCGTAGTCTCGATCTCCTGACCTCGTGATCCGCCCGCCTCGGCCTCCCAAAGTGCTGGGATTACAAGCGTGAGCCACCGCGCCTGGCCTCTGTCTTTCTTAAAAATGTTTAATTAAAATATTATTTATCTGGATGACTTTTTTGGCACCCCCTTAAATTTTGTGGCTGAGGCAAGTACCTCCCTCGTCATACCCTAATCCCGACTCTGCACTAAGTATTCAGCACCCTACAGCAATTGAGGCCATTGCTGTTGTTTTTTTGGCCTCCGAACCCCTAAGTAAATGTGTAGGTGGACACCAGGGGAGGCAGGTTCAAGGTAGGTTCTGGAACCTTCCCGTGTTCCCAGCTGACCTGATTTATGATGGAGGTGGAAATGAACAAAGCCACCTTAGGAGTTTGTTGGTTGCAGATTCTACTCCCACTGAGCTCAAGCTGATGGGAAATTTGTGGGAAGGAGCCTGAGGTATCTCAGAAAATCTCCAGCCCCAGGCTCTGGGTCTGTCAGGGCAAATTCCCCAGGAAGTGCCTTTGATTGGCCCAATGTGGGTCACATGCTGCCCCTGAGCCAAATCAGCTGTGGCCACCCAGGCAGCGTGGTGATGCACAAACGTGGCTGCCAAGAGGCCCACCCTCTTGGGTAGGACAGTTCTCCCCAAAGAGAGATGTGGGCTGAGGTGGGGAAGGGGTTGTACTCATAATGTTGTTTGTTCGTACAACAGTATTTCCTGCTGCCAGGGAGCTGGAGTTAGGGTTTAGAAAAGGCTGGGGAAGTCAAGAGGAAGCCATAGCTGAGTAGCGAAGGGGGGAGTTGAAGAAGCCCTGAACGACATCTTCCGGTCGTTGCCTTCTTGGAAAAGCAAGCCCGCTTCTCCTGTGTGCGTTGCCCGCTCTGACCGTGAGGGAGGCTCCCTCGAGCACCCTTTAATTTCTCGGATTATTCAAATTTGCCATGCCCACCCAAACAAATGGGAGGTTTTCTAGAGAGAATCAGGGACCATCAGAGGGGGGTCTCAAAACCAGCTCAGCTCTCCAGTGTGGGAAATGAGTTTCTAGGCCACCAGACAGCTTCTTACCAAGCACAGAAGGCCCGTCACCGCCCCACATGCAAGTGACGGAGGCGGAGGAGCAATGAACCACAGCAAAGCAGAACAAGAAGCAACTGGTCTCCTTGCAATGTTCAATGAGAGTTGAACATCAATTCTGTTACCAAGTATTGGTTCAAGCAAATCAAAGTCATGTCTAGCATCTATAATTTTTTTTACATTGCAAAGGATTTTCCCCTGTAAGAGTTTATTTTGATGTTTCACAAAGGGTGTTCTGAACATTCCTGGTAGCACATGAGATGATTTTAGGCAAGACACCAACAAACATTTTTATTTTATTTATTTATGTTTAAACATATTTTAAAAACATAGCAAGCATATCACACATGACAAAGACAATTGCTTAAGTCGGGGCTAAAGTAAGTATTTAAATGAGAAAAAAGGGGTACGGTTGATTTAAACAAAATGTTAAAGAATAATAGTCATTTGGTGGGTGAAGGTAAAAATTGTGAAGGTGAGTGAAGTTTAGGGAACACTTGCTCAGCTGACGGCCACAAGTTCTGGAGAAGCCATTTGATCTGCTGCGATTGTCTCCAGGTGACAGATGACAGAGTGGAGACGGAGAGTGGCACCAAGTATGTGCCTCAAATCACACATATACCCATGTGGGGCCAGGGCAAAAACACTGGATTTTATTTTATGTTATTTTATTTTATTTTTATTTTATTTTATTTTTTGAGACAGAGTCTCACTCTGTGGCCCAGGCTGGAGTGCAGTGGTGCGCTCTCAGCTCACTGCAACCTCTGCCTCCCAGGTTCAAGCAATTCTCCTGCGTCAGCCTCCCAAGTAGCTGGGATTACAGGTGCACGCCCCCACACTTGGCTAATTTTTGTATTTTTAGTAGAGAAGGGGTTTCACCATATTGGCCAGGCTGGTCTCGAACTCCTGACCTCAGTGATCCACCAGCCTTGGCCTCCCAAAGTGCTGGGATTACAGGTGTGAGCCACCATGACCAGCCTGGATTTTAAGCTTAGTTCAAAAGTCTTTTCACTCCCTCAAACTGAGACGTCATCTGTCACTCTAAAATGTGATCTTTGAAAACTCACGCCAATGTAGTATTTCTCAAAACTTCTCTAGAAACAGAGAAAATACAATAAAATGTAATAACTGTCTCCTTTTTTCCATTTGTCTTTCTATAGCAGTGGTTCTCAACCAATGCATATTTTGTTCCCAGGGGACGTTTGGCAAGATCTGGAGACATTTTTGATGTCACATTTGAGGGGTGGGGAGGCAGGTGGTGGATAGAGACCAGGGATGCTGCTAAAAGCTTCCTACAATACCCAAGACGCTACCCTCTCCCCCGCCCAACAAAGAAGTATTCAGCCCCAAATGTCAATAGTGCCCAAATTGAGAAACCCTGGTCTGTAATCACCATGACCCATTTCATTCACAAAATCAAATCTCAGGGCCGAGCGCGGTGGCTCACGCTTGTAATCCCAGCACTTTGGGAGGCCGAGGCGGGCGGATCACAAGGTTAGGAGATCGAGACCACGGTGAAACCCCGTCTCTACTAAAAATACAAAAAAATTAGCCAGGCGTGGTAGCGGGCGCCTGTAGTCCCAGCTACTCGGAGAGGCTGAGGCAGGAGAATGGCGTGAACCCAGGAGGCGGAGCTTGCAGTGAGCCGAGATCGCACCACTGCACTCCAGCCTGGGTGACAGAGCAAGACTCCATCTCAAAAAAAATAAATAAATAAATAAAAATCAAATCTCAGACTGAAGGATCAGAAATCTGTCTCTTGGCTGGACACAGTGGATTACACCTATAATCCCACCACTTTGGGAAGCCAAGGCAGGAGGATCCTTGAGGCCAGGAGTTTGAGACCAGTCTGGGCAACATAGTGAGACTCTGTCTCTAAAACAACAACAACGACAACAACAACAAAGGAAAGCTGTCTCCCTGTTGTGCTCCTGACATTTGCCCAGAAATTAACATTTTGGTGGCTTAAAAAAAATAGGAAATGTTTTCTCAGGAATAGCTGTTGTATAATAATATCTCTAATACACACTAGCATTTATGGAGCCCTCTTGCTGTGCCAGATACCAGCCCAACAACTTTGCATGAAATTCTCACAACCACCCCATGAGGTAGGTACAGATGAGGAAACTGAGGCACAGAGAGGTTAAGCAATTTGCCTGAAGCGCCACAGCCTCTGTTTCAGAGACAGGATTTGACCCCAGGCAGTCTGGCTTTGGAGCCTGCACTGTTATTCAAAACAGTATGTAGTCTATGTTGTAAGATTATATATTTTCTATGGGACACACTTTAACGACTTTCATTATTAAATGGGAAAAAGAATGCCACACATAAGATTTTTATTTTTCCTGAGTCGGTCTTCATGAAGAAAGAGGACTCACCACTGTTTCATATCATTCTCCTTTACTGCAGTTACTTCCCCTGCAATTTCCCTGTTTGGCCTTAATTTCCTTTGAGTCCTCGAGTGCCACGTAAACTAGGATTGGAAGAGTTCATGGAGAGGGCTTCTGTTCAGCTTCCCAGGCCCAGGACGGACTGCCGGCTTCTTGGAGCAAAGCTTTCAGGCTTGGAGTAAAGGGCACACTTTAGAACTGTGCACGTCTTCACTTTTATTTCCCGGGAGCTAAGTTCAGCTGGCACTTCTTCTATGCCAGGGGCTGTGCAAATGCTTCACAGGTGCAACTTCATTTCAGGCCCAACTCTTTTTTTTTTTTTTTTTGAGACGAAGTTTTTGCTCTTGTTGCCCAGGCTGAAGCGCGATGGTGCAATCTCAGCTCACTGCAACCTCCGCCTCCCGAGTTCAAGCAATTCTCCTGCCTCGGCCTCCCGAGTAGCTGGGATTACAGTCGACTGCCACCACGCCTGGCTAATTTTTGTATATTTAGTAGAGATGGGGTTTCAACATGTGGACCAGGCTGGTCTTGAATTTCTGACCTCAGGTGATCCACCCGCCTCGGCTTCCCAAAGTGCTGGGATTATAGGCGTGAGCCACTGCGCCCGGCCTCAGGCCCAACTCTTTACTTTTTTTTTTTATCTTTTGCTTTCTAGTGAGGTAAAATTCATATAACAAAATTCACTGTTTGAAGCATATTAAAATGTACGATTCAGTGGCTTTCCATGCATCTACAAAATTGTGCAACCATCACCATTATTTAATTCCGGAACATTTCATCACCCCAGAGAGAAATCTCATATCCATTGAGAAGTCACTGCCCATTCCCCGCTTCCCCTAGCCCCTAACAGCCACTAATCCTCTTTCTGTCTCTGTGGATTTGCCTGTTCTAGACATTTCCTGTAAATGGAATTGCACAATATGCAGCCTTTTGCATCTGGCTTTTTTCATTCAGCAGAATTATTTCCAGGGTTCATTCATGCTATAGCAGGTAGCTGGACTTCTCTCTTTTTTATGGCTAAAAAATATTCCGTTGTATGGACAGACCACAGTTTGTTTATCCACTTATTAGTTATGGATGTTTGGGTTGCTTTTACCTTTTGGCTATTGGGAATAGTTTTGCTATGAACATTCATGTACAAATTTTTGTTTGAACACCTTTGAAGCATAATTAACACTTTTAATTACCTTGGACATATATTTAGGAGTGGAACTGCTGAGTCATACGGTAACTCTATGTGACACACAGTTGTGGGCCCACTTTACAGATGAGAAATCTGAGTTTCAGTGCAAACTTGTCCAAGATCATTGAGTGGTAAACATTAGGGCTGGAATTTGAACCCAGCCACAAGGCCATAACCACTGGTCTCCCCATCTGTCATCAGTGAGCCTTGGGAGAAATTGTAGATGGAGTTATGGCAAGAAAAAAACTCCTCATTTATCTAATTCAACGTTTATAATTTCTTGATTTAATTTTATTTCACTATGAAAGTAATGTGTGACCAGGTGCAGTGGCTCATGCCTGTAATCTCAACACACTGGGGGGCCGAGGTGGGAGGATTGCTTGAGGCCAGGAGTTTGAGAGTAGCCTGGACAACATGGTGACAACCCATCTCTATTTAAAAACAAACAAACAAAAACTTATAAAAGTAATGTGTGCTCCTTGCAACATGCCAAATAACTTTTTAAAGCGAATATATTAAAACACACACACACACACACCTGGTTCAAGGTCCACATGCACTAAGCAGCTCTTACTTTTGAAGCTGTTCTCTATCCTCAGTAAAGTCAGTGACAGAGCAGCACACGGACAGAGTGACAACTGAGGTTTCATCAAACTAACCCGAGGAAGGGGCCACTGCCCCACAGTGGCCTAGGGCTATGCTGTTCCCACAGACAGGAGTGATGGGGGCATCAAGGGCTGGAGCTGAACCATCCTGGGAAGCTGTTGTTCCCTCTACAGCCACAGAGGCTTGGCCAATAGTAAGGGTGACCCTGAGCCAATAGCATCATCTCGCAGGTGAGGGCAACACTGGCCTACATTTGATTATTAGGGAAACTGCTATTTTCTTCCTCTTTTGCTTTAGATGAGGAAACTGAGATTCCGGGAGGGGAACTGACTTGCTGAAATAACAAGGAAGTGGCTGATCTGGGTTCCAATCTAGCTCCTTCTCACCTTCAATCCAGAGAAGCTTATCGGCTACACACGCTTTGCTTTCACACTCATGGCCACCTTTGATTCACAACGTCCTGGGTAGGTTCTTTTATTATCCCCATTTTGTAGATGGGGCAACCGAAGCTCGGAGACAGGGAGTGATTTAACTGAGGTCATTTAGCTAAAGGTGGAGTGAGGCTTGAACGGAGCCGGTCTGAGCCTGTCTTTACTGCAAGAAAGCATTCTCTAGCAATTTAGGTGTTTACTACATGCATTTGGTTTCTTTATTGTTGTTGTTTTGTTTTGTCTTGTTTTCGTTTTTGTTTTGGCTTTTCGTCCTAATGTTAAAAGTTTCTAGGTTTTCACCTTGATTAGCTCAATGGGCTTTTTTGATTAGCTCAAGGCCATACAGACAGGCGTTGGTCCAAACCCCAGCTCTAACTTAGGTTTTGGTTGTTGTTGTTGTTGTTTTTGGTCCTTCAAGATGCTTGCTCCTCCTCCTTTTCTTTTTACCGCCCTACCTTTATTGTTAGTGGTCACAAAATGACCGTGTATTATGTACTTTGCTATAAATAAAAACTGAACAAAAAATAAAAAGAGAATATAATTAAAAATTTTAAAATTTGCTTGATAAGTCAAACTAAATCATATCTATTCCACAGATAAATAATAAAGGAATAGTCAATTAGAAGGAATTAGAAGGAATCAATTAGAAGGAATAATCAAAGAGAAGGCGTATCTATTCCATGGATAAATAATAAAGGAGTAATCAATCTGTGTAAACATCTCTCATCCTGCCAGAAACAGGGCAAAGCATTTTCTACATATTAACTAATTTAATTCTCACAACAATACTTTGACCTAGGTATGGTTTTTGTTCTCATTTCATAGATGTAGACACTGACACACAGAGAGGTTAAGTGACTTGCCTGAGATCACACAGCTTTCAATTGCCAAAGCTGGTATTTGCAATCCAAGCAGCTTGGCCCCAGAGTCTGTGCTCTCAGCTACCTAGGCTCACAACTGCCCTGTAGAACTACATCCACCAGGATGGCAAATTCTATGAGTTCATGTTTAAAAGCAGGTCACAAGTCAGCATGGCTGTCCCTCTTTGTTTTAAATTTATACATAACACTACTTTTTTGTAATATTGACTGTGTGTTGGGTGCTAAGGCAAACACTTTGAGTATATTGTTTAACTGAATCTTCAAACAGCCCTGCAAGTAGGGCATTGCCATGGACATATTCAAATGCAGAATGAAGGTTCAGAGGGGCTCGGTCACTCAGCCTGGAGACACTCGGCCTGCAGAATGCCCACGTGTGGATGCGCTCACTGGCCGATGTCACACAGCTGCTTGTGGGAGCTTCACCACGGGCTCCAGGAAACAGCGAGAGGCCCTAGCTGCAGACTGCGACCCGTGGATGGGTGGTGTGTGGCCTATTCTAGCCTAGAGACTCACCCCACCAACCCTTGCCCATTGCTTTGCAAGGATGTTTTACAAAATATTTAGCAAGGCATGGATGGAGCAGGTGTTTGAAAGTCCCCACTGTGTGGGTGCTGCTTTTTTAGATGCTGGATGGGGGGAGCATCTAGGGCAATGGCGGGAGGCATCCAGCGGGCTCAGGGCCAGCGTTGCCAACTTGCAGTTTTTCATTGCAGCCACAGTGAACACCAGCCCTGTTCTTTTGCCTGGAGAAGAGGCTGGATGCCAGGGTTTCCTGTCTCCCCTGGGAAGCCTCCTCCAAGCTCTGACTCTCACTCCCACCCCCAAATACAGAGCTCCCAATGGGAAGACTGAGTCTGGAGGATACTGGGATCATGAGCAGCTGTGGAGAAGTGGCAGAAGGGACATTGTGGGGACAGGCTCAGATGCCTGCCCTGCCATGTGCATGCCAGATGCAGGACAGGGAACAGGAACTACATCAAAGGGGCTGGAGCGGGAGGGGACCGAGGAAGTGTATGGCACGGTGACAAAAACCAAAGCCCTGCAGAACTGGGGACAGCAGGGACGGTGGTCTGAGTGGGTCCAGGTCCAGGATGGTCTAAGAATTTGGGGGAACTCATGCTTCCTGCATCTCCTGGCCTGAGGGGATGGGCCAGGCTCATGGGTCAGTGGGGCCACAGCAGGGTGGCAGCGCCAGCATTGCAGGAGGGAGTGTGTGTGGCCAGGCCATGCAGAGGGCGGCAGCACAGGCTCTGGACCAGAAGGCCTGGGCTGGAAGCCTAGCCTCACAAATAACTGGGAGGTGTAGCCTCTCCGGCTCTCTGGGTCTCAGTTTCCCTGTCTACAAAGTAGGAGCAATAGTGCCTACCATACGGTGTTGCTGGGAAGCGAGGGTGTGTTTAGCACAACATGTGGTGCATAGCAGCACTCTTTAAATGTTATTCAAGTACTGAGAGTCGCCCTTGACTATGATGGACAGAGTTCTGGATAAATACCTCAGCCACCATGCTGCTTGGAAGGGCCACACTCTTCCCCAGAGTTCCCCAGCAAGAGGGAAGCTCCGCTCCCCACAGCCATGGCCTGTCCCCGAGTGCACCCTTGATGGATTCCTCCCTTTCTTGCCTCAATTCCCTCCTCTCCTGCCTCCCACATGCACTCCTCATTGCAGACTCAGGATCAGCTGAGCCTCATAGATGGCTCAGACTGCGCTAACAGCATCAGCCCTCGATGCTGTTGGTCAGATCTCAGCGGGATCCCCACTCTGCCACTTGTACCTGCAACCTTGGGCAAGCAAGGCAATGCCTCTGAGCCTCGTTTCTCGTCTGCATGATGCAGACTAGAGTGGCAGCCACCCCGTAGGTCAGGTGTAAAGACTCACTACATTCTATAGGTCATGTCTAGCACAGATCCTGGCACACAGTAACCACTCCACAAAGATTATCTATTAATATTTCGATTACAGGAGATTAGACCCAGGGGCTGCTCTATGAGCCAGAGCGCTCTGCAGCCACTCAGGGCTTCCGTGCCTGGTTTAGTGCTCTCCTTTCGCTGTCTTGAAATGCTTAACGATTTTTTAATTAAAGGCTCTGCATTTCCACTTTGCACTGGGCCCTGCAAATGATGCAGCTGGTCCTGGTGAGTGCTCTCTGGGCCTCAGTTTCTTTAACTGTAAGATGAGAGTGATAACACAGTCAGCCGACCCTGCAGGAGCATCATGGGGCAGAATAGTGTGCGGCTTTAAAAATGCTTCGCTAATAAAAGACACACAACCCAATTAAAACACTGGCAAAGGGTCTGAATAGACATTGCTCCAAAGGAGATGTACGAATGGCCAATAGGCACATGAAAAGACACTTGACATGTTTAGCCATTATGGAAATGCAAATCAAAACCACACCAACTACAATGGCTATGGTCAAAATAGCCAGCGTTGGCCAGGATGTGGAGAAACCAGAACCCTTATACAATGCTGGTGGGAATGGAAAACAATGCCAGCCCCTTTGGAAAAGTCTAGCAAGTCCCCAAGAATAGTTACCATCTGATCCAGCAAGTCCATTTCTAGGTACACACCCAGGAGAAATGAAAACATATATCCACACACAAAAACTCATACACAAATATGTACAACAGCATTATTCATAATAGCCAAAAAGTGGCAACAGCTCAAATGTCCATCAACTGATGAGAGGATAAACAAAGTGTAGTCTTTCCGTACGATGGATTATTATTCATCCATAAAAACAAAGGCAGTACTGATGCCTGCTGCAACATGGATAAGCCCTGAAAACACAATGCTAAGTGAAAGCAGCCAGACACAAGACTGTATAAGTTTCCACTTATACGAAATGTCTAGAATTAGAAAATCTATAGACACAGAAAGTAGATTAGTGGTTGCCAGGAGCTGAGGGTAAAGTGGGTAGAAATAGGGAATGTCTTCATCAGTTCGGGCTGCTCTAACAAAATACTGTGGACTGGGTGGCTTGGAAACAACAGAAATTTATTTCTTGCAGTTCTGCAGGCTGGGAAGCCCAAGATCGAGGGCCAGCTGGGTCGAGTTGTGGTGGGAGCCATCTTCTCGCTACATCCTCACGCAAAAGGCCAGGGGTCTCTCCCCAGCCTCTTTGATGAGGGCACACTAATCCCATTGAATCACCTCCCAAAGGCCCCACCTCCTAAGACTATCACACTGGGAGTTAGGATTTCGACAGATACATTTTAGAGGGACACAAACATTCAGTCATAACACAGAGTGACTGCTAATAGATACAAGATTTCTTCTGGAGTGATAAAAATATTCTAAAAGCGAATGTGGTCGTGGTTGCCAACTCTGGATATACTAAAAATACTCAATTGTTCACTTTCAGTGGGTGAGATGTGTGGTATGTGAATTATCTCTCAACAAAGTGAGAGAGAGCAGCTTTATATATCTATACATATGACATGCACATATATGTAAATAGAGACATGTGTAAGTTTAAAAGTGCTTTGCAAACTCTAAGGTGCAGACACCTGTAATAATGCATGATCACAGCACACTCCTGTGCCCACACCATGCAGACACACATTTGCACACTTCACATGCACACACACAACACACACACACAGACACGCATACATACATCCACATACACACAGACACACACTCATGTGCCCTGGCCGCTAGAGTGCCCAACCTGACTGCTCTCCTGCTGGGTTCACTGTGTCTAGTCCTCATTCTTGGGAAAACACGTTCACTGCCAACTCCTGCGGGGAGAGATCCCAAATAAATACACCAGCAAGGAGCGATCAGGGGCCCTGCTGGGGCATCTTCCTTGCTGCTTACTGCACCCTGCATGAAACAGAGGTCAGAAAGAGCACCCAGTGGGACAACATGTGACATGGCCCTTCCTCAGGGCAGAATCAAATTTCTGACTGTGCCAGAGGCAAAGAGTCGTCATGTCTTGGTTCAGAATATGGATGATAGAGGGCTCAGGACAGCGGTGGCCAGATGGAGGGCTTCCCAGGACAGTCAACATTCAAATAAATTTGTGGTGACTCCTGTGGCATGGTCTTCACCTCCCTTTTCACCCCCCACCCCAGTGTTAAGGTGTGTCCCTCTCTGATCTTCTGATTCTCTCCTCATAGCTTCAAGATGGCAGCTGTGCCTCCAGACATTACATCCACGTTCCAAATAGGAAAGAAAGATTGAAGGAACATTAATCCATGCCTCAAAATATCTTTCCAGATATTTGTGACAGGGACAAAAATCTGACAAATGTTTGAATGCTCCTTCTTCTGCTTACGCACTCCACAGCTACCACATCCAAAGAGAATTTTCTATTTCACCTGCCCAATTTTCTGCTCTCTTCTGTGCTCCATAAACAGCCCAGCCTGTTTCTGGGCCTTTGAGAAATATGAGTGAGAATTGATGGATAGGGACAGAGAGACTGGTGAGGTGAGAGTCACAGGAAATGAGGAACTAACTCAGCTTGCAGAATCTTTGAGGTTGTGTTTGTTCTGGTCCTCTGGGCTTCCACCAAACCTGTACTTATTCTACCATATCAAGTATTTGATTTCTTCTATTCATTCATTCATTCATTCATTCATTCATTCATTCAAACATTCCTTCCTTCATTCCCCTTGGTTCATACATTAATTCATACATTCATTCATTCATACATTTATTCATTTATACATTCATTCTACATTCATTTATACATTCATACATTCATT